>NC_048558.1:6837535-7162855 GCF_902806685.2 Maniola hyperantus
GACAATATGGATAGTTAACATCACTTCAGCCAGTTGCCATGGCTAATGACCTGGCAGGGGGGAGGTTTCTCCGCGTGTCCCTCTGACTAGCAGAGGGCACAGTGGACGAAGCGGAGGCTGGGACGCGGGCGACGTGCGCGGAGTCTGCAGTTCCTCTGGTTCTGCAAATGTTCATGGGCGGCGGTAATCACTTAACATCAGGTGACCCGCCTGCTCGTTTGCTCGCTGTATCTATTAAAAAAAAAGTTATGTAGTTGCAGTAATCTACGGAATACGTCGGGCATCGACTAAAAAGAGGACCGAATTCGAAATCATGCTTACTTCCTTCCCTCACTGAATCAAGAAGTACAGAAACAGATGCACTAAAAAAATAAAGTTATCATTCCGCATCTTAAAACTTAACAATTCACAAACAAAAAATTCTGCCGCACCCGCATTTATGAATCGCATAAATTTCCGCAACGTCCGACATCATGGCAGTAAACGGCCCGAATGCAAGATTCGCGGAATTGCAACGCGCAACGTCTCCGAATGCCAAGACAGTTGTGTTCCAGAAAAACTTTAGGAAATATCATGCGTATTTTTAACGTGGAACAATTATTTATGCTCGCCATATCTCATTTGAAAAAGTCCTGGAAACGATTTTCCCCAAAACTTTCTTTCAGCTTTTACTTGAAAACTCTGGAGAAAAATAAACGATGAAAATTAATTCGGGATTGTTTATTGCTTCTCGCTTGATGTAATCTCAAGTAGAAACGAGGCAGTGGGTAATTTAACCCCGAAAATTAATTTTTATTCCCAAAAATTGAAACTTGGGATTTTTAAAAATCAATCCTCACGGATGAAGTTGTGGGTATCAGTCAGTGGGTATATGTATAAATTAGATGTACGGTACGCGGGCAAAAGTGATGAACATCGGCTTTTAGAATGACATTTCAGATTTGTAGAGCGTTGTCTCTGTCACTCATACCCATGGGGCGTTTAGTCGGTCTCAACAACCGAGACAGTGATCTACAAATCTGCTATCGATGTTCATCACTTTTGACTGCGTACTGTAACAATCCACTCAACAATAGAAACATGATTTTCTGTTAGTGTTACCAGTCATTAATTAGAATCTTTAAATATATAAAAGGAAAAGGCGACTGACTGACTGACTGACTGATCTATCAGCGCACAGCTCAAACTACTGGATGGATCGGGCTGAAATTTGACATGCAGAAATTCTGAATGAGCATAAGCTAGTCAAAAATAAATCTCCAATGATAAAATTCAATTTCCATTGCTCAACCTTTTCAAGTACACGCAGCTAGTGTTAAAAATTCTTCCCTTTGATGTTCTAATCTGTGTCCAAGTTTATTTTTAGTGCGATCATTCATACACACTCGCGTGCAGATCAATGACCTCTTAATATATAAAATCAACCACATCCAGAATTTAGTTTACATAAATTGTAGGCGTATTATTTTTTTACATTATACTCGCTACTTTGGTCAAGGTTTTCTTTGTAATTTTCTATAACTTCTTTCAATTGCGAGTGTAGGTATTGAACACGTATTGAGATTTTATCTTCTTACTAGCTTGTTCCCGCGAAAACTTCAAACCCCTATTTTACCCCCTTAGGGGTTGGTGACATAAAAATATAGAAAAATAGGGCTTCATTAGGACTGGGTCGCGGTGGTTTGCTTCGGCGTTCCCGTGACCCAGTCACTAAAACCCAGCGGCAGAGTGCCGCTGGGTATTAGTGGGTGTGGGGTATTCCGGTCGCCTCTCGGCCGGTGAGTCCCACATACCTTCCCTCAAGTTGGTTGGCTGGCTGGCTTCCAGGAGGGGGGGATGCGTAAATGCATTTTCCAGCGTTAAAAAAAAATAGGGCTACATTAAGACTAGCTGCGTCAAATGTTTTGATAGAAGTTCCCTAACTATCGTGAACTGTGTCACTGGTTAGTAAGATTTCCTGCCAAGTCTGAGAAAAACAGACTTAATTTACTTCTAGTTAATTTTAACAGGTTTTAATTCACTTAGTTAATTTTAGCAGACAAAAAGATAATACCCAATGTAGCTCTTTCTCATTACAACATAGCTGCTAACCGGATTTTCCCAGCAGTATGAAAGCTCTCGTCGACCCATTTCCAGCAAGTCACGGCCTGTTCGTTTGCCACTCGACCCCAATATCACGTCAATTCATCAATATCTTGTCATCATTTTTTGCGCCAACATCACCAGGTCATGCGTGCTTCCTTTGCGAGGGGAAATTCGCAATTTCTTTGGAAAGTTCAATCACATTGGTCTTTTTCCTAAGTGTCAATCAAAATTCAGGATAGATTTTAGTAAGTCATATTACAAGTATCCCCAGTTTCGACACGGAGTTTCGAACGAAACAGACATGGTATCTGAAACTCTTAGCTATTAAGATATACTTAGAATAGATTGCCAATTTTATTTTTTATTCACTATAACGCTTGACCACGATCACACCTGATGGAAAGTGATGATGTGGCCTAAGATGGGACGCGTTTGCCTAGAAGGTGCGTATTCACTCTCGTTTTAAAGATACCCAGGTTATAATTGAATACCCGGATTTTAAAATAAAACTACGATTAAGAGTCAAAATTTTCAGGAGAAAAACAAAAAAAGAGCTAAATAAAATTACTAAATATGTACTAGATTTACATTCCAAGCAAAACTGTGATCGAAGCATTCGCAAACAATGGCAGAAACTAAATAGAACAGGGAGAAATTGAAACGGATTGAAAAAAAAGTGCGACTCGATGGCTGGGCATTCATTCCCGATGAACCTTAGAAAAAGTCTTCGTGCTATATTCATCTATCAATGTCAACATTGATAGATGTATTTATCTATAGCATAAAGTTAGAAATTCGCGGTATGTTTTTTCAACTAACCTTAGTAACTGATTCATTTTCTAAGATAATAATTACTGCAGCCTGGGAGACTAAATAAGGTAGGGATAGCCTAGTGGTTATGACGTCGGCCTCCTATTCAGGGGGTCGGGGGTTCGATCCCTCTAACTTTTAGGGGTGAAGGCAAACATCTGCATGCTTAACAGTACTCGATAATGTTCTCAAAGGTGTGTGAAGTCTGCAATTCAGCGTGACGGACTATGACCTATATCCTTGTCATTCTGAGAGGAGACCTGTGCTTAGTAGTTGGCCGGCGACGGCGGCGATCATCATGATGATGATTCAATACATGAATTTCAAGAAGAAGCTAACACAATGTCAGAGTTATTTTTATGAAACAAAATAGAATACAGTGGACCTCCGGTAATCCGACAAACATTTTGCAGGGCATTGTCGGACTATCGAATTCGTCGGATTATAGAGTAGTGTACTGCCTAAGGCCCTATATAGTCCGGAATTTTTCACAAAAGAGTACCTTGTAATCTGACAAATTACAAATCCAATTATAAGATTATATATTATATATGTACTCTTATACTTCTGTATTCAAACTTCAAATTCAAACTAAGCAATCAGAATCAAAACAATACCCTATGTTTGTTGTGGGCTCTTCTCAGATCTGGGCGCGTTTGGAACCCTCGTAGCTTTAGTTTTAAGTTAGCGTTATGACTATCACCACTATATCTTACAAATCTAACACCATACCAGACCATCAATAAGAGTAATTTATTACCTATTTTGAATAAATCATTTGACTTTGACTTTGACTATGCGTCGAGCACAATTATAGTGGTGGTGCGTACAAGTTATAACTGGTTCAATCATGCATTAGCGAAGATTGACAAAAAAATTCAATTATAAATAATAGACCATGTCGAATTAGACAGGGGCCGGATTACCGGGGGGCCACTGTATATGGAGATTGGAACGAACTGAAAAATACCGGGGGCACAATAGCTCGCGCCTTAGTGCTGAACCTTGGGAATAGCCTAGTTTGTTTTGAGCTGACATTGATAGATGAACATAGAGAAATTGTAGATATTGACGGTATTTGTTATAGAAATGCCAAGTGTCGAATATTAGTAAAACTAAAGAACGAATTATTCATAACAATCGAAACAGCGACATTGATAAATAGATTATTTAATGGTTGTGGTTTATATAAAATTAAATACTTGGAGTTTGTCTATGTGAAATGAGGAGATTCCTGGGAGAACCTGAGTAACCGACATACCTCAACGGGTTGTGCAGCGTGTGCTCAAATGGCAAAAAAATGGGCAGGGCACATAGTTCGAAATACCGATAGACGTTGGGGTCCCAAGGTATTAGAATGACGACCTCGCACCGGCAAGCGAAACGTTGGAAGACCCCCACTAGGTAAGCAGATGACATCAGAAGACTTGCAAGGAGCCGCTGGATTCAGGCGGCGCAACCCATGTCCAGCTGTGGACGTCTATCGATTGATACAATCAACCACTTAGCTATAAAGATTATTCCTAAATAAGTAAGTAGTTTAAATGAGGTCTTCAGTCTTTATTACAAACAAACTGTGTAAAGAATTAAAAACATATTATTAAGTACTCGTAGATACTAGGTACCCAGTCATGAACTTTGAAATACTGACCAAAATAATCCGGTATTTGACAACTAGTCAAATCAGTAACTTTTTGTCAAACGTCAAACCGTGCGCTTAGTATGCGAGGTTCTATTAAATACTGAAATGTGATGTCACATCATAATAACGTACTTTTTAGGTTAAATCGATAATTTAAAATCGCTATCACATTTAAAACTAACAAAGGACGTTGATTTTACGTATTTTGGAAGATCTTCTATTTAATAATCACTGAGAAATAATTTATTTTTGATGTAGTCAAATACCCAATTGTACAATTTCAAATGTGGAACAGCCCTCTTAATCCACCAAAGTTTTGTAACATCGTAATGCACACATACCCACATTTGTGTAAAATAATTGAATTGAATTAATTTCTCAACGGTTGAGGTGCTGAAGCAAAATATTCCCCACAATATATCGCCGCCTTACCGCTGAGCCTCGAGAAATGGTATGGGGTTTTATTGAGCTGACATTGATAGATGAATATGCCTGTTATTAAGGCACGTTTAATACCTACAGCGCGGCTATATAAACAGTACGTTACTACGTAGTACGTAGCTTGGATTAGGAAAAAGCATTTTATGGTTATTGTCGTTTTAGAACAGTAGATTTGCTTTGAGGTAATTTGTAAAAACATACCAGAAGTGAAGTTAAATATTAACCACGACACGCAGCGGCTTATCGAGAGTTTTACCTTTCATAATACCCTTACTGCAATATTAACTTGATTAGGGCACAATTGCTATCGAAACCACTCAATCAAAATGGCGACCTAAACACAAAAAGCATTTAATAGTCGGTCGAGTCCCGCGTCAGAACGAGACTCCCCTAAGAATCATCAAACACCCGTATTTATACAAATCGATTTAAGATGGTTGCCCCACAAGTCACAACAGATCACGTGAGTTCCATTCAGAAGGCGGCAAATACAAAATGCGATAACATTTGAAAGATTGTGCTTTGACGAAAGATGATAATATTATAACGACCTCATGAGCTCATAGTGGTTAGGACATCCGCCTTCTAATCGGAGGTCGGGGGTTCAATCCCAGGCTCTAACTTTCAGAGTTATGTGCGTTTTAAGTAATTAAATATCACTGGCTTTAACGATGAAGGAAAACATCGTGAGGAAACTTGCATGCCTTTCATAATGTTCTCGAAGGAAGTCACCCAATCCCTCAACCCCCACATTTTGAGAGAACACCCATGCTCAGTAGTGAGCCCACGCGGGTGGGTTGAGATAAAATAACGATGGATCGAGATGAAAGTATAATTATCACTATGTGGATGACTTCCTAAAATAACTAAATCTAAAATCCTAAAATAGCTAAAATCCTATTATATTAACAAAAATTGTAACGATCCCCCTTTTTAACCGACTTCAAAAAAAGGAGGAGGTTCTTTTTTTTTTTTTTTTTTTTATGTATGTTCCCCGATTACTCAAAAACGCCTGGACCGATTTTGAAAATTCTTTTTTTGTTTGAAAGGTAAGAAATGCTATTGATAGTGGCAATACTATCGATAGTATTGCAAAATTTACCACAAAGCAGTCGACTCGAGTCAGTCGTGCTTGTGACGTGTGAGCGTGCGGTTGTGTGACAATGGATTTGGAGAGCTCCGATGAAGAATTACTATTACTTAGTCTCTTGCTTGACGAGGACGAAAAAAATAGGCGTCGCAAACAAAAGGTTCCATATTATTTCATACACTTACCTGCAATCTGATGTTTGAGAACTACCTAGTTAAATCAGTATCTTTTTATCAAACGTTAAAACACACGTAAACGAGAAAACCCCCTTTTAATTTATTAAATATGTCGTGGTGTGCACTTAGATATTGTTCCTTCAAAGTTGGTCCCATTTCAATTTGGTGAAGATCTGATGAACATCTTCGAAGATACTGGAACTCCTCAACGGATAAGAGTAAATTGCTCGCGATCAGTGTAATAGCTTAGTAAACAGTAGATTTTTAACCAGTCATAGCATAATTCCATGGGGCCACTAAAAATAGTGAAATAAAAATTTTTTACAAAAAAAAATAAAAACCGACTTCGTTACATAAACACTAAAAATTGAAAAATAATTTAATTTATTACCGAATATATTATGTATACAAGAGTTAATATAGTTCCATAATAATATTTTTTGGGGTCGGTGCCAATGAGGTGCCATTGTGGAGTCCCATAAAAATATGAAGTCTAGACGATTCGCGCAGCTAAAGCTAATTGGCACCGGCACCAAAAAGTATTATTATGGAACTATAATAACTCTTGTATACATAATATATTCGGTAATAAATTAAATTATTTTTCAATTTTTAGTGTTTATGTAACGAAGTCGGTTTTCATTTTTTTGTTGTATTAAATGTAATGTAATAAGTGCTTCTATAAACAATTTACACAATTATTATGTATTAATAAGTAGACGGAATGACACACTTCATCTAAACCTTCGTGGTTTTTTTGCTGTGTCTAAATTGGACTTGTTAAACATTCTTTATGTTGATAATTAAAAAAAAAAACCTTATACCTTAAAAGGGACTTGCTAAATCCAAATTAGGTATTGTATTAAAAGTGCCTTAAAAACAGAACAGGCGCTCCCATCTATCACTGTCAGCTTACAATAAAACTTCAGACTATTTCCAAGCTCCAACATTCGACGGTGAGGCGGGGAAGCATTGTGTTGGACAATTTGCCTCATCGGCCAAAGAGAAACTGATTTTAATACAAGACGTGGTAACTTTCGATTCGCAACCTATTAAAAACTTTGTCCAGACGTAGTCGAATCTGAGGGTGAGATCTATAGAGCGCACTCTGACTTAGCTTAGACTTAAGACGGAGTTAAAACGAGACAGAGCTATATCTCTCACATAAATCTGTCCCGTTTTAATCAAAGTGCGCTTTATAGATCTCAGCCTAACAGCCGTACTCAGAGTCGCTTAATCGTTACTTAAGTTTTGTTAAAACGAGACAGAGCTATATCTTTCATATAAATCTGTCTCGTTTTAACTCAATCTTCTTAAGTAACGATTAGCGACTCTGAGTACGGCAGTAAGACCCATCACGCACGGGCGACTAGTTGGCCCGGCAACTCAGGCGACGGCGGCCGTTCTGTCTGTGTCTATGGGCGGTTAACACTTGAGTCTGCGGCAGAGGGTGCGTCTATTACCAACTAATGCGGACGTAGTTCAGATAACTTTTCAGACATTATTATCCAACAATACAATAACAAGAAAAACTTTTTTCAACTTTCAGGACTCGTTCACAATTTATAACAAGAAAAACCTCGCCAACAACGAAAAATTACAAAATAGCATGCAAGCAAAGTGCGAACTTTGAATGAAGTTGAAACAATAGATTTCCATATGCAAGTCGAAATAAGTTAAACTTTACGTTCTCGCACGTAATCGCTCAGTTCAGTGGTAAAGGAAAAAATGGAATGATGTAATTCAATCATTGAGATTCAATTTATGGATAGAGCGTCCGTGAGAGTCCTATTAGGATATTTTTTTAAAAGGTCGACTTGCAAGTTGCAAGAAACCTTTTAAATGTGTTTTACTTTTCTTGTCAACCCTGGAATATGCCAGCTGCTCGCTTGCGGTAGAATGACAGCTACTATGTCACGATCGCAATCACCTCTGATTGGTAGACGCTCGCTCACTATTGGCTACAATGCCTTGATGCAACGAAAATCGCACAAATTCATACAATCACAACAATTGATGCAAGTTTTACGAAATCGACCTACGGTTTGACGAGTTTTTTACAAGTGGGCCCAAAGAGTTGGAACTAGGACTTTAGGGTTTCTATTAAAGATACGTGGGAATGATGAGTATGGGCTATATAGAGACATGATAAAGGATAAAAATCAATCCATAAATTGTGCTTATTTTGCTAGCCTCACACAAAAAAGGTAAGTAGATCTTTTCTTAAGGTTGATTTCACCAAGTTTACCGCTATAATCTTAGTCGTAAGTTTGTAGTGGACTGTAAGCCAACCGGCTGCATAATACATTACGCATTGTACACTTCGTAATAATTATAAAATTCTATATTAGTCTACACTTTAGTCTAGACTCTAGAGGGAACTAATGCAACTAAAAGACCCCTTTTTACTCAATTTTAAAATATTACGCTTTGACATTACCGTATTTATCAGCAAGTAATAGGACTGATTTCGTACTATACGCTCGAATGGGTGGCATATTAAAAAAAAGTCTAGAAGATATTAAAGTAGCCAAATAGCTCGTTTTGCTCAACTTAAACGATTTTGATATCCTATCTATTGCCTACCTATCAGTAATAGGACAGCATTCATAAAGTTATATCCTTGAATGGACGACGACCTCGGGCCCGTGCCTCTTAACATTTCCAACCACGTGGGCAACGGATTGGCACATAAAAAAATTATATCATCGCTAGTCTGGCTCGCGATATTGACATGTTTCGTGTTCACTCATCATCATCATCATCAGCCTGTGGACGTCCACTGTTGGACATAGGCCTTCCCTAAAGAGCGGCACCACACCCGGTCCTCAGCCTTCCTCATCCAGCCACTTCCCGCCAGCCTCTTTATATCTGCGGTCCATCGTGCTGGAGGGCGTCCCACACTACGCTTGCTTAAACGCGGTCTCCACTCAAGGACTTTTCGGCTCCAACGGCCATCGCCTCTACGACAGGCATGACTTGCCCACTGCCACTTCAGCTTGCTAATAGTTTGGGCTATGTCAGTGACCTTGGTTCTCCTGCGGATCTCCTCATTTCGGATCTTGTGTGTTCACTCGCAGTTGGTCAATTGCAACCAGTTGCAACAATATTGATAAGCGCCGTAATTTTCGGCAAGTGTGGCGCTACACTTAGCCTCAAGGTATTGACATCTTATGCTGTTAGCACACTAAGGCAATTCGCTTGTGGTAGTGACACGTCTTAATCGAGCCATAACCGCCAAGATATCGGATTTATCAACTTCATCACATTAGCAGTAAATTGCGACCTATTAAGGGCAGGCGGCAGGCAGGAGCAAAACTGAGTTACAACTTACTTAGACGTTAACGGATGCAAAAAGCTAGCAGACAGACAGACACACTTTCTCATAATATCAGTATGGATTATCAACTTCATTACATTTGCTGCGACCTATTAGCAGGCGACAGGCAGAAGCTTAACTGAGTTACAACTTAGTAAGTCGTTAACGGTTGCCACCAAGCGTCGCGCCAATAACCGGGGCCCATTTAGCCCGAATTGCTGAGATGATGATGTAAATGTCTGTCGTAAAGTAGTTATGCAGCAATTCGACAGACACAAGTTATCTACTCGGATAGATTACAAAGGGTCGGGGAGATGATTACTGCGTTATACAAGGTGTTAGATCATTTTTTTACATACATAAAAGACCGCACATTTAAATATATACAATAAACAGTATGGTCGTCAATTACAGGTGAAACTTTACTTATAAACTAACATGCACTAACTTAACAGATTAAGAGTATAGATTAACTTAATAACAGACAGACTCAATAACGTACAGAGTAACTTGACAGATTAACAGTAGGTAAAAAATAAAATAGTTAAATATGTACAGGAGTTTAAATTTAAAGAAAAATATAGATATACTTAACAAAATATAACAAAACAACAAAATATCCAAGATTAATGGTCTCCAATTTGATCACATTTTTTTTTTTTATTTGGTTAGTTTGTCATGGGAAATATCTACATCACTAGCGACTGACACACAAATGTCATTATAGCATTTAAGCATGTGAGGAACGGGTCAGCTACATGATAAGGTTCGCGTATACGGAACGTGAAAGAGACGTTTTTACGTAATCTTACAGCAAGGCGAGGGATCCATATTCGTAACATCCCGTCATAAAGTTAGGAGCGTGGTGTAGAATGTAGACGTACCAAAAAAAGCTGAAGTGCGAGTCAGACTCGCGCACCGAGGGTTTCGTAATCGGGTATTTTTTTTCGACATTTTATTTTGCACGATAAATCAAAAATTAGTATGCATAAAAATAAATAAAAATCTGTTTTAGATAATACTGGCAAAGCGCTTTCATATGATATGCAACTTGGTACATATAGTTATCTTACTTTGAAAATCTAAATATATAAAAGGAAAAGGTGACTGACTGACTGACTGACTGACTGACTGACTGATCTATCAACGCACAGCTCAAACTACTGGACGGATCGGGCTGAAATTTGGCATGCAGATAGCTATTATGACGTAGGCATCCGCTAAGAAAGGATTTTTGAAAATTCTACCCCTGAGGGGGTGAAATAGGGATCTGAAATTTGAGTAGTCCACGCGGACGAAGTCGCGAGCATAAGCTAGTGTAAAATATAATTATTTTTTCATGAACACATTCTAATTATTTTTTGTGATGTACCTACCTAACCACCAATTCACGCTTTTCGGATTTATTCCTTTATTTGTGCTATAAGAACTATCTACCTACCAAATTTCATAATTCTAGGTCAACGGGAAGTACCCTATAGGTTTTCTTGACAGACACGATGGAC
Source organism: Maniola hyperantus (assembly GCF_902806685.2). Lineage (NCBI taxonomy): Eukaryota > Metazoa > Arthropoda > Insecta > Lepidoptera > Nymphalidae > Maniola > Maniola hyperantus. The sequence goes on from NC_048558.1 coordinate 6,848,604, forward strand.
AGACAGACAACAAAGTGATCCTTGGATCAGGAATCCTCAGGAATTGTATCCTTGGATGGAGGAAGAGTCCTTGGACAATTTGCTTAGTCTTTAGACTACATATAGGTATGTGCTAATAATAATAAAAATACATTCATTCCATTACATTGAGGAAAATGACACGCTACTGATAAAATTTTCATGGCCATTGACGTATTTATCACGAGTTCATGTATAGTACGCGACAGTTCGAGTTGGCAATCGGGGTATCAGGCGGGGGACGCCCCGCACACCCGCACCGGGTTAGTCCCTACTCCCTACAAGAGACGTCCAGCAGTGGACGTTTACCAGTGGATAATGATGATAAATATTTTCTATTTAATAATAATTATGGTATTTATGTGACTTTTGATGGAATTAGATGGTGAAACCTACTAAGAAATTAAAAAGTAAGTTTAAATGACGATTTAAATTACCTACCTATTAAGTAAGTATGCACATGCCCAGCGTGGTAGACTATGGCCAAAACTCTTCTCACTCCGAGAGGAGACCCGTGCTCTGTAATGCTGGCGATTGGTTGATCATGATGATGATAAGGTAAGTATTGTTCCAAATAGTTACTAAACTTAAACTAGTTAGTGGTTAACTCGTATTACATTGTAAAAAATACGGACAGACGCCCGTTGCCGATAGTAATTACAGATTGTTGGCGGCCATCTTTGCGGTGTGGATGACTCATGGCGCCCACGCACGCCAGACAACTGCCTACAACAGAATTTGTATACAAGCAAGGTTTCGCAGACCGGCTTAAGTTCATCAATAATTCAATACATTTTTTAATTTTTTAAATAAGATTATTAGCCATATTAAATGACCAATATTCCCCTTTCCTCTCCAATTAAGCGTCAGGCTTGTGCTAGGAGTAGGTACATTAGTCTTACATTAGGTACCTACCTATTGCAATGATTTGTACATCTTATACTGTTAGCATATCGCTTGTGGTAGTAACACGTCTTAATCGAGCCATAACCGCCTATTTATCGGAAGCGACAATTTTTTCGAAACCCGGCGGAATGATTACGTAAAACGTTGCAGTAGCGACAGCAATGCGACAGCGGTAGCAATGCGACAGTTCATTTGCTGTCTCTCTTCTTCTTCTTATTTTGCTTTGCGGCTATTGTTGTCTCTCTCTAGCCGGACGTTTGACAGCAATGATCGCGAGATTTACGCCTGTCGCAAGCCTGTCGCAAGATACGTAATCACCCCGCCGTTTTTATCGCAACCGCCATCAATACACAACCCGGAAACTGTCACAAAGTTTCAAGTCTCTATGTTTATTGGAACGTAAGATATAATATTAAAAGCATATTTTAACGAATTGTTTAATCAATAAAAACTAATCGTAAACAACACGGCATATTATCGTAAGCAACATGAATTTTCATATTATATCATAAGCAACACAACATGTTATCGTACGCGACATAATGTGAATGTAATTTTGGCACTAACGATTTAAACAAACTCGACTTCAAACCTACTCCCGTTTTTTTTTTTCGGTTACACTTTAGTCGGCGGTCAAGGCTCATACAGTTCTTGCAATTTACGAAGGCGAGTGAACTTTACTTGTGGTTACGTCATTTACATGGGCATTGCGTGAGTGTGCGTGCATGTCGGACCAATCAATCGTGAGCAACCGCTCGCAAACGCACACATTTAGTGTACCTTACTTTTACAAACATGAGCCACTCGTCTTCATGAAATGCAACACTATACCTTATGTCAAAAGTATAATAGCCGTTACTAATAATTATTACGCTACCACCTGTCGGTGTGCTAACGCCTTTATAGCCGCCTTCCACTGCGAAAGGGTAAAACCGATTTCGCTAATTCTTTTTTATAATATTTCTTGAAGTACGAGGATGGTTCTTACAGAGAGAAAAATTTTAAAAATTGCCTGAAATCGACTGTTAGGCGGTACGAAGTTCGCCAGGGCAGCTAGTTAATTATAATAATTAATCAAAAAAGTGAACTTACATTCTATTTTAAATTTATAATTTCGATGGCTTACTTCATCGAAAATAGAAATAGAATGTAACTTTTTTGATCAATTATATGTAACTAAATTGGCACTCTGTACAATTATTTATTAAGGAATTCTTTAATAACAAAGTTGCATGGTGAACATTGATAGCTTAGTGTAACTTTTTAAGATTTGAAAAGATGAATTGCCGAGTTTCTTTCCGGCTCTTTTCAGTACAACTGCTTAGAACATCATGTTATTTGGGACTCTAACCTGTCAAGTTGAAATCACTACCACTATTATAAATGCGAAAGTGTGTTTGTTTGTTGGTTTATTGGTTTGTCCTTAAATCACGTCGCAACAGAGTTTAAGACCTGGAGAGTGATATAGGCTACTTTTTATCCCGGAAAATCAAAGAGTTCCCACGGGATTTTCTTAATCTAAATCCACACGTACGAAGTTGCGGGCATCATTTAGTAAAAAATAATTTTGACTTTTTGACCTAAGTAAATCTCACAGAATGAAGTTTTTGTTGTTATTACTTACTTACTGAAATAGTTGGGATTTAGACTTAGAAAGCAACAACCGTAGTGCGCTTTCGAAAGTGCATTTAACCAACTCTACATAGGTACCTATCATACATAACGAAATCTATAAAGTGCAGCCTATAGCGAACTTTCTAGTTTCTAGACCAGTACATATAATAGAGAGATTGAATGCGTTCAGCGTTTTGCTGTGCCACTTTCATCTGCAAGTTCGTTTTTGTAATATTGTATGGCACATACTCGTATACATACGAGTTACGACTAGAAATGCTTTGATGCTTGGTATATTGAGTTAGAACGAGGATGAACAAGTTTGGAATGCAATAACGTATTCTTGAATCAAAACTAACATAAATTTCAACCCCCTATTTTATTTTATTAAAAAAAACACACTTCCGCATTTATAATATGGGTAGTGATGATGTTTTGTTATTTTGTCTGCTACGAGGATGCATCACAATATATCCAGTGGCGTGCAATTCATAGAGGCATAAAAGTACTGCTTACCCTAGTTGAAATGACCAGTGCTCATTTTTCTTTATGACCTGCCATTTAACAGGTCTCTATAAGGTGTATCTAAGGCCTATCTTACTAATGCTTACCCTGGCTTCAAACTCTGTGCACGCCACTGAATATATCTTAGAGTTCAATTAGCAAAATCAACAAATAATACCTACAATTGTTATTCTTCAAATATAAACAAACGTACACAGATCTTCCCCGGGTTGCAGATAGGAGTTTTAATCAATTAAGCCGTCGCGCGTCGATCGTACTGCCAAGAACCATGCAAAGCTACTGCCAAACTATGACCTAAATCATTCTCTGTGCTCAGTAGTGCCCGGCCCACTACAGTAGTGGGCCGGCGATGGGTTGATCATGATGATGATAAGTACTTTACCTTATGATATTTTGCAATTTTGTCTAATCTGTTTAAATGCATCACACTATTTCCTAGAGTTCGAGTAGTAAAATCAACAAATAATATAATCCATACTAATATTATAAATGCGAAAGTATGTCTGTCTGTCTGCTAACTTTTCACGGCCCAACAGTTTAACCGTTTTCAATGAAATTTGATACAGAGTTAGCTTACATCCCGGGGAAGGACATAAGCTACTTTTTATCCCGGACAATCAAATAGTTCCCACGGGATTTTTGAAAAACCTAATTCCACGCGAAGTCGCGGGCATCAGCTAGTTGTAAAATAAACGTACACAGATCTTCCCCGGGTTGCAGATAGGAGTTTTAATCAATTAAGCCCTCGACCGTGCTGCCAAGAACCACGCAAAGCTTCTGCCAAACTATTCGCTACGTCCCTCGTTACACTTCAAAACTGCCATTGTTACATGAATTATTCAAGGATCTGCGCCCGGTCCTACTTTACCGTCAAGCTTATTTGTTGGTCACACTCTTGAAATACTGCCGCGATGGCCTAGTGGTTAAGACGTCCGTCTCCTATTCGGAAGGTCAGGGTTCGATCCTGGGCATATATTTCTAACTTTTCAGACTTTCACTGCTTTGCTTTAACGAGAAGAAGATGCTTTTTAGCGTTCCGTACCTCAAAAGCAAAAACGGAACCCTTATAGGATCACTTTGTTGTCTGTCTGTCTGTCCGTCTGTCTGTCAAGAAACCTACAGGTACTTCCCGTTGACCTAGAATCATGAAAATTGGCAGGTAGGTAGATCTTATAGCTGACATTTGGGGAAAAATCTGAAAACGTGACTTTAGTGGTTAGATCACACAAAAAAAATTAAATTGTGGTCATGAACTAATAATTAGTATTTTCAACTTTCGAAGTGAGTGACTATATCAAGTGGGGTATCATATGAAAGGTCTTCACCTGTACATTCTAAAACAGATTTTTATTTATTTTTATGCATCATAGTTTTTGAATTATCGTGCAAAATGTCGAAAAAATACGACTGTAGTACGGAACCCTCATTGCGCGAGCCCGACTCGCACTTGGCCGGTTTTTTATTGACGGTGGAGAAATCTTCTTAAGATAAGATCTCACCCCAAAGAGATCGGGTTATGTGGTGGGGTTCCTTTCTGTAACGCCCTTGCCTAGAAGATGCTTATTTATTCTTCTTTTGCTGGTGCCAATATTCATCCTAACTTCTGCGGAATAGGTTTAAGTCCCGCAAATTGCTATTACGCTGGAACCATGTCTCATTATCATCGAAATGACGTAATTTTGCCGAAATAAAAATATGCCATCAGCTCGACACTTCAGTCTAGTGCTGAGGACACTAAAATGGCGGCAACGCGATATTAGCAATTTGCGGGACTTAGGTATACAAGACATTATAATAGAAGCCCCAGGTGAAGAATGTCAGGTTAGCGACCTTAATAATTAAACAGAATGTCTGCCCCGATTCTAAGGCATGTGTGGCCTTAACAGTTCATTAGAGGATGACGCTCACGGTGATGTCAGGTTGGTGCTAACCCCGTGACCTCTTGGAGATGAGTCATTTACTTTAATCAGTTTATGAAACTGTGATAATCGTTATCAATGTCAGTAGGTCGATTTCGTAAAACCTGCATCAATCATCATTACAATCTCAATTGTTGTGATTGGCTGAATTTGTGCGATTCTTGTTGCAACAACAGTAAGCGAGCGTCAACCAATCAGAGGTGATTGCGATCGTGGCATTGTAGCTGTCATTTTACCGCAATCTAGCAGCTGAATACTGACAATGAGAATCGCCAGTTTGGCGAGAGTCTTATCATGTAATATCTAAATTTATAAAAGGAAAAGCTGCATTGCTACAATGCATTGTTGCAACAAGAATCGCACAAATTCAGCCAATCACAACAATTGAGATTGTAATAATGATTGATGCCGGTTTTAGGCAATCGCCCTACAGGAAAGTTGACTTATGGATAAAGATTAAAATTAACTAGGTAAGTATTTGCTAAGTATATTTATGTAACGTTGGGTAACACGGCGATTTAGTTCCTAAGCAATTTTGTCACGGCGTGGTGCGTTCAAGGTAACGCTTACATGGTGACGTCACCACCAATAATTTTAATGTTGTTAATAGGGAAAAGGTATCGTTCCTATTTTCCTATTCCATTTCCAGATTAGCTCTGACTGCTATGAAGTTTTGGTCGAATCCGATCAATGCCACCTATCGGCCGAAATCTTTACATTATATAAAAGGAAAAGCTGACTTGACTGTTCTAGTGATCTATCAACGCACAGCTCAAACTTCAAACTACTGGACGGATCGGGCTGAAATTTGGCATGCAGTTAGCTATTATGACGTAGGCATCCGCTAAGAAAGGATTTTTGAAAATTCTACCCATGGATTCGAAATTGGTTTGAAATTTGTGTAGTCCACGCGGAAGAAGTCGCGAGCATAAGCTAGTAATCTATAATACGCGACAGATCAAGATGGCAATCGGGAAGGGAACGCCCCGCACACCCGGGGCTGTGGGGGAGCGCGGGTGACGGGCGTCCCTCCGTCCCATACCCCCGATTGTCATCTCGACCTGTCACGTACTAGAGCGATTGTACCGAATAGCGATCTTGTCACGGCGTTACCAGTAACGCGAGCCTGTCCGTCACGCGTATGTGACGTCACCACACCGAGGGTCACCAGTTTTCTATTAGTGCTGTGGTTGTGACGCACGTGCCGGTGACGACGCGAATGCTGCCATCATTGCTCGCTTTTTAAAGTATATTTATATCTGACGTGACCACACGCCTCTGTTCCTACGAGACAATAGAACAAATCCGCTGCGCGATTGCGGAAGAATGACAGCTACAATGTCACGATTGCAATCACCTCTGATTGGTTGACGCTCGCTCACTATTAGCTACAATGTATTGTTGCAACAAGAATAGCCCAAGTTCAGCCAATCACAACAATTGAGATTGTAATGATGATTGATGCAGGTTTTACGAAATCGCCCTACTGGTAATTTCTCTTGGTGTGTTCCTGGTACATTTCCTTCCCCTTGGGAACTTACTACGCCTTTTTAGGGTTCCGTACCTCAAAAGGAAAAACGGAACCCTTATAGGATCACTTTGTCATCTGTGTGTCTGTCGGTCTGTCAAGAAACCTACAGGGTACTTCCCGTTGACCTAGAATCATGGAATTTGGCAGGTAGGTAGGTCCTATAGCAGACATTAGGGGAAAAATCTGAAAACCGTGAATGTAGGGTTAGGTCAACGGGAAGTACCCTATAGTTTTCATGACAGACAGACAGACAACAAAGTGATCCTATAAGGGTTCTTTTTTTCCTTTTCCTTACACAAAACCGTGGTCGACATCCAATCTACTCGCACGAAACGATTTTGCTCAATGTTTCTGATACGAACCCCTAAGGTGTGGAATGCCCTTCGGGCTTCCGACAGTGTTTCCTGCCACGTATAACTTAAATATTTTCAAAGTAATTAATAGCATATGGAGCGTCGCTCGACACGGCGCGGGGGTAGCGGCCGTCTACTGTCTAGTCGCCATAGTTGTGTCGAAAACGTCGCAAGCCTCCTCCCCGCTTCACCTCTCTTAGTAGATACATCGGCGCGTGCCAAAACGCTTACTGAATTGAATGGTGTGGTTTTCTGTATAATTGTACTAGCTTACTCTGCGTGGACTACACAAATTTCAAACCCCTAATTCACCCCCTTAGGGATTGACTTTTCAAAAATCCTTTCTTAGCGGATGCCTACATCATAATAGCTATCCGCATGCCAAATTTCAGCCCAATCCGTCCAGTAGTTTGAGCTGTGTGTTGATAGAACAGTCAGTCAGTCAGTTAGTCAGTCACCTTTTCCTTTTATATATATTTAGATAGATGTGTACATAATATGACCGAAGTAAAGAAACAGAAGATAAATTAAGTACAGAAGTCGGCAAGAAATATTGGACATCGACCTTTAGAATCAGATTTCAGATTTGTAGAGCGTTGTCTCTGTCACTCATACCTATGTGACTTTTTGTCGGTCTCAACGACAGAGACAACGCCGCGCTCTACAAACCCGCTATCTCTTTCTAAAGGTCGATGTACAATATTTTCTGCCGCGTAATGTATGTGCAGTTTCAACTTTTGTGACGTTCTAGTTCGGAGAAGAGACCCGTGCTCAGTAGTGGGCCGGTGATGGGTTGCTGAAGAAGATGATGATGATGATGGTATTAAGTACTTGACATATATTTACAGTAGCTGAGATATAATAAAAGAGATATTAAACACACCTATCACTTTCGCTTATCATTATCAGTTATCACACCTATATTACAAATTATACATTCCTGTGTACATAATATACTAAATATGTAATATATTTAAATAATCTTTGACACAGTAACTGATATAAAGCGTTCATTACGTGAATATTATGTACTAGATATAACATAGGTTAGGTAGTCCATCCTCCATAGATAGGAATGCGACTAAACATATTTTGAGAACATGTTTCAATATTGATAACAAGTTACCTACCTACTAGTTACCTACTTACGTCCAGATGCATGACAGGCGGTCAAAGTTATGTGATGGTTACTGTTAAACTTTGACCGTCAATAAAAGCTACTAGTTACCTACTTAGGTCCAGATGCATGACACGCGGTTAAAGTTATGTGATGGTTACTGTTAAACTTTTACCGTCAATAAAAGCTACTAGTTACCTACTTAGGTTCAAATGCATGACAGGCGGTCAATGTTAAGTGATGGTTACTGTTAAACTTGACCGTCAATAAAAGCTACAAGTTACCTACTTAGGTTCAGATGCATGTCAGGCGGTTAAAGTTATGTGATGGTTACTGTTAAACTTCGTCAACAAAAGCGAAATAAGTGGCACAGGTCACGATTTGCTAACTTTGAACTGTGCTTTGAACCAAATACCTATCTTTAACCTCAGATAATACCAACCACCAAGATAATATAAATACTGATACTGGTGCAACCTACTTTGCTTTTTATTGGTGACTTAACATGAATTACAGTGCGAGGTATAATAATGTACATCAACATAACTTGTAGATATAATGGGGCTGATTCTCTTGTACACAATCTCTAAACTGAACTAAATTAGAAGGTCTAAATCTAGTGCTATCCTTTTCCGCAAGCAACATTATGATAGGGATAGCAATAGATTTAGACGTGACATTTTAGTTTAGTTTAGAGATTGTGTACAACAGAATTAGCCACATTACCTAACCAGTCAAAGGGTAACCATCAAACCTATGAAAAATGCATAGTAAGGCTTGTAAATAAAACGGGAAGTACCCTTTAGATACCCTTGACCGACAGACAGACAGACAACAAAGTGATCCTATTAGGGTTGAATTTTTAGGGTTCCGTACCTCAAAAGGAAAAACGGAATCCTTATAGGATCACTTTGTTGTCTGTCTTTCTGTCGGTCTGTCAAGACCCGTTGACCTAGAATCATGAAATTTGGTAAGTAGGTAGGTCTTATAGCTGGCTTTAGGGGAAAAATCTGAAAACCGTGAATTTGTGGACACATCACACAAAGAAAATTAAATTATGGTCATGAACTAAGAGACTACGAGAAGCACATAGTTACATTAGTGACTCAGCTCTTTAAAAGAGAATCAAATAAAAAATGAATCATAGTTTTTGATTTATCATGAAAAATGTCGAAAAATACGATTGTACTATGGAACCCTCGGTGCGCGAGCCTGACTCGCACTTGGCCGGTTTTTCCTTTTGAGTTCAAAACAACAGTTTCAATCTCGCAATGGGTCATAAAACAATATTCCTTTAACATTGCTTTTACACCAATAAAAGGGGTCATATCTTTTTCCAAATGGAGTAACGCCAAATCCAGGCTCTTGAACCATTTATGTATAAAATGGGGAAGATTTATGACCCACAATGAATAGTTAATTGTAGCCACAAATCCAACATCCATATTACATGCTGGCGGGCTGCCAAATGCTATGAAACTTTGCCTATATAATATACAGGGATGAGACAAGACAATACTGATTGTAGACCAACGAAAGAGGCTATACCCAGTCCCAACCAATAGCTTACTAAGTAGGTAACTACTACATTTAACCATACTATTCATCAACCATAAAAAAACCGGCCAAGGGCGAGTCAGGCTCGCGCAACGAGGGTTCCGTACTAAAGACGTATTTTTTCGACATAATTCAAAAACTATGTTGCATAAAAATAAATAAAAATCTGTTTTAGAATGCAAAGATAAAGACCTTTCATATGATACCCCACTTGATATATAGTTATCTTACTTAGAAAATTGAAAATACTAATTATTAGTTTATGACCACAATTAATTTTTTTATGTAATGTAACCACAAAAATTCACGGTTTTCAGATTATTCCCCTAATACCAGCTATAAGACCCACCTTACCAACCCTAAAAATAGTGGTTTTTTTTGTAATTACAACGAAAGTGTGTATAGCCATGGTACATGGTAAATAATAGCAATTAAGTCATGATTGTAAGTACCTAATGAATGAAATGAATTGAAATTATTTATTTCAAGTAGGTCAGCCTGTCCACTTATTATGTATGTCAAGCCTCTCCCATCCGTTCGGAAAGCAATTCTACTGCGAAGATCCGGTAAGGGACTGTTTTTTAAAACAAAATGTTAAAATATGTAAAAACACAATAAGACAACTAAACGTAGGGAAACTTAGAACAGTTGTAGGCGTCATGATCAACCCATCGCCAGCTCACTACAGAGCACGGGTCTCCTCTCAGAGTGAGAAGAGTTTGACCATAGTCTACCACGCTGGCCATGTGCGGATTGGTAGACTTCACACACCTTTGAGAACATTATGGAGAACTCTCAGGCATGCAGGTTTCCTCACGATGTTTTCCTTCATCGTTAAAACAAGTGATATTTAATTACTTAAAACACACATAGCTCCGAAAAGTTAGAGGTGCGTGCCCAGGATCGAACCCCAGACCTCTGATTAGAAGGCGGTAGTCCTAACCACTAGGCTATCACAGTTTTATCCATGTTGTAGGCATGATGACAGGATACTTTTCCTTAAAAAGCTGTGATAGCCTAGTGAATAGGACGTGCACCTTCTAATCGGAGCTCGGGGGTTTGATCATGGGCACGCACCTCTAACTTTTCGGAGTTATGTGCGTTTTAATTAATTAAATATCACTCGCTTTAACGGTGAAGGAAAACACCGTGAGGAAACCTGCATGCCTGAGAGTTCTCCATAATGTTCTCAAAGGTGTGTGAAGTCTACTAATCCGCACATGGCCAGCATGGTAGACTATGGCCAAAACCCTTTTCACTCTGAGAGGAGACACGTGGTTTGTAGTGAGCCGGTGATGAGTTGATCATGATGATGATGAGGATGACAATATGTAAGTAATGTAACTATTACACTGGGCTGCTGAATGCAAAGCTGACTGTTCCCATGCAAGTTGCAACCTTGCCATTAAGAAATTCATGGATTGTATAACAGCGTCTTAACAAAATACATATTATGTTGTTTAAATAATCATAGATTATTATATAATACTAAGTAACAGTTGTACTGTATGTCTACTTATCCTGTCACACACATCTGTTTCACTTCCTTGCCATATATACCAAGTTTTGTAGTGTGCGGTGTGCAAGAGTGAGACAGGCGTACGTCTAATGTCCATATATAATATTACAACAGTAAGTAAAGGTTTATTTCAGATGTTTCCATCCTTAGATTGTTAGTATGTTAGTTACAATTTTTCCTTAATTACTAAGTTAGTATTGGTGCTGATTCTGACCACAACTAAATTTTAGAGTATTCGCACCCTTTTCTTACTAATGTAATATGAAAAGGACAGACAGTTTGGCAGGTTTAAATTTAATTTAGAGCTGTCAAACCTCATGACTTTTGCTGCCTAGGCTTGTAATGAGAATAGGTATCATAAAGAGATGCAAATGGGATGAGATGTGAATGGGACAGCTAGTGTGCAAATGTGGGATGAGTAGTGAATGCAACTTGCTAACAAACCATTTGCACCTGTAATTGCATTTGTATTTAACTCGAAGCCTGTGTAACCATTTGTGTAACTAACTAAATACATAAGTTGATAAACTCAAGGAAGGTAGGTATTTCGTTCGAAAACAGGTTTACCCAGCCAACTTAACCTAACAATTATCCGCTGAATTGTATAATAAATATGCAACAAAAATACGTTGTCCGCGAAGCCGGTTTGTCTACAGCCTAGCTACCGATAATGCTCGCGTATTTATTTTTACCCGTTACGTATGCACAGCTGTCTCGGCCGTCTTGCCCGGCCAGCAAGGGATAACGTGATTACTCCACCAAACCTGAATACTTACTCCCTTTACATAACTAAAAATATCAACATTTTGCGGACTACGGAACCCCGTTCCGCTATATTCGGAACAACTTTTCCAGACGAGAGAGCTTGTACGCCCTAAATAGCACACCGAATACCGATGCAACTGTGGGTTCAACTGTCTGGAAAACGCAAACGCAATCGCATTGATCTCTAGTGTATTCTTTACCTTAAGTCTCCAGCAGCGAGTCACAGGTATTCAGAGCTAATTTCCAGCAAAAAAAAACACACAAAAATCCTGCACTTCACACGGCGAGAGTTCCACAGCGCGTGCAATCACTCAATTCACAACCGCGAACGATTTATTCACAAATGAAATGACAAGTCGCACACAAACGGTTTAAAAACAGAAAATACACAGATTACACTAACAAAAATCTATGATTTGCACAAAATACCTTGTTGAAATAGAAACGAAAAACGCGCCAACTGTCAAACTAAAAAACTACAAGCAACGCCCCGTCGCGCGTCCGCGCGGTCCTAGTCCGCTCTTTTGACTGGCGGCCCCGCCGTACCGTACCTACACGGTACACCGTACACGTTCGTTCACTACTCGAAACTCGTCCACCCGTCACCACACATCCGACGACAATCCGCCCGCTACGGACATAATTTTGTCGCAATTTACTTTTCATTTAAATAATACAACAGCAGTAATTCTCTTATCGCATAATTGATAAAATATTTGACTAAAGCTAACGTTATCTGCAGTATCTCAGTGCGACAAAATGAGATAACCGCTCGAACGTGAATACTGGCGATAAAGTAATGCGACCATGTTGAAAATATATTGGCTCAGTGTGAAAAAACCTATAGACGAACGGTCATCTGTATTTGTACGGGATAGACGATTGCCAGACGCGCATGCGTCATTCGAACCGCTCGTACGACGTCAGTGAATGACAAGTCGCGCTTGTATTAGCCGATCGATTTCAAAAGAAATGTGGAATCTTGGCAGAGTAGTGCTGTTACGGCTTTTAAAATTGGTACGGTAGCTGTAAAGTATGCGCATGCGAAAATATTGCAATGTACCAAGCCAACCATAATATCATTTTACATATAAAGTTTTCCCAGTTCTCTTCTGTTCTACATGGTTAAAGTTTTCTATAGTAGGTAGTAGGTAAATGGAAACCTTTCGTGGAAACTTAATAATTGGGTAGGTACCTACATAATATTAATTAGAGTAGGTACACAACTTGCACGAAGAATAATATATTTTGTAGGTACAATATGTTATAAGGCAAGTCATAACATTATGTGTGGAACTAAATATTATGTATCTAGTTTTCAGCTATTTTATTTTAGGGACTGAATTTTTAGAAGCAGCTTTTGACTACATCTATAATAATTAATAATAAGTAGAAAACATTATAATTTTACGAATTTCAATGCTAAACTGAACTCAAAGAGGTACCTTATAAGTACTTACCTAACTACTTCATAAAATTAAAATATCCTTCTAGTAGAAGGCTTCTAGTTAAGTAACTAGGAATTAGAACACTTTATGTACCTACCTACCTAGATATAATCCATGCCGATTTCCTAGGTACCTATTCGAAATTGAATAGGCGCTGCCTTTGTATAGACGTCTCCATCGAGTTATCATCAGTTTAATAAAGTATCTCTTTTTTTAATCTTTATTTTTAGTCGGGGCTTTATCATAAAGCATCTCTTCACGCCGCTGCGCTGGGGTAAATAAATACCTACGTACCGTTTGAAAATGAAATTTCAATTAATGATTAGAACATAAAGATACCGAAAACCATAATATTTTCTGATTCCCGCAAAATGAAAAATGAAAATGAAAATGAAAATCTTTTTTATTCGTATAAACTTTTACAAGTGCTTACGAATAGTCGGATGCATCTACCTACCACTGGTTCGGAATGCCTTTCCTGCCGAGAAGAACCAGCAAGAAACTCGGCGGTTGCTCTTTTCAAATATTTGATATAGGTACAAGATTATGCCATGTATAAAATAGTATTTGCAGTCTTGTGCGTTGCTGGAACGAGCTGCAGGTCAAATCCACGCTCTTTTATCATTTAGATAATCTTCAATTGTGTAATATGCTTTTTTCAGGAGCATATTTTTAGTAGATTTTTTAAACTTGTGCAAAGGTAAGTCCAAAATAGTTTGCGGGATTTTATTTTTTATTTTATTTAACAAACCTGACAATTGGCTAATCTGTGTAAAGCCAGAAGAAGAACAAAAAAAAAAAGAATTAACATATTTGCGTAGGTATTCAGAATATTAGACAAATTGCATCCCACTGATTATAATGTTAATATTATGTATTTGCAGAAGCTGTAATGAAATACCATTCTAACGTGGACTTAATAAACTCTCTATTTCTTATGGATATTATGAAATGGCTTTCATAGGCATCTTATTATATTATCATGTAGAAATTGAGACCACATGAATAGTTTCATTTCACTTTTATTTTATTTGTTATGATATATCCGAGATTAACAAGTTTCAGCCATCCGAATTTAATATTAAGCTTTACTTATAACGACCCATATTAAACTTAAAATTAGTTACATAGGTACTTATTTTTAAAATCAAATGTATTATGTACCATGTAATACATATACATATGTAGTATACATTACATTTTACCCAGATACTAACTTTAAAGAACTAATTATAAAGTACAGAAGATTAGTAGTTACCCACTTGGAAAAAAGAATGACTTTTTCCTTTTTGCTTAAAAACCTCGTACAATACTCGTAGCATTACATCTCGTAACGATACGTCCCATTTTCACAAAGCCAAAGTAAAAATAACGACCAAAATGTAGGTACATCCTTTTAAATCTGGTCTTATTTTCTACAAGTGGAGTTCTTTGCATTATTTTTCTTGAGACACGTCTTTGAGCTTAGGTTGGTATGTGACCGGGCGTGAGCTTCACAGATAAAATAAGTTAGCTTTTATATACTAACAAGATAAAGTTAAAAACTAAAACCCATTTTAAAAGTAGGTAGGTACCTCTATAACATCACGACTCAACGGTTAACTTTAGGTATATTATGTACTTTATCTCAGTTTTAACCTATTTTGAGATAGGTAATAAAGTTATTTGAGTTTTGATTATAATTGAATTCCAGTATCAAAATCACCATACCGGAATAAAAGATTTATGTCGCACGACACATGGCGAAATAAATCAGCAATCTTAAAAAAATTAGTCAAGTGCGAGTAAGACTTGCGTATGAAGGGTTCCGTAGTCATACCATCGCACAAGAAATAACACCTTATAAAAATTTTCAATTTTCATGGCGGCCATTTCGAAATTCTTATTATTTGTTATAGCGGCAATAAAAATACACATTCTGTGATTGTGACTTTCTTCCTATTTCGGTTCACGAGATACAGCCCGCTGACATACAGACAGATGGATGGACGGACAGCGGAAGATTAGTAATAGGGTCCTGTTGGCCCTCTTCGGGTACGGAACCCTAGAAATGAAATTTTTTGCATGCCCTTAGTACCTACCTACCTAGTTGCATAACTTGCGGTGATAGTGACGTGCGTCAGAGCTTATCATAATCAAATGATGGCTGCACTAGGTGTACCCTAATGACATGGTTATATTCTGAGTTATAAGCCCCGCTGTCCATCAGTCTGTCTATCTCAACAGTCAATGGGCTGTATCTCATAAACCGTAATAGGTAAAGACTTGATGGAGTCCTACAATTTTTTTAAGGTACTTAGTTGACTAGCTTTACAAATTAATTTTTGCACTGTTATAAAGCCGCCGCCACCGTGCAAAAAAATCGGGCCAAACTGGAAAAAATCGGCTACGTCAGTAGGTATAATGTATTTATCTATATTCTGTAGCTCAGCTCCATCTCGGCTCTATATTCATTAAAAATCGCGAAGTTGGCAAGCAATTTCATTCGCGAGAAGAAAAGCTGTATGACGTCACTTCCATAAAATGCATTCTGATTTCTGACTTGCCTGAAAAATGCCAGAAATAAGTTTGCCTTGAGCCTATTCTTCCATACCAGAAACTACCGAGTTTTAAATAACTATGAATCTCTTGTTCTATTAATAAAGCCTTACTTTTCCACCCCCGTGCATGCGGGCAGCGAAAAGCGCATGCGGCATGCGATACGGAAGGGGATGATTGCATTAACATGCGAAGTGGAACAATAAAGCCGGATAAGTGCGCATTTACTCGCTCATTGAAACAGAATGAGATAACGATGAAAACGTATTACGGTTGCGTTATTATAATAAAATAACTAGCTTATGCTCGCGACTTCGTCCGCGTGGACTACACAAATTTCAAACCCTTATTTCACCCCCTTAAGGGTAGAATTTTCAAAAATCCGATGCCTAAGTCATAAAAGCTATATTTGCATGCCAAATTTCACCCCGATCAGTCCAGTAGTTTGAGCTGTGCGTTGATAGATCAGTCAGTCAGTCAGTCAGTCAGTCAGTCAGTCAGTCACCTTTCCCTTTTATATATTTAGATAATAATATGGACGAACTAGCCTATTCCCGCGACTTCATGTCAATGTCGCCTTTTTCGCGCATTCCTAATGATTCGTTCAATTTAGAGCTACCCGCTCCCCAACCGTTAGAGCCTTAATAGCTCAACGGTTGGGGAGCGGACTGAATTCCGAAAGTCGGCGGTTCAAACTCCATCCGTTGCACTATTGTCGTACCTACTCCTAGCACAAGCTTTACGCTTACTTAGAGGGAAAAGGGCATGGCTAATATTCTTTAAAAAAAAATCAGTGTTGCTAAAACCTTCGGCTTCAGCCAAAATTTCGACCCATTTTGGCCGAAGTCAAATAAAACGTGGATATATTTCAAAAAGGGAGGTGAAAAATTAACATTTCCATTAAAATAATGACTTTGTTATTTTTTAATTGAAAATGTTGCAATAAAACTAAAAGCTAGAATATGTCTTTGTTGGTAAAAACGTGAAA
Organism: Maniola hyperantus; assembly: GCF_902806685.2. Lineage (NCBI taxonomy): Eukaryota > Metazoa > Arthropoda > Insecta > Lepidoptera > Nymphalidae > Maniola > Maniola hyperantus. The sequence goes on from NC_048558.1 coordinate 6,865,402, forward strand.
TGATCAAAGGTTCTTTGTTTATCTTTTCATCCAGCTTTACCTTTGTCGAGACTTCATTAAACGAGGGCATTATTTAAAAAAAGACGTGTTGTAAAAATTGCAATACCTAATAATATCTCAAACAAAAGATAATAGAGGCGGCGGCGATACAACATAGAACTAGCACAAAGGATGACCTAAAATCCGAGGGGTTTCAAACAACAGACAAGGTTACTATGTAAATATTTTGCATAAATTTTAATATATAAAAGGAAAAGGTGACTGACTGACTGACTGATCTATCAACACACAGCTCAAACTACTGGACGGATCGGGCTGAAATTTTGCATGCAGATAGCTATTATGATGTAGGCATCCGCTAAGAAAGGATTTTTGAAAATTCAACCCCTAAGGGGGTAAAATAAGGGATTTGAAATTTGTGTAGTCCACGCGGAAGAAGTCGCGAGCATAAGCTAGTTTTCAATCAAATGTTTTCGATGAAACCTACTTGCCTATTCACTAAGACATAATAATATGTGAGTATGATATGCTATCACTTATCACCGTGATATTTTTGCGTATTTCTTTGAATTATCGAAATTGGATCAGTTTCAGATGACATTATATCAAAGTGGTGTCTGATGATTATTCAAAGAACTTCTTTATTCAAATCAAATCATTAATTTATATCATCATCATCATGATCAACCCATCACCGGCTCACTACATAGCACAGGTCTCCTCTCAGAGCGAGAAAGGTTTTGGCCATAGTCTACCACGCTGGCCAAGTGCTGATTGGCAGACTAATTTATATAAATTAATAATAATAATAATTTAATTTTTGTTGTGTTTCTGTTATTTTAATTTCTGTTGTTTCTGTTGCTTTAATTTTTGTTTGTTGTTTCTGTTATTCCATCGTTTGTTGTTTCTGTTACTTTATATTTCTGTTTATTTTATTTTTTGTTGTTCCTGTTATTTGATTTTCTGTTACTGTTACTTTAATTTTTTTGTTGTTTCTGTTATTTTATTGTTTGTTGTTTTTTAAAAATATGATAAAAATGAGAAAAATACATAAATGAAAGTAAAAAAATAATTTATATAAATTAACAACACAAAAATATTATTTTTGTGTTGTAACGAGTTTGATCTAACAGTAAGTAGAATGGCAAGTTAAAATCTGATGAATGGTTTGTAAGATGAAGAACTTAGAATTATATGAATGGGTAGGTTTTTAATTTTATTTTATTCTATGAACTAGCGTCCTACTAAAAAAGAAAAATCACGAATCAATTGGCACAGTGCACAATCTATATAAAAGGAAAAGCCGACTGACTGACTGATCTATCCACGCTAACGCACAGTTCAAATTACTGGACGGAGCGGGCTGGGCATGCAGGCAGTTATTATGACTAAAGTGGTTAAGTAGGGGGTTGTACTTGAAATTTGAGTAGATGACTAGGTAGTCCACGCGCATGAAGTTGCGGGCACAGGCTATATTATAAGTTTATCGGACGAAGTCGCGGGCATAAGTGTATATAAGTTTATACTTAGTAAGTACGAGTAGGTATCCATCGCTAAAAAAGATCGTCCGTCGTAAAAATCCACCCCCGAAAGGATAAGACGTAAGGGTTGAATTACATAATTCGACCTCGCACCAAAATGAGCTGGCGGGCTACCAAACGTTTCCCAGAGTTTTTCGCTGAACTTGATATTATGATAATTTTAAAATATTAGGTATAAGTATATATTACTAGCTGATGCCCGCGACTTCGTTCGCGTGTATTTAAGATTTTGAAAAATCCTGTGGGAACTTTTGCCGAAATAAAAAGTAGCCTATACAGGGTGGCCGGGGATGTGACGTCTAAAAGAAAAATTTAAATGCCTTACATTAAGGGGTATCCAAATCACCCCTATGTAATGTTTAGCAATTTTTGTAGTTTAGGAGATATGAATTATTTAATGATTTTTTTTAATCAAAAAAATAATTTTCATCCGTCAGTGGTTTTTATTTTTTTTCTCCTTCTGTAGAACGTTTTTGGATATGTTTTTTTGTGGTAATTAGTAAAAATGAACTTAAATATTGCCTAAAAAATTACGGTTTACCTAGGCATTATGAAACATGACTAAAATTTATCGAAAGTTCAAAAAAATATTGTTCGAGCGCACAGTCGCAAAACATCAAGACTTGAAAAAAAAGAAATGGCGCTAATGGCATCTAAGTATTTTTAAAAACTTTTACGAACTTACAACTTAAACTAAAAAAACCTAACCTTAATAGGGGTTTATTTGATGTAAATGGTCTCCAAAGTAATTAATGGGTGACTTTTTAAAATTCAAAATTTTCTTCAAATTATGCAAATTCACAAAAAGTTAAAATGTACTTCATTAATTTAACAGGTTTTAGGGTTCGGTACCTTCCCAATGGGACCCTATATTACTACGCCTCCGCTGTCCGTCCGTCCATCCGTCCGTCTGTCAGTCAGCGGGCTGTATCTCTTGAACCGTAATAGGTACAGACTTGAATTTTCGCAAAATGTGTATTTCTATTTCCGCTTTAACAAATAATAAAAATTTCAAAATGGCCGCCAGCTAAATTAAAAAAAAAATATTAAGGAACTTAATCTTGTACGGAACCCTCTGTGCGCGAGTCCATTTTGGGATTACGTATACAGAGATAACGCTGTACTATGTACTTGTTTCTGCGGACAGAGTATAAGTGAAGGTACCCTACATTTCACGGAAATAGATAAACAATGCACAGATTAACAGACTAAACAACAAAGTCAATCTGTCCGTCTGTTTAACATATTTACTGTTTCGTCGGCCTGCTTGTAAACGGATTTGGATGACATTGGAGGCGATTTATGTTGATTTTTGTGAATTGTTACATATTCTGATCGTAATCCGGACAGACTGATCAGTGATCAGCTTCAATAGCTTAACGGTTAAAGGAGGGGGCTCAAACCCCACCCGCTGCACTATTGTCGTACCTACTCCTATTAGTTGGAGGTGAAAGGGGAATATTAGTCATCATGATGAACTTGGCTAGTATTTTAATGTATAAAACCAATAAAACGGATACATACCACGATTAATTTTTGTTTTTATTTGTCGATATCCCGTCCCGTCCCGTCGTTTTCCCGTCGTGACCACAACCCGTGCAATTGGGTTGAAATATCGACAAATAAAAACAAAAATTAATCGTGGTATGTACCCGTTTTATACATTAAAATAATATGTCGTTAAATCACGAAATAAGCTTAAACTCATTGGCTAGTATTCTTTACCTTTGCATACATTATTATTTTTTAGTTTTAGTTTCTTTGTTTTTGTCATGTTATGTCATATATTTTTTGTGTGCAATAAAGTATTTCTATCTATCTATCTGTAAAAAAAAACAAATCTCCAGTCGAAACTTTACAATACTAGCTGATCCGCCCCGATTCGCTAAAATGGAATTTCTGAAAATCGTTTATTGTTGGTGGTTACGTTATAAAGAAAACTTGCATGCGAATTTGCAAGCTACCAACCAAATACTATAGACACGACAGACAGACGGACAGACAGACAGACAGAAAACTTAAAGGAAATACTTATATATTTCAAGGATTTTTGTTCATTCCACTCTAATGGATTTTTAGAATTTCACCCGAGTGAAGCAGGGGCAAGTTATTTGTTAATATTAAAATTTATAATCCAGGATCGTGATAGATAATATTTAGCAGTTCGCACTGACGCATTTGAAACGCTTTTGACGCACGTCTTCGAATTTGATAAGTTGATAAATGCTTGATAAGTTGATAATGATAATGATAAGAATGCCGCAGTGTAGTGCTGTGTCAATTAGCCGATAGTGGATACCTTTTAAGGGTTCCGTAGTAAACAAGGAACCCTTATAGTTTCGCCATGTCCGTCCGTCTGTCTCTCCGTCCGTCCGTCCGTCCTCAGAGACTATTAGTGCTAGAAATCTGTAATTTGGCATGGGTATAAATATTAATCAAGCCGACAAAGTGGTGAAATAAAATTTTGATAATTTTTTTTTAGAGTAGCTCCCCTACATGTAAAGTAGGGATGAAATTTTTTTCTCGTCTACCTCATAGTGTGGGGTATCCTTGAATAGGTCTTTTAAAAATACTGTGGGTGTGGGAACATCATTTTTCGATTTCTGGATCCGTTTGTAAAATATGATGTTATAAAGTGTTAATTTTTATTAGAGTCAAGTCCCCCCCCCCCCCCCCCCCCCTCTATCAGCCAAATGGTAGTATATAGGAACATGAAAAAATTCACAGCAGTAGTATATATAATCAATTTTAAAGGAAAACTATCATGGCTATGTAGGGTTCCGAGGATTGTGACTACGGAACCCTACACTGCGCGTGGCCCGCCACGCACTTGGCCGGTTTTTATATTTATCTACTGATTACACATCTTACTAACCTATTTTTAGTCCATATTTTTTATAATATAACGTCTATAAGTGGATTATGTAATTATTCTACTTATAAGACGACCTCCCTGGCGCAGTCGTGAGCGCTGTGGTCTTATTAGTGGGAGGTCCCGGGTTCGATTCCTGGCAGGGGTTTGGAATTTTATAATTTCTAAATTTCTGGTCTGGTCTGGTGGGAGGCTTCGGCCGTGGCTAGTTACCACCCTACCGGCAAAGCCGTGCCGCCAAGCGATTTAGCGTTCCGGTACGATGCCGTGTAGAAACCAAAGGGGGTACGGGTTTAATAAAAACTGCCATATCCCTTCCAGGTTAGCCCGCTATCATCTTAGACTGCATCATCACTTACCATCAGGTGAGATTGCAGTCAAGGGCTAACTTGTATCTGATAAAAAAAAAAAAAAAAAAGTAGGTCTGCATTAAGAGTGCTCTCCATGGTCTCTCCAAGTTGAGCGTGAGAGCATGCTATTGCAATTAACATTCATACTCAAGAGCGAGATGCGAGATGTGTTAACAACGCAACGTTTGATAATTAGTATAAGTATGTATTATTTGTATTACGTTAATTTTTTGCAAATTAATTAACATGTTTTAACGAGCTAAAGATATTTGAAATTATTACTGAGTAAAGTTTGCCTGAAAGCCAATACTTTAGCCATTTTGTATTAAAGATATTATGGTTTATTTACTCACGAAATTGCAAAATGAATTGAAAATAAAATTAGGCTTAAAAAAGAGAGGTCATAATTTTCAAAATATTAGTAGGTATATATACCTATTGACCTAATATCCTATTAATCCATACTATCTATACTCTATAGGTACTTCCATACTATATACTATAATATACTATATATACTATATTACTATATTACTATATTTACTATATATAATATTATAAATGCGAAAGTGTGTCTGTTTGTCTGTCTGCTAGCCTTTCACGGCCCATCCTTTCAACCGATTTTGACGTAATTCGGTACAGCGATAGCTTGCATCCCGGGGAAGGACATGGGCTTCTTTTTATCCCGGAAAATCTAAGAGTTCCCACGGGAAACCTGATTCCACGCGGACTAAGTCGCGGGCATCATCTAGTAATTAATATGATTTTGCTAAATTTCTTGATTTAGATAATAATTAATTAATCACTCCGGAATAAAAAGTAATCTACGTCCGTACCCGGTATGGTCCAACAGGAATGCATTTTTGCAGCAAGATACCTTAAATTCAGCTAATCTCAACTATTGATATTATCATAGGTACCTACTAGGTACCTATATAAAGTGCAAAATTAACCTATGACGTGTACATATCATCGCTTATTAATCTTGCTATCGGAAACCCCTTAATAAAATCAGTGCAGTTTAGTGCATCGGAAGGTCATCCCAAAGGTCATCATCAGCAAGGAGCAGATCCCACTCACCAGCGACCGCCTGAATCCTCAGGTAACCTACAATCCTTTTGGTTATCTACTTACATATAGCTACTAGGTAAGAATGATATATATGTATCTTTTTCGCAATCGACCGCCAGAAAAACTTACCGCCTAGAAAAAAAAGATGGCCAAGATTTATATTTCAAGGTGAAGTATTGTTCTCGATATAAATTATTGTATTTGCCGATGCTTTGCAAGCCTTCGGCAGCCCGGCGGCGGTGACGTCATAGCCTGCGCGCGCATCTCATCGATCCAAGAGTTTCCCATCCAGCCGCTTTAGCGCTGTTCTCTCTTTTTCTTATTCCTCATCGCAAAGGGTCCTGCCTAAAGTTGTTACGGGTTTGTCCTAGTGGTTAAGACATCCAGCTCCTGTTCGGGAGGTCCCGGGCTTAATCCTGGGCACGTACAGTCAGCAACAAAGCTAGGTTTGCATCCGTCCATAGTCGCTTGTACTGGCGGATGCAACTGGGACTGTACCTCTAACTTTTCGGAGTTTTAAGCAATGAAATGAAATAGAATGCTTCATTGTACACCATCATAAAAAGAACACTTTAAAGTAAGTAATGCAGTTAAATATCACTATCTTTGACGGTGAAGGAGAGCCGGCGATGGGTTGATCATGATGAAGATGAAGGGTCGTGGTCCCTATCCATTCATCACAAAATGGTATTCGGGTTCATGAGTCAATGTGGGCCATGGGGTCTAATCTAATCCTTCTGCATCTCTCTCTCTATCTCTGTCGTATTCCTCATTGCTGAGGGTTATAACCCCTTTCCAATAATCACATAATGGTAGGAGTTTTCTTGGCATAGTAATGCGGTGGGTTCCCAGATCCTTCCGCATACAGCTCGACTAATAAAACAAGATTTCAACACATTTTTCCTATTGTCAGGTCAAGTTTGTCTATTTTGGCGTATAATCAATAGGTATAGCCAAAAGCTTGTGGTTCCTTTTAGGTCTAAATGTATTGCTATCCCTTTCCAAATTCTCCCTGTGGAAAAAGATAGCATTAGATTTAGACCTGTCAAATTAGTTCAGAGTACAACATCCAATCAGCAAAAGCCACTATTATCAAAATTGACCACTAAAACATTCAAGCGCTTTAATCGCTTTCGAGGATATTTTTCTCTAAAGCTCCATTTTTAAAAGGTCTTAAACGACCACTCCGCTTTCTATTAGATAAGGATGTTAATGCCTTTATTATAACGCTGTTCAGTACAATTTAATTTTTCCATTTTTCTCTTCTATTTTTCGTGTCGCGTCCGTCGGTTAGGTATTCATACGAAAGGAAATATAATAATTAATTAACCTTTGTATAATAACACTAACTGATGCCCGCAGCTTCGTCCGCGTGGACTTAGGTTTTTAAACATCCCGTGGGAACTCTTTGATTTTCCGGGATAAAAAGTACCTAGCCTATGTCACTCACCAGGTCTTTATTTATACCCATGCAAACAACCACGTCATTCCGTTGCACCGTTGCGTCGCAACGTTATTGAAGGAAAACCAACAAACCAACAAACAAACACACTTTCCCATTTATTATAAGGGTACTGAATACTGATATTATACCTAATTATATTAATGAAAAGCGTGGTTAAGACGTCGGTTAACCGCGTAGTCAAGGGGACTGGGGCTCAATCTCAGGCACTAAGTATACTTAACTAATAGTAATTTAAGTAGGCTTTAACGGTGAAGGAATACATCGTGAGGGAACCTGGATGCCTGAGAATTCTCCATAATGTTCTTAAAGGTGTGGAAGTCTGCCAATCCGCACTTGGCCAGTGTGGAAGACTACAAAAATATTCGTCATTTTGTATGGCACACTTCTTCCAGCCACCGTATAATATTTTTTTTAAGAATATTAGCCATGATGTTAAATGACTAATATTTCCCCTTTCCTCTCCAACTAAGCGTCAATCTTGTGCAAGGAGTAGGTATTAAGTAGGTACGACAATTAATAGGGGTTTGAACCGTCGACCTTTCGGTTTTCAGTCCACTCCTTTACCCGTTGAGCTATTGAGGCTCTACGTGTACCTATAGTACGTTAGTACTATTATATATTCTGTGCCTATAGTTTGTCCATTTCAATAGCCATTACAGTTAATTACTAAGCATAAACTGGAGGTCCTTCAAATACTTAGTTTCTTATACTTAATACTTACTTTCAACCTTAAAATACTTAGTTCTCAACACTCCGAGCTACAAGCTAAATCTTGAAAATGAAATTATGAACATTAATTGCGAAGAAAATGAGGAAATTCTTAGACAATGGACATGAAAATGTGCTTAGTCAGTCGTCAAAACTTGCCGCGTTTAATGCAATATGGCGGACAAGATGGCCCTTTCGGAAGTCATTAGGTCTCATTAACATTAACTGCACTTAAAACAGTCAAAAACCGGCTAAGTGCGAGTTGGACTCGCGCACGAAGGGTTCCGTACCACTATCTATATAAACGAGCAAAAAAAATCACGTTTGTTGTATGGGAGCCCCCTTAAATATTTATTTTATAATGTTTTTTAGTATTTGTTGCTATAGCGGCAACAGAAATACCTACATCCTACATCATCTGTGACACATTAACTAGGTACAATGGCGAATTAACGTCATGCTTTTTGGATATTTGTATTTTATCTTATCAGAAGACATAAAAGTTGACAGAGATATGGAGAGGGAGCGCAGGGCTCTTTCGGTACGGGCTAACATGATAGCGCGCAGATTCGCTCGTTGCTCTGATGATGTGAAGGTGACGTTATTTAAAGCTTTTTGTCAATGTTTTTACACATGTCAGCTGTGGACAAAGTTTACCAAGCGCAGCTATAATGCACTTAGGGTACAATATAACAACGCCTTCCGCATCCTAATGAAGCCCCCGCGTTTCTGCAGTGCTAAAGCTATGTTTGCTGCTGCAAGAGTCCCTGACTTCTTCGCCATACTCCGTGCAAGGACGGCATCCTTCTGGAAAAGACTGACACACAGTACAAACGCTATCTTGTGCGCTGTTGTAGAGGATCTTAGTAATCCTTTTACAAAACATTGGTCCAACCTGCATCGGTGCGACAATTAACACCTTTACTTAGATTAGTTTTTTAAATTGTTAGCTCCATTTTTTTTTCTTTATTTATATTCTATTCTATTCAATTTTAATATTAATTTAATGCGCTTCATACTGTGTATATTGTTATGGGTTGTATTTTCATTGCCTGAAATAAAAATTATTTATTTTATTTATTTATTTGTAGAACAGATAAAAAAGTGAAATCTTCAAAATGAATTATAAAATTAATTGAATAGTTTTATAAACTGAAATTACCATTTTTCGATTGGTTATTGCTAATGCTACCTATCTTGTTTAAATAAATTTTTAGATTTTTTCGTACGTATTCCATAACGTATAATAACGTATTCCACTGAACACATCTCCGTTCCAGTTGACAGGTGCCCTTAAAATTTAATTTTGTAGGTAGGTACTTAATAGGCTGTTATTTTCGTATTTTTAACTTTTGAGTTTTGTTTTATTTTACTACTAACGCCATCTATTGGCTTCTTAAGCAAATGGACAGATTTCAATGAATTATTGCACAGCAGTTTGCATTAAATGAGCAAACAACACTAATAAAATACTAGAAAAAAGTGTTTCCACTTACAGTCTGCTTCAGCGATCCAGGTCAATGGGATGCTGGAGCTGCCCGGGAAAAGTGTGAGCGTTAATTTAACAAACACGACTGAGACCGCCCTACACCCGCACTCGCCCGCATCAGGTTCGCGCGGGGGCTGTGCGCCTGTGCGGGGCGTTCCCACCCCGATTGCCATCTCGACAGTATTCATGTTTAATACACACATGAATAATGAATACCTGAATCAGCTACTTACACTCTTTTTTCTTGGGCAGTAGTGTAAAAAATAACTTGTTAATAACTTGTTAAAAATAAATTTAAGTATGTACTGTCAAACTAAGTATTATAACATAATATTAAGAAATTGTAAATAAATAAAATAAGACTACAATGCCTTTCATATTACTACTAACGCCATCTATTAGTCTGTGCGATTCTTCTTCCTTACCTTATCCTCGCGACTCGGCACAATATAATTTTTACTTCCACTCACTTTTGTCATCCGTCAACGTATTATATTTTATCATATTTCTATTGTTGAATAAATAAATAAACGATGGAAATGAAGCTTGAATTTTTTACAAAATGAGCAAACAACACGCACGGGTAAACGAGGTAGAAAACAAAAACCATTAGAAACAAAAAAACTGTACAAGTGTAAACTACAGAGTTTCCACGTTTTACCGGATTGTTTCAGCGATCCGGGTCAATGGGATGCTGAGGGTACCCCCTACCCCGGGTAGAGTTGCCAAGTGTCTCGATTTAGCCGGATAAGTTTGGCTTTTTGCGGTCGTGTCCGGCCAAATATTTATGTCTGGCTTGTCCGGCCTTTTTGTTAGAAGCACAGTACCTACTTCATTTCTTCAACAGCATAAGTATATAAATTTCAAAATGATGACAAGTAGTGCAAATTAATTATTGATTATTATAACGTTTTATTTTAACTGGTTAGTTACGTTATACATCAGTGAATTATATTTTTTATTATTACCTACGTAACTAATGCATACGTAACCGATTTTTTACTAAGCAATTAAATATCACCGATAAAGGAAAACATCGTTAGGAAAACCTGTATGCCTGTGAGTTCTCCATAATTATCTAATCCGGAGAGTAGTCAGGAGACCCAAGCTCGTTAGTAGATCGGCGATGGATTGAGACTTGAGATGGTGATGCTGATGATTTTTTTCCTTATAAAGTTCAGCTTTCAGAACGTAAAAAAGGTAAGTTTGGCCTTCTCCATAAACGTGACACTGGCGAAACACTCTGTGCCCAGCTGGCACACCTAAAAGCCAATAATTGGGAATTGAATTGAATTGAAGGTAAGTTTGGGTAATAAAAAAGACATGTCATGTATTTTAGCGTTTAAAACGTTTAAACATGTCATGTAATTGATGCTACTATCAAATTAGGGAAACAATGGTAATAGTGAAATTGAAAAAAAACATTGTCTTTTAGGACAAAAATGTCCGGCATATTGTATTTTAGAGCCTGGCAACCCTATGCCTGGACGAAGTGTGAGCGTTATATAAATATTCCACTTTTCTGTTACGAACACTGCTTGTGGCGTGAATGCACACTGAAATTGTGTTTTTGACATAAGTGGTAGTGGTGTTATAAGTTCCGCAAATTGCTATTGCGCTGGAACCATGTCTCATTAACATCGAAATGACGTCATTTTGACGTCACCCGAAATAAAAATATACCATCAGTTCGAAACTTCAGTCTAGTGCTGACGTCACTTAAATGGCAGCCACGCGCATTAGCAATTTGCGTGACTTATACCTATACATATTCTTTTGGGTTTAAAACCTTTTCCGCTCAGACTAATTATAATTTTCATTCTTTGACATTTCAGTTCTCTTCATCAAGCGCTGAGTGACTCTTGACTCACCTCATTAAAGAGATCCGTATGAGAACCAGAGTAACCGACATAGATCAAAAGGTTGCGAAGCTGAAGTGGCAATGAGCAGGGCACATAGTTCGAAAAACCGATAGATGTTGGGGTTCCAAGGTGTTAGAAATCAGATACAGCCCGCTAATAGATAGACAGACGGACAGACGGACAGCGGAGGTTTAGTAATATGGTCCCGTTGTCAGCCTTCAGGTATGGAACCCTAAAAACGAACAAATCATGATAATTTCTTCATGCAACTTAGTGACTTATAAACGCGAGCGAAGCAAGCGCGAGTTTTTTGCTCTAATTATACAGATACTTATATCGAAAAGCGAAGAATTATTCAAAAAATACATAGTTTTCTTTGAATTTGTTACTTTAGGTAGGTATTATTATTCAAGGTATATTATAGTACGCCTAGCCTATATTAGTAGTAGGTATGGTTAGAATGGTAGGGCCGGCCCTGACTACAAAGTTTGTCGTTACTTTACCACCTGGCCAGATTTCAGCAATCTGCTCAAAAGAAACAAAATATCATAAAAAAACATTTTATTGAGTGTCCACGGCACTTCATATTTTAGTATCAACATTCTTCATATTTTAGTATCAATTTTATAAACTTTATAGTAAAACCAAATATTTTAGCAACCAAGGTTATTGACCTAATTTTTGATTCTTAAAAACATCAAAGGGGAACGCTTAACTGTTTAAGCGGCTATAAAGTCTTAGAAGTGGTACACAAGTCTTACTAAAGACGGGCATAATCATTTTCATTATTTTTCTTTACAGTGATTTCATATGCGATTTTTCACGGAAAGTGATTTTTCAATTTTCGCACTTGTAAATCGTTTGCTACATTAATTTAACTATAGTCGGCGACAGGTAGAGATAGCATTGGGGAAGGGAACGCCCCGAACACCCGCACAGCCCCCGCGCTAACCAGATGCGGGCGAGCGCGGGTGACGTGCGGGGCATCCCCCCGCCTCATACCCAGATTGCCATCTTAACCTGTCGCGTATCAGAACCTCGGATCTATGATCAAGAGCGCGAGTTAAAAGGGAAGTTATATAAATTTTCAAACTTTATAACTGTGAGATTTTGCTTCGTGATTTTGCATATGCTACTTCAAGTAAGGTAGCAATTAGTGTTATTTATAATGTGATTTTTCACATGCTACCTGTGAAACGGTTCGTCTCTTTTAATAAATTTTACATTGCAAGTACTCGTAGGTACATATTTCCGGTAAACAGTCGTTACGCTTGGTTGCGTACGGGATATCGACCCAAAGGAACACGGAAGACATGTAAAAACTCCGCCCCAGCTGAAGAATCAGTCCCATTGTTTTTCATTTAGTATGGTAAAAGTTATAAGAGTTGACGATAATTTTTAGATTGTGCAATTAATTTCGTTAATTTCTTCATCATCCACCAGCCAATGTCCATCTGTCTAATATAATCTGACTATCAACAGTGGCGGATTTGCCACGGGGCCGGGGGCAGTAGGCTCGGGGCTAGGGCAGTCAGATATTAGCGGCAGCCAACCGTGACGAAAAATCACTGATGATATGATAAAAATTGGCAATAAAGTAAATTCATTATGTAATAAGTAGTATATTAATTATGATGGGTGCTGAGAAAGAGGCGGCTGGTACCTACTTTACCTACTTACTAGGTACCGGGGCCTAGGGCGGCCAAGACTGCAAATCCGCCGCTGACTATCAATGTGCTAAACACATCTCCGCTCTGGTGTATGGTCTTATAGACAAACTTTTTAGGGTTTCGTACCCGAAGGGTTCCAACCGAGCTCTATTTCTAAGCCTCCGCTATCCATCTGTGCGTATGTCAGCGGGCTGTATCTCATGAATCATAATAGGTAGAGAGTTGAAATTTTCAGTGTTCAATTTCCGTTTCTGTTATAACAACAATTAATAAAAGACCAAGATGACGAATTTTAAAATGTCTGCCATGCAAATTAAAGAAATGAAAAGTAGCTACATAGTGTTTATATCTTGTACGATGGCACGAACCCTTCGTGTGCGAGTTGAACTCGCACTTGATCGGTTTTTAGGGTTCCGTACCTCAAAAGAAAAAAAGGAACCCTCAAATTATGAAGACAAGAACTGTCTGTCTGTCTGTCAAGAAATCTACAGGGTACTTCCCGTTGACCTAGTATCATGAAACTTGGTAGGCAGGCAGGTCTCATAGCACACAAAAGGGGAAAAATCTGAAAACCATGAATTTGTGGTTACATCATTAAAAATGTGTTCATGAAAAGTAATTAAAATTATTATATAATAATTAAAAACTATTATAATATAATAATTAAAAACTTTCAACGTAAGATACGAGTAACTATATCAAGTGGGGTATCATGTGAAAGGGCGTTACCTGTACATTCTAAAACAGATTTTTATTTATTTTTAGGCATAATAGTTTTTGATCTATCGTACAAATGTCGACAAAAAACGATTGTAGAACGGAACCCTCGGTACGCAAATCTGACTCGCACTTGACCAGATTTTTTTGTAGCTACAGTGGGAACGATCGTTCGAAAGGCCTGTCCTATCCTATGCCATTGTAGTTTGTAACGCTAATCACTCATAGTTTAAACCCGTACCTTATTGTTTGACGTTCCATTGATTTATAGCTGAAACCTCGCCTTTATTTCAGTTCTCAGAAAATCATCATTCGGTCTTTACGAGTCAACTCAATTTGTTTGTGGTTGCTCGGTTGCTTGCAAAATGCTCGGGTTAATTCTGCTTCTGACAAATCTTTTTGCAAAAGTTAGCTTTATCGAAGTAAAGTTACCGGGAGCGAAGTCCCTTCCTTTTGACGGCCTCCCTGGCGCAGTGGTAAGTGCTGTTGTCTTAACAGTGGGAGGTCCCAGGTTCAATTCCTGGCAGGGTTTTGGAATTTTATAATTTCTAAAATTTCTGGTATGGTGGGAGGCTTCGGCCGTGGCTAGTTACCACCCTACCGGCAAAGCCGTGCCGCCAAGCGATTTAGCGTTCCGGTACGATGCCGTGTAAAACCAGGGCATGGGTTTATTAAAAATTGCCATACCCCTTCCAGGTTAGCCCGCTTCCATCTTAGACTGCATCGTCACTTACCACCAGGTGAGATTGCAGTCAAGGGCTAACTTGTAAGTGAATTTAAAAAAAACACAATCACACACAGCTACAGGACTCGGAGTGCTTTCCACTGAAGCGGAGCGGAGTGGAGTGGAACGGAGCCAGGACAAGAATGAATTAATTAATGAATATTATACTAATTATACGGAGAAGTAAATGCTAGATTCAAATTCAAAAGTTTTTTAGGTTCGTTCTGAAAGAACCCACGTCTACTAATTAATTACTTACTTAGAACAAAAAATTTATTTTAAAATTTACCTACCTATACCTATAATACCTACCTATACCTATTTATATAGTCTACATCTCAGCCTACTTCTTAATCTTTAGTCTATACTCTATGACAATGTTACAACTCCAGATTGGACTAGTTAATCGTTTTGCGATTACTGTAACTTGAAATAAAGCTTAACAAAACTTGGTAGGTATGCACGATACCAAGTACATAGAACTTATAAACTGTCTATTGTTATAACTAGAAATTCCTAGAAATATAATCATGGCTGCATCATTAATCACATCACAGACCATTAACGGCGATTACGCACTGCACTTCTAACTTCCGTCATCCGAGTTCTATCCGTCATCCGTGAGAATACCAGCGATTATCTACGACATAATCTCATAAACTCCCATACAAAATAAAAAGGAATGTATTTTCATGGACACGGATCGGATGGGTGCGTAACCGCCGTAATAGTCAGATGAGAACGTATTTATTTAAAACTTTTTATAGCTTATAGCTTGAGCCTCCCTTTTTATTAAGTTTGACTCTCACACAGACGAATGATTTAAAAAAATCTTTTTCTATAAATCCCATTCAAATCGAGTGCAAAATTACTCCGCACTAGAGTAACCAAGCTTTCTAAGTTTTCTCGGAATAGTCCTATCCGTACTTTTATAATTTGAAAGCGTGTTTTATTTAATTGTTACTTTATGTCTTGTTTAACGAAAGCACATACAGTACGCGGTCGAAAGTAATGTACATTGACCTTTAGAAGGAGATAGCAGATTTGTAGAGCGTTGTCTCTGTCGTTGAGACCAACAAAACGTCATTTAGGTATGAGTCAAACAAGCCGAAATGTCATTCTAAAGACCGATGTACATCACTTTCTGCCGCGTACTGTAGTTAGCTAGCATCATATAGACAGGTCTAAGATATTTTATAATTCCAGTTAAACAAATGGTTCTAAAAGACCCCTATGGGATTTTTAAAAAAACGTAAACTAAATACACGCCGATGAAGTCGCGGCCAAAACTAATTTTAAATTAAAATACCTACTTGCAATAATGTTGTCTAAAGTTTGAAAATGTAATGCCGTATTTTTAAAACAGTCCGGGTTTTGGAATCGATTTACATTAAATTGCGAACTCGGCCCAAAGTTTTCTCTCTTTAGAAGTTAAAAACTTTTATGGTATTCATTTGTTTTTTTATTTTGTTGAAAACGTTCGGTTTCATAGATGTGATCCGAAAATATAACAACTGTAACTAATTTTATTTTCAAAACTTATGAATATCATAAAAAGTCAATAAAATAATATATTTAAGAAATTACTATATTATTTTTAAACTTATCTGTTGTAAATCGCGCGTAGCGAATTATATCAATAATTCACTATTTTTAAGGAATGAGTTTTAAACGATTGTAATTTTAAAAAAGAAAAAATACAATTAGCTAAATGAGCACATTTTCTACCACAGTAAAAAATAAGTAAAAAAATAAATTATTGGGTGATTTCCTGAATTTTGTACCATTAACCTAAATAAAAGCTTTATTAATAGCCACCCTACTCCGGGGCAGACTGCAATTGATGGCAGTGGCTGACCCATATACTCGTACCTACCTATTGATCGGATTTCTCTGTCTAACCTATTTTATTGTGTCTGGGAATGACCGAGATAGATACGTTTTCACATTTCGTCCGCATTGTTCATTTGTGTAGGTACCTACATATTTCCGATGTTATTGCATACGGAGTGGAAAATTGGTTGGCTTATAAAAATGTTCAGGGACGCGGTTAGTGGAAATTAGGGTTTTTCCTGAAAGCCTTTTCCCTGTAAATAAATAACAGAAAACACCCCTGATGTAAAATCCTACGTAATATGATGATGCCTGCGACTTCATTCGGATAAATTTACTTATGTTTTGAAAAAAGGTATGACATAATTCAGATAAAATATACAATGAATTTGGAATAATTTGTTACATTTAAAAGTAGTCGCTGAAAATAATTGAAAAAAAAAAAGAATTTAAATCGATTTTGTCCAAATTTTTTCCTTTTTTTACTTTACGGCTCTCGAGTCTTTTTATGCCTATCGCAAATGCCACGACTGCAAAACAACAGGCAACCTTTTTTCTAAAATAGAAGATTTTTACTATTAAATGGCACATATATCATGCATAGCTATATGCATATATATATATCATGCAATAGCTGTAGCATGCATTTGCATGCTACAGCTATTAGATTAAGATCCTGTATTGTGTTTTTTCAATGTTTACTTTGTGTTGTGTGCAATAAAGTGTAAAATAAATAAATAAATAAATAAATATATCATCTCTGTACATTCTGGAGCACGCGTCCATAGAATTTTTGGCCATCTACTTTGAAATGGAGATAGGACTATACCTTGGATTACCACATAAGCTACTTTTTATCCCGTAAAAGCCATGGTTCCCGCGAGATTTTTTAAACATATTATATCCACGAAGATAAAGTCGCAGGCATCATCCAGTATAGGAATAATAATAATACCTATATTGTAAACCCCAGCTAACATAATATGAGCTATAGCGCCAGTGTCTACTATGCTAAGAGGTACAAGTGAAATATTTTTGTTAAAAAAATACTAGATTATGTATAGTTCGCGACAGTTCGACATGGCAATCGGTGTGGGGACGCCCCACATATCCACACAGCACCCCGAGCTATAGCCCGGTGCTGAGTGGGTGTACCCTCTAGAACTCATACCCCGATTGCCGTGTCCACCTGTCGTGAACTATAGGTACTTGATTCATGAATTAAAATAAGCTTACCTTAACGGTTTCGTCAGACCAGCACACAAGGCCGTTTCTCTGGTAGCCTCCCGACGTGTCTGCGCGGCCGCCGCCGCATCACAAGCCACCCTCACCGAAACAAACGCCCCACCACCGCTTCGATACTCAGTCCCTAACAAACTACCCCTACTGGCAGTGTCAACTATACAGCAAACATTGTGAAAAAAATTAAGGCAAGTCCATTTCTAAAGCACCTAAAAAGTCCACTAAAAGTTCTCAAGTCCGTTAGGCGTTCGAATTTATCGATTCAATCGATTTTTTTGTATTTAAGTCGCCGCGGACCGCGTTATTACCTATATTCGAGTTTGTGTGTGTTATTTCGCGGCGAAGCTCGCGTTGCATACCTGTCCCGCTCCATATAAGGCGCTGAGGGAGTGTATGGATCGACGGTCCCTTTCACACAAATCGCGGCGCGATAATCTGTAACAAATGAAATTTGGATTAGTATTTTTGTGTTTTAATAGCTTGAGCTAATTAATTAAATTATCAGAGAGAGAGATTCCGATTTCCTTTTAGGTCCTTCTACTGTCGACAAATTGATTGTCACCCTAGGCAGGTCTAAGAAGCGCATTATTTTTATGAAGAAATCTTTATTTTGATCCTCCTTACCCGTAGTCTTCAAACTACCAAGTCTTAAATAATTCATTTTATTACTAAGTAGGCAGAGAAGGCGCATTTTAAAAAGTACTTAGGTATCCTTAGATTTTGCAAGATTACCTATCGCAAACCTTGCAAAATATTACCTAACTTACTTAATGATATTGTTTCTTTTTTTTTCTATAAGTAATTGCGGCACATATACTAATATCTCAGAAATAAAAAAAGAGAAAAACATCAGTTATACTATCATGCAGATCATGCAGTGTGCCTAACTAGATTTGTTTGAGCCCTATACAGGCAAATCACCGCAACATAAACTGCGATTCGACGCTCAGTCTTTAAACATTAATAAAGAGAAAAGCTTAGCCCGATTAAAAACAAAATCAATAAGTCTGTAACGACACAAAGTAATTTTTTTTTTGTATTTGTATTTTTTTTTTAAATGAAAATATTACAATAAAACTTAAAGCTAGCCTTATCTAATTACTATATAAATCATGACCGCGTGAAATGGTGCCAAGAATACTGGCTGCATTTCCGCGCTGGACAGCCAGGCTGATCCGTTGCGCAAAAAATGAGCCAGCCCTTCTGTTACCAGATGAGGTAGTACAAGTACATTAAAGTATGTACCTAGGTATGCTTAGTTAGGTTCACCTAAACAAGCACGAAGTGGCGCGAACAACAGCGAACCCCGCAATACAAGTAGGCTCATCAATTTTGTGCCGCGCCGCTTAACACCGCACAGCCTCATTAAGATAATTACCTAATCTTGCTTATCCTGGAGGCTGTAACGCCTAACGGATCTGTGGTTGGATCTCATTTAACTTCTGAAATGAAGCAAGTTTAAATCTCAAAATTGGCGAAGTGACAACACTGACAACTAAAAACGCGTATGAATTGATTACAATCAACGTTAACCCAAGTCGGTAACTGGATGGATCTAATTTGAAGGTCCGAATTAGACTCCTTGCGTCAGTGAGCACGTTCAGTCCCGGTTATTATCTGATGAAGGAAAATATCGTGAGGAAACCTGCAATCTGCATGCCTAAAAGTTCTCCATAATGTTCTCAAAGGTGTGTAAAGTCTGCCAATGCGCAGTACGCCAGCGAGGGTGACTATAATATTATGGCATACACCATTCTCATTCGAAGATAAACTTAAGGCGACAAGGCTCTCTTGGCACTTGAATGACATTGACAGGGGGGCGCTGTTGGAGAACAAAGGCTTAGAATATTACATAATACTCTAAGGAATATTCTAACAAGAACAAAGGGGGACACTAATCTTTTTTTTAGTGATTAGATAGGTACTTACTTAGGTATATGCTTAGATAGCTTCGTAAACTTTATCTAAGTATACTTCTGCCACAAAATAAGTCAGATCTTCACACTTTGTATTGTATAATAAGTTGACATAGTAAGTTGATTTATTGCAGCCATCTTGCAACATCATGAATGTAGTCTTCTTACCTATAAGTATTACGTTAGACTTTCATTTTTATTTATTTATCATAAGATCATCATAAGTCATACTTACTAACTTCTTCAAACGTGGGTTTATATAAGTTACAGCAACTTAATTTTAGAAATCACAATGCCAGATATTTGATTTTTCAAACGATGTATTTCGATGATTACTTGCGTGTTTACATTTATGGCGTTAATTACACTTTGTCTTCAACACTTATGCACACCAAACTTTTCAACTTCTTTAAAATTTTAGCGTTTAAAGTGTCGTGATTTCCATTGTACAAACTAATTTTATTACCGAAAATAGTCGGGCTAACGTCGACTAAATACCTAATTAAAGGCGAAAAAAAACAATATGAAAACTATCTCACATCCATTTACAACAAAGTTTTACATCAAATTCTAAAAATGATTTAAACACAGAGCACATAATTTCATTTCATAACTTGGCTGTCACACTGAAACTGCGGTATCAAGAAAAAATAGATTTTCATTTAAAATGAGGGTAGGCAATAAAACAATACACAAGTTCCTTCGCAGCTTAACAGGTGGCGTTACGTGTATCTGAATTTCTTATGTACCGCATAATTGGAATCCTTAATCTCGCTATTAAAGTTTTTAATTTTTTAGACTATATAAGAAACATTAGACGTAGTACCGTTGAGTGGTCCATTCCTACGCAGTGAATCAGTCTTCGGGAAGCTGACCTAAGTTCCCGATGCCTTGTTCTGCCAACACTCTTTCCTTCTGTATGTGTTCGATAACCATTCAAGTTGAAAAAAAAATCTGGTTCTTGACCGTTTAGAGTTAATCTCAACACCACTGATGTAGGATCTTTGACCACTTTTTGTATACCTTGCGCGAATTTATATTTCTTAGTACTTACCTATGTTTGATCGTAGATTTAACACAAAACAAAAGTTCTTTAAATGTTTGAATATATTGTAGGTATTTATACCTATACATACATATATATTTACATACCTATTTATTTGTGATGTATTTTTTATACCTACATGCGGTAATATTAATTGCCTAAATGCCAAACAACAATTATTTTTTGACATAATAATTGTCTTTATGATATCATAAAGACAATTATTATATCAAAAAATAACATCGATATGAAATATTGCGAGTAGTTAAAACTCGGCCTCCTATTGTAGAGGTATGGGGTTCGATCCCGGGCATGCACCTGTATTTTTTCGGAGTTATGTGCGTTTTAAGCAATTAAAATATATCATTTGTTTTACGGATGAGGAAACCTGAATCCCTGAAAGTTCTCCATAATGTTCTCCAGTTTGCAGTCTACCAAATCGCATTTGGCTAGCGTGGTGGTGGTGCTACATGTGATAATTTGATGATGATGACGACCATGATGATTTCAATGTTTATTTTGAACTTTAGTATCTTGTTTTCGTTTTTTTTGAGTGCAATACCCAAAAACTATCTAACTATCAATCTATTTTGTTATCTTAGGTACCTATATAGAAAAAAGTTTGATTCTCTAATCCAAACAGACGTAGCGCGATCTACGAGAATTCTCGTAGACCCACCGATGACGTCATTTGATCGCTCGATCACAATCTGCATATTGTTTGCAAATAATAATTTATTATTATTATTATCGTTTCAGAATCGCCGACGCGTCGCCCACTATAATTTCCGCATCGTAAAATAACTCGTAATATTTAATCTGTGGGACTGAGAAAAGCCAGCTTTGATTTTGCTACTTCCTGTTCCTTCTACTACCTACTGTATTTTCAGGGTTTCGTAGCACGGTACCGCCGTGCCGTGTGATGACGGCAGATAAGAATGTGCCATGTGGTGACGGCAGATCAGCCCCTCGATTGTGTAAGAAAAATGTATGCATCGTTATCATAATCGTCAAAAAATTCTGCCCTTTGATTGGTTGATTCGCTGTTTACATTTTTTCACAGCCAATTAAAAGGCAGAATTTGTTGACGATTACGATAAAGATGAATACAATTTTCTTACACAATTGGGGGGCAGAATACAGTTGTCACCACCCCTCCTTTTCCCGCGGATGTCGTACGAGGCGACTAAGGGAACATAACGCAGAACGGGCAGCAGCGTCCTGTGCTATTACTACCTACTAACCTACCATCTACTGCGATCACCAACTCGTCTGCCCAGCGTGGTGATTATGAAAACTCCCGTTTCAGAGAGACCTTTGAACAAAAAAACTTTGGCATTTATAATATGGGTAAGTATATTGATGTGGGAGACAAAAACGCCGTGGAGACAAAAGTTGTACGTGGGTATGAAAAGAAATCGTTATAAATGCAAAAATAGAACATGCTTTATTTGCAGTGACATTTTTAAAGTTCAACGCGTCAGTGAAGAGCTGAGACGTCACAGTACCACGCCCTCGAGCTAAGCTGCGCTCGGCACAGCTCCACTATCGGGATTCGCAAATGATTCGAGTTCAGCCAAATTTTACGGCACTTGTTCGGCATACAGCAAATCAACTGGCCACACTTCGGGATACGGCGAATGTTTTGTGATTAGCAAATTTTTTAAAATTTCAAGACGTCAGTGAAGAGCTGTGACGTCGCCTTACCACGCCCTCGAGCTTAGCTGCGCTCGGTGCAACTCCACTATCGGGATTCGCAATTTTTTTGAGTTCAGCCAAATTTTACTGCACTTGTTTGGCATTCAGCAAATCGACTGGCCATACTATACGGCGAATGTTTTATGATTGGCAATTTTCTTTTTAAATTCAAGGCGTCAGTGAAGAGCTGTGACGTCACCGAACCACGCCCTCTAAGCTGCGCTCAACAGTGTCATAATTATTCACCCTACACTGTTCTAAGGAAGTAACAGTCCTATACTAAGCACGGGTCCGGCCGGGGTCTCCTCTCAGAAGAAGAAGGGTCTGGCCAACTGTGGATTGGCAGACTTCGCACACCATTGAGATTACGGAGAACTCTCAAGCATGCAGAATTTCTCACGATGCGCGATGTTTTGAAGCAAGTTATCCGAATAATATTTTATAAACTGTACCTATTTACTTAAATATAAAATGGCTAGGTATGACTAGTGATAGATTGTGGGAGACAAAAATATCGTATAGACAAAAGTTTCCCGTGTTCGTGTAAAAGAAGTAGTACATAGGTATAAGTGCAAAAATAGAACATGCTTTATTTGTTGGTGTGACTTTTTTAAAAGTTGAACTTAAAAAAAAGTCACACCAACAAATAAAGCGTGAAGAGATGTGACTTCCCCATGACTCCGTATGGAAAACTCTCAGGCATGCAAGATTCATCTCATACCGCAAGATTTTATAAACACCTAGGTATAGTAGGTACGCGACCGGTCGAGATGGCAATCGGGGTATGAGGTGAGGAGACGCCCCGCACACCCGCACGTCACCCGCGCTCGCCAGCATTGGATTAGAGCGAGGGCTGTGCAGGTGTGCGGGGTGTTCCCCCTCGATTGCTATCTCGACCTGTCGCGTGCTATATATCCACGGACGAAGTCACCGGCATAATCTAGTAAAATAACTAAAAATAGTAAAAAAAATAGAACTGAAAATAAAACTAGGTATTCTAGGTACCTAGTACAGTCTACACTGAAATGCTAAAATATAAATGGATGCGGGCAGAAAAACAATACTTTTTATTTCAAAATTTAACTTCTTTAAATTTCAAAGCAGTATTTTTTGTATTATTATTAGGAGTATGTTTTCAGGGTTCATATTATGTATGTATGTGAGTTTCTTTATTCCATTATAACTTCTAAATGCCTCATCAAGTTTGGATGTTTAGGGTATCGTTAGAATCCTCACATCATCTCGAGCGCCACTGACTATAATTTAAAAAAAAATATGGCAAAGTAGTCGTGTTTTTATTTTTTTATTTCAACTTGTTTCCTATGCTCCACTATAAATAGCACCCACTAGTAGCTAGTGAAAACTGTGTTGAAACTCTGTACTTGTGACGTCATCGTGCCACGCCCTCGAGCTACAACGCATTCCCAACGTCATAATTAAGCTTAATTAAACCATTCAAACAGTTAAAAAAAAGTTTAGTGTGAAAAAGAATTACGTAATTCATGCTAACCTATTTTTTATTTTTTATTCTGAAACAAGCCCTTGACTGCGATCTCATCTGATGGTAAGTGATGAGATGACGAAGTGGAAGCGGGCTAACTTGAAAGGAGTATGGCAGTTCGCTAAATCGCTTGGCGGCACGCACACAGCCCCCGCGCTAACCCGATGCGAGGGAGTGCGGGTGCTGTGCGGGTGTCCGAGTCGTCCCCCGCCTCATACCCCGATTGCCATCTCGACCTATCACGTACCTACCTACTATAAATGTTTTTGTTACGCAAATTAAAAAGTGTTAAATTCTCGAATGTAACTTTTTATGTTATTAGTCCCGCAAATTGCTATTGCACTGGAACCATGTCGTCACATCGAAATGACGTCATTTTGACGTCAGCCGAAATAAAAATACACCATCAGCTCGAAACTTCAGTCTAGTGCGGACGTCACTAAAATGGCGGCCACGCATTAGCAATTTGCGAGACTTACAAGAAAACTTGGTCACTGAAGTTTAGGTACCTACAACAGTAGGTATAATGTTAATCGAATTTTTCGTAATTTACATTTCGGTGTACCGACGGACTAGAGAAATCCTCTGTGGGACCTAATCTGGATTATCCGAAATTCATTAGCAGGTCCCCTGCTACCACAGAATTTAGAATAGGGTTTTTAAGCGCGTAGATTTATAGAGAAACAATAACAATTTCATTTATGTTAATTTTGATGCTAGACATATCTCGTATGAACGCCCAGTTCTATCAACGCACAGCTCAAACTACTGGACGGATCGGGCTGCAATGCAGACCGCTATTATATAAATGCGAAAGTTTGTTTGTTGGTTTGTCGTTCAACTCCGTAACAGACCAAGGCATGGATATAGTTCAAGACCTGTACGAGTGACATAGGTTAGGTACTTTTGTCCCGGAAAATCGAAGAGTTCCCACGGGATTTTAAAAACCTAAATCCACGCGGACGAAATCGAAGGCATCAATTAGTAGGTATAATATATTCCACAGTATCCATATAGTTAATACCAAAGACTGACTACCATGTCAGAGATCAACAGAGCAATCTATGATAAAATATATATATATATATATATATATATTCCACAAGTTTTAAAACTCAAAAGATCTACCCACCGCACGTACATAATATAGTAGAAATATAGTAAGCAGTAGATTAGTACTTAGTAGATATAGTAGAAAACAAAACACTACAATATCAGCTTACTGTCGCCGACGATCTCGACGGCTCTCTTGAGAATTAAGTCAAGGATTAGATCTGATCATGGAATCTTAGGTCGTTGCGGGGGTTGGAGGGGGTTGGGGGGTGTCAGAAGGGAAGGGGAGGGGAGGGTCAAGGGCGAACCGCCGCCTCTGCGTCGCTCCACTAACTAAACCGACTGTTTACCAAAAGCTTTGTTATACTCGTACTTAAGTACCATATAGATCAGTATACGTATAGACTGAAGGGTCTGAAGGGGTATCGAAGAGGTGAAGGGGTGATAGCCTAGTGGTTAAGACCTCAGCTTACTACTCAGGGGGTCAGGGTTCAATACGGGGCCACGCACGTCTACTTTTCGGAGCTACATATGTCTATGTGCGTCTTAAGCAATCTTCTATACTTATAAAAAGCTTATAATATCTTATGCCCAGGACTTCGTTTGCGTGGACTACACAAACTTTAAACCCCTATTTTCCCACTTAGTGGTTGAATTTTCAAAAATCCTTTCTTAGCGGATGTTTATGTCGTAATAGCTATCTGCCTGCCAAATTTCAGCCCGATCCATTCAGAAGTTCAGTTTGAGAGATTGATCAATCATATTATGAATCATTCAGTTAGTCATGTCAGTTAGTCACATTTTTCTTTTATATAATACTAGCTTATGTTGCTAGCTAGCTTGTAAAGTGGTGATAATAAAAAGAATACCTGGCTGAGTTTGTTGTGGGCTCTTCTCAGACCTGGGCGCGTTTGGAACCCTCGTAGCTTTAGTTTTAAGTTTACGTAATAATTATCAACTATATCTTACAAATCCAACATCTGACTATAAAAACAAAATTATTACCCATTTTGAATAAATCATTTGACTTTGACTTTGACTATGCTCCCGACTTCGTCCGCGTGGACTACACAAATTTCAAACCCTATTTCAGCCCTACTTACGGGTTGAGACATAACCAACATCATAATGTTGAGCAGTGCGTTGATAGATTAGTCAGTCAGTCAGTCACCTTTTTTCCTTTTATATATTTAAAAGAAGATATTTAGACTTGACTGACTGATCTATCAACGCAACGCACAGGCGTAGCTAGCTCACTATAAAAAAACACTTTATAAGAAATGATTTTTGGTTTGATGGATGGATTTTTGGAGATGAAAAAAAATATGAAAGTCCGACATTTTTCAAGTTATTATTGGAAAATATATTTCAAGTGGAAAAGAGGTTGATAAATTTGGAATCCACGGACTCTCTTGCCAAAGGAGCTCCGGTAGGCTGTTTAGGCATGGCTCTCTTAACGATACAATTAAAAGAGCTCTTGCCACCATAAATATTCCTGCGCTCATTGAGCCGGCAGGGATTAGTCGGGATGATGGCAAGAGACCTGATGGATTGACGCTGGTTCCCTGGGAACGGGGACGGGCGCTAATGTGGGACGCAACTTGCGTTGACACATTGGCCCCGTGTCATATCAGGAAGACAGCATCAAGACCGGGAGCCGCAGCAGAAACAGCTGAAAACGGCAAGCGGCGCAAGTATGCCTCTCTTATAGAGAGTTACATTTTTGTGCCGTTTGCCGTGGAGACCCTGGGGCCATGGAGTCTTAGTGCTAAAAATTTTTTACGAGACATTTCACCGCGATTAATAGCCTCAACTGGTGACAGAAGGGCTGGCTCATTTTTTGCGCAGCGGATCAGCCTGGCTGTCCAGCGCGGAAATGCAGCCAGTATTCTTGGCACCATTCCACGCGGTCATGATTTATATAGTAATTAGATAAGGCTAGCTTTAAGTTTTATTGTATTAAAAAAAAAGATATTAAATATTATTAAAAAAAAAAAAAAAAAAAAGTTATTATTTGGATTTTCAGGTAAAAATGAAGAAATTCGTGTTGCAAGATTTTTGGAAATTCCACCCCCAAGGAGGTCAATAGGGGATGAAAGTTTGTATGAAAATCCGTCATTTTCCAATTTGGTACTTATTTGGACTATCGGCTCAAAAGTCAGAGTACGTAATATAGTACAAAATTCTTTCGGACAAAAATAAAGTATACGACAAGTTTCAGAATTTTTGAAAATTCCACCCCCTTAAATGATATTGGTGGTCTGCATCGATGGTGGTCTGTATTTGGACTTTTCGGAACAAAAGTCAAGGAATAAAATTGTGATATAACTCAATTGAGTTTGTTATTAAAATATTCTTTTGTAAGAAGGTAAAATATTATTAGGATTGTATAGCTATCGAACCCCTGATATTTGATATCATAAATTTTACACGGGCGAAAACCTAATAATAACAGAAAAATAATACATTATTTTTAGGGTTCCGTGCCTCAAAAGGAAAAACGACAAAGTGATCCTATAAGGGTTCCCCTTATAGGATCACTTTGAAGGGCTTTACCTGTACATTCTAAAACACATATTTATTTATTTTTATGCATACCTAATAGTTTTGATTTATCGTGCAAAATGGCAATAAAATACGACTGTACTACGGAACCCTCGGTGCGCGAGCCTGACTCGCACTTGGCCGGTTTTTTTACATCATTATTCTACCTATCGACCTACTTTTACCGGTAAAGAATGTTGGTACAACATAATTTTCTTTTCAAACACCCGGCTCAATACAGCAAGGTGACGGTTGCAATTTTCATGTTTTGTTATTTATTTACTTACATTTTTATTTAAAATGTATGGAAGAACGATGATTTGCGAGAAAAATAATGGAAATATTCAAAATGAATAAGCTATAGAAGCATGTACGTAAATATTATGTACAGTACGACAAGGCTCTTTTGGCACTTTAATGACATTGACAGGGGGGGGGGGGGCTTGGTTATTCAAACAGGAACAAAGGGGAGATTTGAACGTTGTTAGTTTCGATTTTTGCCACGCGCCAAAAGAACCTTGTCGCACTGTACCTGCATAAGTACTGTTTGAAAAACCGGTCAAGTGCGATTTGGACCCGCACACAAAGGTCTCCGTACCAACGTACAAGAAATAACACTTTTTAATTATTTTGTAATGTGACCACAAATTCCCGTTTTTTGGATTACCCTTTACTTGTGCTATAAGACATTGCTGCCTGCTAAATTTCACGATTCTAGGTCAACGTAAAGAACCCCATAGGTTTTGACTTTTGATTCCCTTGACCGGTCTTGACAGACATAACAGACAACAAAGTGCTCTATTAGGGTTTCTTTTTTTTTCTGGAGATACGGAACCCTAAAAAGAATACGACTATAAAGAAAGAAGCTTTGTGGAGGTCGAAACGGTTCGGTTTTGCCATTGACAAGCCGCCAACTGTCGATATTTGGGCCAAAGGAAATAAACAGTGCACATTAATAATCGCTCGTCGCCGTGTACGTGCGTAAACAATTATTAATAATCATCATGATCACAGATCGACCCATCCCCGGCCCACTACTGAGCACAGCTTTCCTCTTAAAATGAGATTTTAGGTTTTTGAATAAAAATCGGTCACGTGCGAGTCGGATTCGCACACGGAGTGTTCCGTACCATCGTACTCTCACCTACCTACTTTTTATTTTTTAAATTTACATGGGTAGACGAAAGCCATGTCACTAGAAGAATGTTAAATATGCACGTGGAAGGAAAAAAGAGGAGAGGACGACTAAAGAAAAGGTGGATAGATTGCGTGAAAGAGGATATGCGTGTAAATGGGGTGGATAATACGTTGACGGATGACAGAAGTGAGTGGAAGAAGAAGACATTTTGTGCCGACTCCATGTAGAGTGGGATAAGGTAAGGAAGAACATGGCAGCCATTTTGATATTTTTATAATTTGTATTATGTAAGTATATAGCGGCAATTGAAACCTTCAAATCTCATAGGCCGTAATAGGTATTACAGCTCATGAGATACAGCCCGCTAACAGACATACAGACATACAGACGGACGGGCAGCGGAGGCTTAGTGAAAGGGTTCCGTTGAAACTCTTCCGTTGGAACCCTTAAAAGCGATATCATGCGAGTAAGCAATGAAACGCGTGTTTCAATTTGTATGTATTATGTATATAATATGTATGTTAGTATGTCCGTACATTAGTACAGGAAATGGCACGCGCCAGTCCAGCAATTGCTCACTTCCCGGGACGCGACTCATTCGGTGTGGACGCATTCGCATTATTACACACGGCACGACTATCACTGCCATATTATAAATGCGAATTTGTGTCGATCCAACCATAATAATATGATCCACTTAACCGATTTTGACGAGTAGGTACATAGATATTGTACATTCATTGTGTATTATTTATTACATCTAGGCTACGTTTTATTTAGGAGAATCAAAGAACTAATTTTTTTTTATTTCTCTCATTAGTGCGGACACTATCTAATAATTACTAACACTAATAAAAGAAGAAAAAGAAAAACAAAGACAACACAACACGAACATAAAAGGAGTTAAAAGCGTAGTCTCGCTTATAGGCTCGTATGTACGCGTGAGCCCTTTCTTCGTTTAAAGCAATTTTGTTACTGACTGACCCATTGCATTGGTTCGAGTGCATATCCCGGAATGAGTGCGTGCACAGACGTTCTATTTATTGAAGCGTGAGATGTAGTGCGCGTATAAATGTGTATGCTATAACGAACGTATAACGAACGTATAGGTACACGCTGAAATTTTAGGTTGTTTTCCCGAAGCCAAATGATTTTGCCGTGGTATTACAATCGATTTATAAGTATAAAAAATATTAGAGTCAAATATGTCTTTACAATCGAGAAAAACAAAAATCGAATGAGACCTCGAACCAATAGTGACACCGCGTGCGCGCAGGCTAGTTTATGCCGTATCACTACGCGCAAGAGCTTATTTTGCTCTAAACTTTTTCACTTTATTGGCAGCGCGGTTCGAGTGGATGTACCTACCTACTATGCACTTTAAGACTTTACGTCTACGGAGTTACTATTGTTTCTCACAGTTTCGAGTTGTCGATTTTTTTTTAAATTATTTCATAACAAAAACATTTTTATTTTTTAAGTTTAACTCAATATTTCGATAGTACAACTGAGGACAAATCGTTGTGCCGCGCGAAGAACCAAATAAATCAGCGCCACCTCTTAGATACTAATGAACGGCCCGTTTGGATTCCAGACATCTGAGGTTGCATTGGTGCTAAAGCACCACTGAGTCGGTGCCATTTTGTTTGTTCAATAACCCTGTCCATACGAAGTAGTATATAAGTCAATGCCTAAAAATTTTTTACAAAAAAAATAAAAAACCGACTTCGTTACACAAACACTAAAAATTGAAAAATAATTTAATTTATTACCGATTATATTATGTATACAAGAGTTAATATAGTTCCATAATAATACTTTTTGGTGCCGGTGCCAATTAGCTTTAGCTGCGCGAATCGTCTAGACTTCATATTTTTATGGGACTCCACAATGGCACCTCATTGGCACCGACCCCAAAAAATATTATTATGGAACTATATTAACTCTTGTATACATAATATAATCGGTAATAAATTAAATTATTTTTCAATTTTTAGTGTTTGTGTAACGAAGTCGGTTTTTATTTTTTTTGTAAAAAATTTTTATTTCACAATTTTTAGTCGCCCCATGGAATTATGCTATGACTGGTTAAAAATCTACTGTTTACTAAGCTATTACACTGATCGCGAGCAATTTACTCTTATCCGTTGAGGAGTTCCAGTATCTATCTTCGAAGATGTTCATCAGATCTTCACCAAATTGAAATGGGACCAACTTTGAAGTATACCCTTTCAAACAAAAAAAGAATTTTCAAAATCGGTCCAGGCGTTTTCGAGTAATCGGGGAACATACATAAAAAAAAAAAAAAATAAAAAAAAAAAAAAAAAAAGATTCCGACGAATTGAGAACCTCCTCCTTTTTTTGAAGTCGGTTAAAAACAGAGCCATTTATTTTGACATTCGCTTCATGCGCCTCGCATCGATATGGTAATGACGAAATATTTTTCTTGACGGAAACCATGTAAGTATCTGTATGTAAAATCGTGGTGCAATGGAGCTGTGCCTTACAGCGTGTATAATTCAGCTGTTCGCGTGCTCTCGAGTGCATGTTGTGGTCACGACTCACGACACGGTGCTTTGACTCACGACTCACGACACGGTGCTTTGACTCACGACTCACGACACGGTGCTTTGGCCCGCGACATTATTGCGGGGACAGTACGATTTATTTCATTGTGGACCAATAGACCAATTCTTGAAGGCTAGAACACAAATGTACAGTACGACATGGCTCTTTTGGCACTTGAATTACATTGACAGGGTGGCGTAGTTGTAGAACAAAGGCTGCCAGCAAATAAAATCTCCTCAATTTTACGGAATATACCTACCTATTGAATATGTCAATGTCGAAAATCAAGTATAAGTCCCGCAAATTGCTATTGCGCTGAAACCATGTCTCATTAACATCGAAATGACGTCATTTTGACGTCAGCCGAAATAAAAATAGACCGGGATAGCGCGGGTGACGTGCGGGTGTGCGGGGCGTCCTCCCGCTTCATACCCCCATTGTCATCTCAACCTGTCGCGGACTATAGATATTTGTGTTCTAGCCTACTAGAATAATAACTGGTCTATTCACTTTCACATTCTGAGAGGAGACCCGTTTGGTATAGTAGTGGGTAGGCGATGCGTTGATCATAGTGATGATGATGACGATGATACAAACCCGCTTACTTATCCTATTACCTATAGCTTTTCCCTGTTTAAACTTACCCTAAAGGCGTGTTTACACTATGTGTACTACAGTGTTAAAACACTCGAGGACCGTAATTTTTATTACACTTTTATTATATACCGTAAAGATAAAGAAGGCTTATTTTTAACTGAGCTCTGGTTTATAACAAAGCATGTGTAAAGTGATGTTACCTACCGTTCAATTTATTTGCAGATTTATTTCATTAGTATTTGACCTAATTTTGACGATAATCGCATTCGGATTACGTCTCAGTATTGCCACCCATTTATCAGCGTGCATGTGTCCACAGCTTTATTTATTTTAGATTAATTATAAAATACCTATTCAACCTAAGACTAATTTTTATTATATATATTATATATATATATTTTTATTATATATATATATTTTATTATATATATTTTATTGTATAATAACATTGTAAATTGAAAAATTAAGAATTAAAAAGAGCAACTGCCGAGTTTCTTGCTGGTTCTTCTCGGTAGGAACGGCATTCCGAACCAGTGGTAAATTAAAACTACCTGACTATTCATAAGCACTTTTAAAAAGTTTACATGAATAAAAAAACATTCTATTCTATTCTATTCTATTCTATTCCACTCAAAACTTATTTTTTTTTCGAAAAGAAATCAACAAATTACCTAGGTACTTACTTATCTATCCACCTATATCAATCCTACAATTTCTTTCACTGATGAACGTACCTTTGCCAAAACCCGTTTCTCTACTGGGTGCGTCCCTTTCAGCTAAACAGTTTCTGGATAGTTTTATATTTTTGAGTAGGTACGGAACACTAAAAATGTACTGTCAAATTGTTTATGTAGATATAATTCACTCCGAATTCCACTATTATGGTGAACAGTTAAATTTTTATGTCCCAAAAATAGAGCGCTATCATAAAAGCATGATTATAACGCGTCGGCAATAGGTATTTCCTGATATCTAATAGTGAGCTCCGAAGTGATAGCCGGGCTGTGCCAAATGACGTCACGGATTGTGACGTCACGTGAAATATCCAGTGAAGAGAAATGGAATTGTGATGGACAATGAGCATGTAATTGTATAGTCTGCAGCAGATAGGTAGACGTACCTATGTATTTAATAATTAATGACTGTTCAAAGAGTAAGTATAAGTTGGTAAAGCTTTAGATACAAGAATTAATAACTTCTCAGAGAATGCCCAAAGAGACACCTCAAAGAATGCCGTATGGCCTGTACAACTCTTGCAAAAACTCTTGCATACAACAAATCCATACCAATATTATAAATGCTAAAGTGTGTCTGTCTGCTAGCTTTTCACGGCCCAACAGTTCAACCGATTTTGATGAAATTAAGTATAGAGTTAGCTTACATCCCGGGGAAGGACATAGGCTTTTTAATCCGGAAAATTAAAGAGTTCCTACGGAACTTTAAAAAATCTAAATCCACGTGGACGAAGTCGCGGACATCATCTAGTATCTAAATATAGGACTTATGAGATGATAAATTAAAAATTTCTAATGAAATGGAAAATTTTGCGACTTTATGTACCTTACCTATATGCTTAGTTTGGAACAAAAACATGTGCTTCTACATTTTATTTGAAAATTTTAAAGTAATATTTTTGACATTTCAACATGATGTGCTTTTTGGGTATTTAATCTGAATTCGTCTCTAAACCTGATTGGATATGAATTCTTCGATAGAAAAAACCTATAAAAATGCATAAATTTTATTTTTTATTTTTTTATTTTTTATTTATTTATTTATTTATTCACAACTTAAAACTATCCTTACAGGCTAACCTAATGCGATAGTAAACTTAAATTATTTATATCTACTTATTACCTATTACATACTTTTTACTACTTACAACTAACTTTACAAAAAACTTAAATAACCCTACTTTATTTAAAAACTTAACAAAAATGTTGTGGCCCTTATGAACTCGCCCAGTGAGCAGCTGAACAGGTCGATGTGTTCAGCGACCGAGTTGAGCGTGCAAGTCGCGCGCGTGAGCGGCACCCGCTGCAGCAGGCAAGTGCGAGCGCGCGGTTGCGCCAGCAGTGGAGGCCTGCGTCTGCGTGACCCACTGTCGTTCGGCACGCAAAAGCGTAACTCCTGCAGAACAGCAGGGTTATGCACCTTCCCTCTTAGCACCTTAAATATGTATGCAGCCAGGGTTACTTCTCTTCTTAATTCCAGTCTACTGTATCCCACCATGCCCATGACAAACAGAGTGGGATACAGCAACGGGTATCCCGGATACACTCCGTACAACTTTAGGTACATAAACCTTAAAAATTTATTTTGAATGCGTTCCAGCATCACTTTGTACTTAGCTTCACCCGGTGACCATATGGATGCGTTGCATTCCAGATGGCTTTTCACCAGGGCTTCATACAAAGCACGCAACGCCTTGATGTTAGTGAACGCATTCGCTTGTCTTAGGACAAAACCCAAATTCCGATACGCTCTCTTACATGTATCGGCTACATGTTTCCGGAACACCTTTATGTACCTAGGTTTTCGAAAACGGTAGGTACTTAATAATTTCATGTAGTCTTTTTTACTATGCGATTCGGATGGCGATTCCTCTGCTCTTCTTTCTTGTTTATTAGGTGACTGCCTGATCTGCCTGATTTTTTTCTTGAAAATGTTTCGGGAAACGCTTAGCATAGATAAACACGCAATCTTTGAATGTCCTGGTTGTGCCGACCTAAGGTCAGAAGCGCTAGGATCGACCGACGCGGATGGTGTGAATGCCAGTAACCTTATAGCGCGCATGCTGTCGAGCGAAGACGTCTGGCAACGATATAGTCAAATGCTGAGGGCTATAATGATAAGAAGAGAAGAGAGGGATTTGGTAGACACGGGGAGGTTATTTTAGTCCGTGCGAGTCGGACACACCCTGCCAGCAGGCAGAAGTCTTCGTAGGGATTTTTTCCTCCCCCAAAAAAAAGATACAAGCAACAAAAAAGATACAAAAAAAAGATATTGGTAGTAACCAAATAGCGGCTAGAACTCGATCTACGGAACTCATAGTAGGTACGTCAATAAGTTAAAATTTCTAGTTCGAAACTTAAGTAAACTTCGTCAGAGATTGCAAAACGAAATTTGTATTGAATTCAAAATTTTCAATTGCAAACATACCGCAAAATACAACCGCGCCTCACTTCAAACTTTATTGGAACAGCTCTGAAGTTGCGGCGCGAATTTGAAGGAGTGAAACAAAATAATTTTGCGCTAATTCCTCACGCAAGCAAGAATGTTTAAGGAAAACTCTACTTGAAAACACTTCCAGACGTAAACGTAGCACGTACTGTAGCTACCTAGTTATTAACTTTTAATGAAGGGTTTTTAACACATTTCAGAAGTTTTTTTTTAAAGAACATTAGCCATGTTAAATGACTAATATTCCCCTTTTTCCTCTCAAACGAAGCGTGAAGCTTGTGCTAGGAGTAGGTACGACAATAGTGCAACGGGCGGGGTTTGAACCGTCGACCTTTCGGTTTTCAGTCCACACCTTCACCAGT
This sequence comes from Maniola hyperantus, assembly GCF_902806685.2. NCBI lineage: Eukaryota > Metazoa > Arthropoda > Insecta > Lepidoptera > Nymphalidae > Maniola > Maniola hyperantus. Next base: position 6,900,551 of record NC_048558.1, read on the forward strand.
TGAGCTATTGAGGCTCTCAGAAGTTATGAGTTTAGTAGGAGGTTAGCGTACTGTTTGTGTGTAATCATTAGTTTTTGATATACTTATACTTACATACTAATACTAACACCGGAGCGAGACCAATAATTAATCTATGAATAACGCCAATAAACGCGAAAATGTGTCTGCCTGTCACTGTGGTTCCAGGGTCTCCACGGCCAACGGAACAAAAATGTAACTCTCGATAAAAGAGGCAAACTTGCGCCGCTTGCTTGCGGTTCCAGCTATTTCTGCTGCGGCTCCCGGTCCCTTTACTTGTGCTGTAAGACATTGCTATCCCATTCTAGGTCAAAGGGAATTGTGCCCTATACCAGAGGTAATTTATTTACAAGTAAAATAAATTATCTCTGCCTATACTTAGGTTTTGATTCCCTTGACGGGTCTTGACAGATACGACAGACAGACATACAGACAACGAATATCCTATAAGGGTTCCTTTTATAATTGACTTTTTACACAAAATATTTTACAAAAACAATAATTAAAATATCAGCGAAATAAGTGCGTTGGTGTGTAGAGAAGCTACGTGTCTCAAAAATGATTCATTAAACCATTACTCAGGCATCTGTTAATACAGATTACAGAATACGTTTTTTACACAAAAAAACGTGGATGACTAATTACCATTATATCGAGTCTAAAATCTAAATTTACGAATCAGTCTGTTTTTTGTTCTAACTCTTTTACTGGTCGCATAAAACACTCTGAGACGGTCCAGAGCTCTTTTGTTACGCAAATAGACGTACAGACAGACAGATCGATTATGTTAGTGTCTTTGATGGAATTTCATGTGTATATGTTACTTGTACGTATATGTTACAGGTCGAAATGGCAACCGGGGTATTAGGCGGGAGGACGCCCCGCACACCAGCACGTCACCCGCACTCGCCCGTACCGGGTTAGCGCGGGGGCTGTGCGGGTGGGTGGGGTATCCCTATCCCGATTGCCATCTCGACCTGTCACGATTTAATCATATCTGGATGGCAACCAAATTTCAAAGTATCCATATCCTTTTCTTGCCAATTTAATAAGAAAAGGACAGACAAACTTATTTTGGCAGAGTGAACCAGAGTGCGGGAACTCTAGATTTGATCCTGAAATGACGTTATGTCAAATATTACTTAAGCGATGGTGACGTAAAATATAAGTAGGTAAAATAGGGCTACATTTGGGCTACTTGTGTCAAATGTACAATGCGAACATTCGACTCGACAATTCGACTGACGCGACATTGTGTTTTATTAATTTGCATTAAAATTAGCCGAAAGCGTAACTTCATACAAGTTTCATCAATTATGCAGCGCAGCTTTCGGTGGCTTGGCTAAAAGGGTGGTATATAGCTGCGGTCGAATTAATACCTACTTAAATGTTTTATCCACACCAATCCATATTATTTATGTACCTACTAGAGAGACAGAGAGAGAGCCAGCGCGTGCGTTCGTTATTTTATAAAATCTGAAATATTCTCTGCATAATATTGTTCCCAACACAGGGAGGAACGATCAGTGCCTATGAAGTTTGGATCATCGTGGCTTTGAGAGATGACAGGTAATAAAGGTGTAAAAAATCTTACTTCCAAGTATAAGGAAATACTCCAAGTATTAAGAAGAGAAGAGATTAAGAAAATATAAATAACTATCTTATAGTTTTTTTATATTTTCTTTGGAATAGTATTGGAAATCACGTACTGCATTGCCAGACACAGTATCGTGGCAACCCCTTACCCCATGCCAGACACCCTTAAACTTGAACAATCTCTATAAAAATGAATCGCTAAATGTGTTTCTGATCGCAAATCTCGAGAACAGCTGAACCGATTTCGCTAATTCTTTTTTTATAATATTCCTTGAGGTACGGGGATGGTTCTACGGAGAGAAAAAAATTTAATCGACTGTTAGGCGGTACGAAGTTCGCCGGGGCAGCTAGTAGGTAATAAATTACTATTTTTGATTAGCAGTTGTTGGATTTGTAAGATAATAATATAGTGGTGATAATTATTACGCAAACTTAAAACTAAAGCTAAGGGTTCCAAACGCGCCCAGGTCTGATAATAAATTTTAGAGCCTCAATAGCTCAACCGGTATAGGAGTGGACTGAAAACCGAAAGGTCGACGGTTCAAACCCCGCCCGTTGCACTATTGTCGTACCTACTCCTAGCACAAGCTTCACGCTTAGTTGGAGAGGAAAGGGGAATATTAGTCATTTAATATGGCTAATATTCTTAAAAAAAAAAAAAAAAAACCCACAACAAACTCAGCCGGATATTCTTTTTAGTATCACCACTTTACAAAATCTTATTAAAATTTATTAGAACTATCAAAAAGCCGTTAAGCAAGTCATTCCCAAGCTTGCTTATCATTTAAATAATCCTTTATATTGGAATAAGGATTTAAACGATATTGCGATATTAATGGTACTTGTGCCTATTAGGTTCGAAAAAAGCATAATTCGGTTGTTATATCAAGCCGAAACTAGTGTCCAAATGTTTTTAAGGGCAATTAAAAAGCACACCGAGTGTCGCTAGAGTTATTTCTGCGCGCGCGCTGGACGCGCGCCAGCCGTCGCGTCGTCAGAACAGACGCGGCTCGCCCTAGGGCTACTAGCTGCTAGTTGACAGATTTAGGGGATTTTCATGTTATTTTATGGACTTCAAGGGCGATGACCTATAGAAGATCAAAATAATCGGAACTAAAAAAAAACTGGCTTCCAACTATCTCTATTCCACTCCAATGCCGACTTCAACCCATACTGTAAATGCGAAAGTATATTATTATATGTCTCTCTATCGGTCATGACCCATTCAGAAACCTTATACAGAGATAGCTTGGATTCTAGTATGTCCATCTCCGGGATCTAAGCCTTGGATTAAGGAACGTTCAGCGTTCCTTACTCCAAGGCTTACACGTGGATCTTGGGAAAGTCGACGCGATCCTTAATTTTAAAACACCCATTAATAAAAAGGAAGTTAAAAGATTCCTAGGCATAGCTTCCTGATGAAGATTTGTACTGTTAGACGGCATAAAAACTAGGTGCTTGATTATCTGTAGCGTGCTCTGCGGAGTAGCATCTATGAAAAATGTCACTAAAAGCCTTCTAAAGTATATCAAAGTGGTTTTCATTCTAATAGTAATAGTATAATTCAGTGGTAATAGTACCTAACTTCAGTACAATCGCAATTGCTGAGCCGATTGACGTCTATAGGTAAAAAAGCTAAATCTTTTATCTGGTCTAAGGAAGCTGAAGAATCTTTTAATGCTTTCTTGAATTATTCTTTTAATGAATATCATTTGATTTGTGATATTTATGTGAACTATGTATCTTGAAAGTCAGAAAGATAGCTCAGAGTCACTCAGCGCGATGGAGAGAGATGCTTGGAGGTTTGCTACGTGATCAAATCAGCAATGAGGAGATCCGTATGTGAACCAGAGTAACCGACATAGCTTAACAGGTTGCGAAACTGAAGAGGCATGGGGAGGGTACATACTTCGAAAGATCGATATACTTTAAGGTCCCAAGAATGGCGACCTAGCACCGGAAAGCGCAACGTTGGAAGACCCCCTATTAGGTGGGCAGACGGCATTAAAGGGGTCGCAGAGAGCCACTGTGACGTGTGAAATCTTTACAAGAGTACTATATCCAGTGGTGGTAGTCTATCGGTTGACAATGATGATGATGATTTAGTAATTATAGCGTCTCCGTTCTGGCGTTTTAAAAGATTTTGGGACACAAAATATCCAATAGGAACAAACTACCTGTAGTATGCGACAGGTTGAGATGGCAATCGGGGACGGAACCCCCCGCACACCCGCACGGCCTTCGCGTTCACCCGGTGCGGGCGAGCGCGGGTGTCGTGCCTTCCCCCCGTCCCGATTGCCATCTCGACCTGCCGCGGACTTATAGTTGTGGGTGGTTGTGGCGTTATCGTCAAATAGACAGACATGCAACAGAGGTCAGTTGTGTCAGCCCTATTAATTTGTCTTTTGCTCACTTTTGCAGCTATTCGCTAGATGCTAATCTCTAGGATGCTTCCGCATAGGTATCCGAGTGATACTAATTATTATAATACTTAATATACCTACAATACTTCATTTTTGTAAACATTTTTTAGGGTTCCGCTGTCCGTCCGTCCGTCTGTCTGTACTCTGTATCTCATGAACCGTGATAGTTAGACAGTTGAAATTTTCACAGATGATGTAATTTATGTTGCAGCTATAAACAACTACTAAAACCAGAATAAAATAAATATTTAAGTGGGCTCCTCCCATACCTACAAAAAGTGTTTTTTTTTTTGCTCGTTTTTGCTCGATATTGATAACGGCAACAGGTAGACGCTTGAAATATTCACAGAATATTTAGTTATATATTCCCTTTAAAAATAAATAATTAAATAAAAATAAAACAAATATTTAAGGGGGCTCCCATACAACAAACATAGTTTTTCCCCAATTTTTATAGATAATGGTACGGAACCCTTCAAGCGGTTTTTAAAATATGATAATAATGAGATAAGTAAATAAATGAGACCATAGAAGATAATCCTATTTAGATAATTGTTGCATCAAAACATACCTACTAAGATTTAATTAGATGACTGTAACAGAGAAGAGAATCTCTTCTTTTCTCTTACGAGGCATTATCGTGGCAACCCCTGCCAGCCCAACCCTAAACTTTAAGGGCGTCTGGCAGGGGGTTGCCACGACACTGTGTGGCAATCATTGACTTATAATACTGGTAATGCATGATGTGATTTCACACACACTATTTCAAAGAAAATATAAAAAAATAGCACGCGTTCCTGAGAAAAAGGGTCTAGACAGACAGACATACAACGAGTGATCCTATAAGCCATAAGGGTTCCCTTTTCCTTTTGAGGCACGAAACAATGAAAAATAGAATATCAGCCCCCCGATTGTGTAAGAATAACCATTTCATCGCTATCGCAATCGTCAAGTATTTCTGCCCTTTGATTGGTTGATTAGCTGTTTACATTTTTTCACAGCCAATCAAAGGGCAGAATTTCTTGACGATTGCGATAGCCATGAAATGGTTATTCTTACACAATTGGGGGGCTGATTAGATCAGTAATTTTAGGCCTATTATATTTTAATGTTTAAGTTACCATTTGCTGAGTTGGATGAAGCATCGCACTTACCTAGAAAAAGAAAAAGGCACGTTAATTATTTTAAAAGGTGGTAAAAAGGTCAAGGGGGGACAAGATGGGTAGACAAGTTCCTGAGAGCACTCTTCGAGGTATTTCCTACTAAGTAGCTGATGGCCGCGTGGATTTAGGAAGTGACTCTCCAAGTCTCTAATTTATAAATTAACAAACAAACACACTTTGGCATCAGTACCCTTATTATAAAAGCGAATGTGTGTTTGTTTGTTGGTTTGTCCTTCAATCACGTCGCAACAGTGCAACGGGTTGACGTGATTTTTTGCCTGGGTATAGATAAATACCTGGAGAGTGACATATGCTACTTTTTATCCCGGAAAATCAAAGAGTTCCTACGAGTTTTTTGAAAACCTAATTCCACGCGAACGAAGCCGCGGACACCAGCTAGTTTATAATATGGGTAGTGACAAAACACAGATAAGCCGGCAATGTTACGACGGTGATCAAGGCACTAAGGGTGAGATCTATAGAGCGCACTCTGACTTAGCTTGAGTTAAAACGAGACGGAGACTCTCACATAAATCTGTCTCGTTTTAACTCAATCCTAAGTCAGAGCAAAGTCAAGTTTCACCAGTAGAGGAGAATCTTCGCCTATGAGTCTCTCCTAGCTCAACGATCAACGGCATTTAGGTTAAAAGGACTCGGTTAGCGCCTCGCCCTTCCAATATTCATCATCATCATCATGATCACCACACCGTCGGCTTACTACAGAGCACGGGTCTCCTCTCAGAATGAGAAGGGTTTTGGCCATAGTCTACCACGCTGGCCATGTGCAGATTGGTAGACTTCACACACCTTTGAGAACATTATGGAGAACTCTCAGGCATGCAGGTTTCCTCACGATGTTTTCCTTCACCGTTAAAGCGAGTGATATTAACTCCGAAAAGGTGCGTGCCCGGGATCGAACTCCCGACCTCCGACTAGAAGACGGACGTCCTAACCACTAGGCTCTTCCAATATTAGTTGGCCGTAAATAGCTTTATTTCCGGCCTGGACAGTAATGTACTATTCTAATCGATTATATTATAGAATCGAATGTAGCGTAGGTGTAACCTATCAAGTTCAGAATCGGAGTTTCATCATAACAATTGCGATCCGTCTGTCCGTTCCGGATTTTGCTTTATATCAAAGAGTGCGTAAGTATTCCTGATACGTAAACTGGTAAACATGCTGCAATGTATTTCTGTATCAATCACGTTGTTTGGCGTAAAATACCTACTGTCGATTGTTGCGTATTTTCTTGTAATTTCTTTAACTTCGAGTACTATTATGTTATGTTCTGTGCCTTTGTTTAATGAAAATCAGTACCCTTATTATAAATGCGAAAGTGTGTTTGTTTGTTTGTTGGTTTATGGGTTTGTTGGTTTGTCCTTCAATCACGTCGCAACGGTGCCACGGATTGACGTGATTCTTGGTATGGTTATAGATAAAGACCTGGAGAGTGACATAGGCTACTTTTATCCCGGAAAATCAAAAAGTTCCCACGGGATTTTTAAAAACTTAATACCACGCGGACGAAGTCGCGGGCACCAGTATTATAATAATATAATAAAACTTAAAGCTAGCATATTACTTACTATACAAATCATGCCCACGTGGAATGGTGGCAAGAATTGAGCCAGCCCTTTTGTCACCTCATCTGCTGGCTCATTTTTTGCGCAACGGATCAGCCTGGCTGTCCAGCGCGGAAATGCAGCCAGTATTCTTGGCACAATTTCCACGCGGGCATGATTTGTATCCTAGTAATTAGATAAAGCTAGCTTTAAGTTTTTATTGTAATACTAGCTGATGCCCGCGACTTCGTCCGCGTGGATGTAGGTATTTTTAAAAATCCCGCGAGAACTATTTAACTTTCCGGGATAAAAAGTAGCCTATGTCTTTCCCCGGGATGTAAGCTAACTCTGTACCAAATTTCACCAAAATCGGTTGAACTGCTGGGCTGTGAATAGCTAGCAGACAGACAGACAGACAGACGGACAGACAGACAGACACACTTTCGCATTTATAATATTAGTATGGATTTTCATTATAAAAAGCTATCATTACGATTGTGATTTTAAAAAAATAAGTATTTTATACCCTGTGTAGGATCACATCGCTAGTTTCGGATACGAACTATATAAAACCGACTGTTTAGATAATACAAAGTTGGCAATTTTACAGTTGGCCGTTGGAACGGGAGCCGATCGGTGACCTGCTCACCCCGCGAAATGTCAGAGGTCAGTTCTGCCCCCATACTAGAGAGAACTATGCCCATACTAATCAAAGCTTAAAAGCACACAAATGTAGTTTTGACGACCTCCCTGGCGCAGTGGTAAGCGCTGTAGTCTTATTATTAGGAGGAATATATATAATTATAACTGCCAGGAATCAAACCCGGGACGGGTTTGATTCCTGGCAGTTTGGAACTTTATAATTTCCAAATTTTTAGTCTGGTCTGGTGGGAGGCTTCAGCCGTGTCTAGTTACCACCCTACCGATAAAGTCGTGCCACCAAGCGATTAAGCGTTCCGGTACGATGCCGTGTAGAAACCACGGCCACGGCCAAAGCCCCCTACCAGACCAGACCAGAAATTTAGAAATTATAAAATTCCAAATCCCTGTCAGGAATCGGACTCAGGACCTCCCACCAATAAGACCACTGCGCCAGGGAGACCGTCGAAATATATATCATCATCTTAAACTATATTAAATATTTATTATTTAGAGTTCCCGGAGCCTTACAATATATGCTGAGGATGACCAACGAGAGGGTTTTAGTGGGAAGAAACCCCACATAACCCGATGGGGTATCTTAGCGTATCTTAAGATTTCCCCTCGTCAAAAAAGGTAGGAAACTATGTAATAGTGAATCTATCACGCATACCTATAGGTAGATAGGCATCTTAGCTCTTAGCCTATAAACCTTTTTAATTAGCAGAGCGACTACGCTGACCCCTGACATTTCGCGGGGTCAGGAGGTCACCGATCGGCCTCCGGGACTCTGGAGCTACTTCGCTTGGAGGATCAAAAGTAGGGCTGCCAACAATTTATTACATCAATAAAATCTTTCCCCTCATCTCAACTATCTCGTTGATCTAGTGCTTAGCTTATTCGGCTGTGAGGAGTTCGAATTCTGGAGCGAACAAAAAACAGTTATTGGGCTTTTATCATAAACTAGCTGATGCCCGCGACTTCGTCCGCGTGGAATTAGGTTTTTAAAAATCCCGTGGGAACTTTCATTTTCCGGCAAAAAAAGTAGCCCATGTCACTCTCCAGGTCTTTATCTGCTGACTTCAGTCATTTCGCGGGGTCAACAGGTCACCGAAGCGTCTTCAGGACTCTGAAACAACTTTGCTAGTAGATCCAAGACTATTAAAGGGCTGTCCATATTTTACTACACTCACTTTACACACTTTAAATTTACATCTATCTCCAAGTCTAAAAACCTTTTTCATTACTAAGGGGACAAAGCTGACCTCTGACATTTCGTGGGGTCAGCGGGTCACCAGGGCCTCCGAAGCAACTTTGCTAGTAGAACCAAGACTATTACAGGGCTGTCCATATTTTATTAGACTCTTGAAAATTCACATCACGCTCCGAGTCTATGAAGCCTTTTGATTAGTGACAAAGCTGACCTCTGACATTTCGCGGGGTCAGCAGGTCTCTGAAGTGTCTCCGGTACTCAGAAGCAACTTTGCTAGTAGAACCAAGACTATTAAAGGGGCATCTATATATTATCACACTCATATGTAAATTCACATTCATCTCCTAGTCTATTATAACGGTGGCTCTCCGTCCCTAGCTCCATATGAACGTAGTTTGGCTCTCATTTGAATATTAAGCAATCGAACTCAATTGTTTAATATTCAAATTCAATAAAATTTTATTGTTTTGTTGTAATATATCTACTTGTATAAAAATGTGTTGCTGATCGCAAATTCCGAGAACAGCTGAATTGATTTCGCTAATTCTTTTTTTATAATATTCCTTAAAGTACCTACGAGGATGGTTCTTACGGAGATAAAAAATTTAAAAAATTGAATCGACTGTTAGGCGGTACCTACGAAGTTTTCAATAAAAAAATCGAACTCAATGAAATTTTGTAGATACGTTGTATAAGTCCCGCAAATACCTAATGCGCGTGGCCGCCATTTTAGTGACATCAGCACTAGACTGAAGTTTCGAGCTGATGGTATATTTTTATTTCGGCTTACGTCAAAATGACGTCATTTCGATGTTAATGAGACATGGTTCCAGCTCAATAGCAATTTGCGGGAATTATAGCAGTAATAAAATATCTAAACATAGTGTGAAAATTTCAACTCTCTGCCTATTACGGTTCACGAGATACAGTCCGCTGATAGACAGTCGGATGGATGGACGCACAGCGGAGGCTTAGTAATACGGAACCCTAAAAATGTAGTAAAAAATGGTTTGACTCTCGGATTATACAGTCAATCAATCAATCAATCAATCAATCAATCAGCCTGTTTGCGTCCACTGCTGGACATAGGCCTTCCCTAGAGCGCGCCACCACACACGATCCTCCGCCTTCCTCATCCACCCACTTCCCGCTACCTTCTTAAGGTCGTCAGTCCAGCGGGTTGGAGGTCGTCCCACACTGCGCTTGCCGATACGCGGTCTCCACTCCAGAACACGTCTGCCCCAGCGGCCATCGGTTCTGCGGCAGACGAGATTATACAGTCGTTTGACTTTAATACCGGAGTTGTTCAGCCGTTTCGATCGGTATGAAATACTCAACAGTCCATTTACCAGCGTTCGGTCTATGATGGCGAGTTTGAAAAAGAATTTAATTGGGCCATTTGATGTAAGAGTTTTGTGGAAATTGTTTTTTTAAAGCTTTTGTGCGCTGTAGTATATTGTTTGCGGTAATATTTCCTGACCCCTGTTTACAGAATAGCTTGATTGCGCAATGGTAAAGTAGGTTAGTTTTTAGCGACAGAGCACGTGTTCGTAATTTATATAAATGTCGTATTTTTGTGTGCAATAATAATTATTATACAAATATATAAAAGCTGACTGACTGACTGATGTATATCAACCCACAGGTCAAACTACTGGACGGATTGAAAGGCATGCAGATGGCTTTTATGACGTAGACATGCGCTAAGGAAGGATTTCTGATACCTAGCAGATTGTATTTATTGTACGCTCGGCTAAGATGCAATTTTGTGTATATATATACCTACTTTTTATAACATAGCCTGTAAGTTCCATTTAAGTGGAAATTCCTTTATGGAACAATAAAATATGTCTTAAACCAGAAGGGGGTAAAATAGGTGTTTGAAGTGTTATCCGCGCAAACCAAGTCGAGGGCATAAGCTAGTTATAAATAGGACAGTGGATAGACAACAACAAACGAGTTGCGACTTGAAGCGGCGCAAGGCCATGTGGAAGTCCCTATAAAAGAGCTATGTCCAGCAGTGGACGTCTATTGGTTGGTGAGGAGAACGATGATGAAACTGAGTTTTAAATAGATAACATAGCTAGCCCCGAGTTGATTCGGGTGAAGATTCTGAAAACCTTTTCTTAGCGAGGGTCTATGCACTTGCATAGAGAAAACCTGCATACAAAATCTCAAGTTCTAAGAAACTACGTTTATAAGTCACCCTAGTTGATAAGGTTTATAAAAGTTGAAAGGTTGTCAGCCAGTTTATCCTTTTATAGGTATGTATTTACTTTATAGATTTTTGCACGAAAACTACATAGGTACTTAGGTACTTATATATCTGACTATTTTGTGAATTTTCTTGTTAGTTGCTCTACGTAATGCAATATAATGTCACAAAACTAATATTTCTGTTAATTTTGTGGAAATATTTATGTAGGGAATTTATATAGGGAGAAACTCACTACACTACACACTCACTAATTTAACCTGGATAGGAGCTTCCTTTCCATAAAGGATGCGCAAGATGCCTAGCGACGGATATGACGTGTTTAACCAACTGAGAACCCACTTATAGGTATGTGAAGTCTGCCAATCCGCACTTGGCTAGAAGGATGTGGTAATGGTCTGAACCATATCGTGGGCCAGCGATCTGTTGATCTTCTTCCTACTATATAAAACACGAAAAATGTTGACTAGCTATTTCCGTTATAGACTTTGAAACCGTCGTCCCCCTAACCAGTTTCATTTGAAAGGCAATAATGCTAAGATGATTTTAGATGGGTTTTTTAAGCCTAGTAGCATACGCTGGGTATCCGCTAGTTTGGTATTTACAATATAATGCTAAGATTTTTAGGTAAAATAAAAATAGATAAGTTCGATTGTGTGAGTTTGAATGTTAATCCAAATAAGGGCGGGCGGATACGCTACGAAATAATCCGCCCCACTTATTTCGTAGTAAGTTAATATTACGTAGGTACATGCTACGGATATAGGCTCCATGAAAATATTTCGTGGAGTCCATGTAGAGCTACAATTAATGACGGTTTGTTGTACATATTTATCTGGTTTGTAATTTTCTTAATACACACCTGTTATAATAATTAATTAGTTATTTATTATTTGTATGAAAATATCGGCCTACGGCTACGCGAAAGGGACATTCGTGTCAAGCCTTTCCAAAGTGTCAAGACTCTAGTAGATTGATTTTGATCAAAGCATATACTTTTATATTGCGTAAAATTTATCTTAATCAGTTTAGTAGTTTTTATTTGATGCCCTCATAGACCACTAAATAGAAAACCTATTATAATTTTTTAATTGATGATGAAAGCCAAGTATAGATTAAATATATTAAATAATAATTATTAATATATTAAAATTTAAAATAGAATATATTAGAATTAAAGATAAAAATAAAATTATATAAAAAATAAGACCGTGGCGTGTGGAAGTCCCTACAAGAGACCTATGTCCAGCAGTGGACATCTATCTGTTGAGGATGATGATGATGATATTAAAATTATTACTAGAAATAAAATGATGGATATAATAAAAATGACTTTTATATTAATATTATAAAATAGTAACAACATATTTTTGTTAAACAAGAATCGTTAACATAGATATTAGTAGGTATGTGTAGAACATAGCATTGCTACGAAAATATTATTACATTTACTTACTTCGTTTAAAACATTCTCTGTCAATAAATTAAACTAACTAAAAAACATTTGTAACAGTTGATCACAATATAATGCTATCATCCACGATTTATGACAAATATAAATATGTAGCTACGGAATAACCACTTGGAAAATAATAGAGGCCATTATGTGTCAATTTCAAGGATATTACAAGAATATCTTGATACAAAATATGAGATTCTAATATATCTATAGTAACCTTCACGTAAACGTACTTACGTCCACGTTTTTACGTTTGCCTTGAAAAAAGTCAATAGCCAACCCACCACTAGCGACATCTAGCGGGAATTTTCCGAACTACTTGTTCACGGGGCGAATAGAGAAAATTTTCAAAGTGATTTTTCTCATTTTCAGCACAGATTTTTTTTTAAAGTATACCTCTATGTTTTTACAAGTGTTATTTTTAAGTTTTACTTTATAATTATAATAAAAATATGATGAAAAGCTCTAAGGCAAGGAAGGGAAAGTGTACTAAAGTATGAGAGGTTACATGCGATAAAAATCCACTACTGAATGAACATGAACTAAATGAGTCTGGTCAAACTACCGAGGAATCTGTAGAAAGCGAGCTCAAAGTAAAAAGACCAGGCGGACACTTGGCTAGGGGAACATTTAGCTCGATTTAAATATACATGTGAATAGCGAGTTGGCGCTTACCGACCGGTCTCCAGACACTCCCAGAGCCGAGGGGGCTCCGTCACACGCGTTTTATCGATCGGAACAATGGACGGGCTGGCCTTAACGCGGAATCAAGCGAAACAATAACGCACGAATCTTACATAATTTCCATCCGCCATCATGGAAAGCCACGGGAAACGCGCCCCTAAGCCGTGGACGCTACGCGCTGAAGATATCCATTTTTCCATGCACGATAGCTATTTCAGAGCTGCGCCGGCGACGATTGCAACCTTGAATTCGGAACGCACCTTTAATTTTAGCCGGTTAACCTAGATACTGGTACCATTTTGAGTGCGATCGATATTCGCATGCGCGATGTCTCGTTTCTTTTTATATGCGGTACTGGGCAGTGTTCGGGCGAGTGTGGTGGGCGCCCGCTCGCGAGCGACTGCCGGTGTTGGGCGGGCCCCGCCGCGCACGCGCGCGAGCGTAACGATCGCGCCTGCCCGCCAGCACAGGTGTGACCGCCGCATTCCGCCCGCGAAGCCTGCCAACCCTACATCTGGGCCCGGACCTTCCTGAAACTGTCCCATCCGCTTGGCAGTCATATCCAAGGTTGTAGAAGCGTAGGGTGTGACCACCGCGTTCAGCCCGACACGCTTGCGGACCCTGCGTCTGGGCCGCGGACCTTCCTGGAACTGTCCCATCTGTTTAGCACTAGTAGCCAAGGTTGTAGTGGAGCGTAGCATCTCCAGAAAAAGGTTTTACCGCCGCATTCCGCCCGCCAAGCCTGCCGATCCTATATCGAAGCCCAGATTTTTTTTTACAGGTCATATCTAAGGTTGTAGCGGAGCGTAGCATCTCGAGAGACAAGGTGTAACCGCTGCATTTCACCCGCAAAGCCTGCAGACCCTACATCGAAGCCCAGACCTTCCTGAAACTGTCCGACCCGCTACTCATCCAAGATTGTAGCAAAGCGTAGCATCTCGAGAAATTTGTTTTACCGCCGCATTCTGCACGCCAAATCTGCCAACCGTACATCTGGGCACCAAACCTTCCTAAAACTGTCCCATCCGCTTAGCGCTCATTCCAAGGTTATAGCGAAGCGTTACATCTCCAAAAACAGGTAGGTATCGTTTATTCAGTCTGCCATGCCTGGCGGAACGAAGCGGAGTGTCGCAAGAAATAGGTTTTACCGCCACATTCCGCTCGCCAGGCCTGCAGACCTTAGACCTTCCTGAGAGTGCCATTCGCTTAGCGTTTATCCTCTTGGTTATCTAAGGTTATCAGATGTAACCGCCCATTTCAGCTCCTACAGATCCTACACCTTGGGCCTTCCTAAAGTAATCCTATCCGTTTAGCGCTTATGGTTATCCAAGGTTGTGGAGCCCTGCATCTCCTGAAACAGCTGTGATCTCTATTTATAATTATTATGTGGAGGTCACCCCAGATATAGAAAATTATTGACTTCAGGGTTTCAACCCAATAAAGATCTATGGTGATGGAGAGTGATATTCGCTTATATGCCGTAGTAGCTAGTGGCGATTAGACCATATTGTTTATCACACACATTCAGAAAAAACTATTTTCAAGCGTTTTAGCTTCCCAGTATGAAATCGTGTTGAAACTACTAGTGATATACCGTTTTAGCTCCCCTATATTGTCCCCTTAAATCGCTCGGAGACACGATTTTATCGGTAGGCAACTAAAACCTGAGTTCTCTATCAGGCGATACCTAAGCCAGTATAAAATTTCTACTATTTTCTATATTGATCGCACTGGAAATCGAACTCCGATCTTCCCATTCATAAAACCACCAGCAACTAACTCTACCGCGCCAGGGATGACGTCATAGGTTTTAAACCGCTCTAGAAACTGGTCTTAATATTATGATTTTGCATAGTCTCTTTACATAAAACTTACACCCCCTACTAAAAAAGGGGAATGTACTTTTAAGCTTATCAGGGGGCACGGCAGTGCCCCTGCCAAGACGATTAATTTTACTTCTTAGTTCTTGCACCATCCCGCGCTCTGGTCAATTAAATCTTTTCACCAAAGGTTCCCTGTAAGAGATTGTTTTGCACCCTTTTGTATAGTTTCTTCCGTATCTTGTATTGTTTCCCGTATAAATATAAGTGTGTTGCGAAAAGATTTTAATATTTTAATTGCTAAAGTGTGTCTGTCTGGTCTGTCTGTCTGCTAGGTTTTCCCGGACCAACAGTTAAACCGATTTCGATGAAATTTGGTACAGTGTTAGCTTACATCCCGGGGGAGGGCGTAGGCTATTTATCCCGGAAAATTAAAGAGTTCAAACGGGATTTTTTAACATACCTAAATCCACGCGGATGAAGTCGTCGGCATCATCTGGTAATCTAGTAAATAATAAATAAATACTTAAGAAAGGATTTTGAGACACGGGATATTTAAAAACCTAAATCCACGCAGGCGAAGTTGTGAGAGAAAGCTAGTATTAGGTTTATTTGAGGTCGTTCCAATAGACGTACTCGTTCGCTCCACAAACATGATTTCAAGTGGCATGAATAGGGGGCGGGCATCACCCCCATCCCCCCTTGTTTAGCGATGTACTTGTGTCGTATTGGCGCCTTGTATATCAGACTTCAATCCGGTAAATACTACAAATACCTAATCAAACCCTATAAAATCTATAATACTAAAAGCTTTATTTGTCTGTTTGTAATCGACAAACTCTGAAACTGCTGAACCGATTTTAATAATTCTTTCACTAATAGAAAGCTACTTTAAGTAACATAAATATTCCTATTGTATGCTTTACAGCGTAAAAAACACACAGCGTACAAAAAGCAGTGATAGCCTAATGGTTAGGACGTCCGCCTTCTAATCGGAGGTCGGGGGTTCGATCCCGGGTACAAACTACGCACCTCTAACTTTTCGGAGAAATATCACTTGCTTTAACGGTGAAGGAAAACATCGTGAGGAAACCTGCATGCCTGAGAGTTCTCCATAATGTTCTCAAAAGTGAGTGAAGTATGCTAATCCGCAATTAGCCAGCGTGGTAGACTATGGCCAAAACCCCTCTCACTTTGAGAGGAGACCCGTGCTCTGTAGTGGGCCGGTGATGGATTGATGATCATGATACAGTGTGTTTGATAAATCGAAATCATATAACATGATGAATGAGATATGTACCTAAGTATAATACCTGCCAATTAGTGCCATAGGTTCTTCGAGTTCACATAAGTTTTTTACGATTATCTCTAGATTTTCTACATCCTAGTATCATAACTCTCTGATCTGGCGAGAGGCCAGGATGATATATAAACTATTTAATGTAACTTTAAAACGAAGATAATTATTGTACATACCTATTGTGATTTGTTACAAGGGTGACATGTTCTGATTGAACAAACCCTTTAATAAAGAGAAAAAAAAAAAAATACGAATTCATTTCCGTGATCAGCTGTTAGCAGGGTTGTTACATTAGAGAGTAAAGCAAAATTTTAAGTCCCTCGGGTATCACGATACGAGGGTTAATTTTTTTTTAGTACTTACATCAGTTTTTGGGTTCCGTATCTTACCAAGCGAGGCTGATTTGCACTTGGCCGTTTTTTTGAAAGAAGGTACGTCATAGAAAGCTAGCTATAGGCTCGTAAAGATCTATTGTACTTGTATGCCTAATATGTTTTGATTCTAGACTATTTTCGCTCGCTCGTTTACTGTCTGACGATGTATTAAAGAAACTGAACTTGGCAGGTCACCAGATTACTTTGTTTGACCTCAGGATTAGGGGTGAAAAAGTATATAAAGAAATTGCGTTCCTTATGGTATGGCTCAAGGCTCGGCAAATGACTCGAGTTCGGGCTTTCATGATAGTTTGGCAGTCGGAAAATCATCGGGATCTTTTTTTTAAACTAACAGCCGCAATCAGAGACGCTTAATCGTTACTTAAATTTAATTACGAGACAGAGATATCTCTCACATAAATCTGTCTCGTTTTAACTCAATCATAAGTAACGATCAGCGACTCTGAGTGCGGCTGTGAGTGTACTTAGTGCGTGACAGTTGAGATGACAATCAGGGTGGGGACGCCCCGCACACCCGCACAGCCCCCGCGCTAATCCAGTGCGGAATAGCGCGGATGACATGCGGCCTGCGGGGCATTCCCCCGCCTCATACCCCAATTGGCATCTCTACCTGTCGCGTACTATACAGGGTGTAACCAGAACGCTAGCAAAAACGAAGACAGGTGATAGTACTGATGATTACTGGTATATATGTATGTACCACAAAAAAATAAAAAAATCTTACATTTTGTAAAAGTTCACCATATATTGCAAATAAAACATCTGACTGACACTAGAGGTCAACGAACGTTGCGTAAGTAGGGCACTCGGAGTCAATGCCGCGTCGTAAGCGAGGCATTGACCCGAGTTTTGCGCGCTATAACTAGCTGGTTTGAAAGATACTAAATCACTAAAACTACAAAATGAGGCAAATGGTTATTGGTGTAGGATTGTTTAGATAATAATATACATAGCAATAACGCTAATGTTTGTGCTAGCGTTCTGGTTACACCCTTTATATTATTATAGGCATGCGCTTGACTGCAACCATACCAAATATCGGTGGATCGCGCCTGCCTAGAAGATGTCCATTCTATTTTTTAAATTCAGATACAAGTTAGCCCTTGACTGCAATCTCATCTGGTGGTAAGTGATGATGCAGTCTAAGATGGAAGCGGGCTAACCTGGAAGGAGTATGGCAATTTTTATTAAACCCATATACCTACCTTTAATTTCTACACGGCATTCTGAAGTCATAATATGGCGAACACGATTTCTCTTTCTTAGTTTCTATTTTACGTATAGGTACCTAAATGGGTAGGTATTTAAACAAAAACAAGCATGTAACTTTCAATTGTTTTTATTAAAATAAAAATCGCCTAGTTTAAAAATACCAATACATTTTAATAGTTAAATAATGGATAGGGAATAATTAAAAATACTGTCTTTTCTGGGTATAACAACAATTGCTCATGTCCCAAACATGTCTCTTAAGCTGCGTCCACACACACGATGTGGACACAGCTTTTACAACATAAAATAAAGCACCGTGCATAATATGTATACGTCGAATTGAGCAAAAGTTTTTGCACAGTAGTAATATCTCCCCCACATTACGGTAGTAGACTGCATAATATGATTTTAAGAAAACTTCGCACATTGTTCAATCCCTTACATTATTTTCGAAACACACAGACTAAAAATACTAAATAACTTGTACAAAATAAACATTTATTTAGATTCCTACAGCAGCCGGCTAATAATAGTAAGTATACAACTTTTGTAGTTTTATATTGGAAATGTGCAAAAATTTTTGCTCGTAAAAAAATTTACACGGTCTTTTTTAGAAAAAATGTCAGCGGCGATTAATTAGCCTACGTACTACATAACAATCAACTATATACATATTAAAATCTCAATTGTATCACATCATTCATTCAAATATGTATCTTAAACTAACTTGCGATAAGGGTCACTTTTAAGTTTGTGACATATTTGGTTTTGAACACTAACCACAATAATTCTAAACGTAATTTGTCAAGGAACGAAAAAAATATGTACGTAGGTATTTACAAATTTAAAAAATAATTTAAATTATCGTTAATATAATTAAAACATTTAAAAGTGTAATTTTATTGATGATTTACAAAAACGCGCAGGCAAAAATGTAAATATAAAAAAGTATTTCATAATTTCATTTTTTTAAATAAGTAAGTAGTTAATTTATAGGCAGAAATGCAGCACTGGGTAGCCACAATTTTTTTCAAAATCTTATCCAAATAAGTTCAGCTATTTTTTAATATCTTTTTCAGTTCTTTGTAGCTACTTGAACACTACATTTTTACCGGCAAACCTAAATAATTTATGATTCCTAACATATTTCATTTCCAATAGAGTCATCATATTTTTGGGAGGTAGTTAGCATAAAAAATATGTTCCACTATATTTTATTGTTAATAATGCGTAAGAGATCACACAATCACAGTATGATAATTTTACATAGTAGCTTCATTCGATCACAGAAAAATGACGAAAAGAAAGAAAGTATTTAGAAGCGTCATTACTCGCTAAATAAATAAAAGGAGAGGAAGTTGAGAAGCTGTAAATCCTTACCAAAAAATTTTTTTTTAAACACAAATACCACAAAACACTTATAAAAAATATAAAAAACAAAAAGCAGTATATATTGAGACGTCACTCTTTGATGGTTAATTAGATGAAATCGTTGCATCGTTGTTGTAAATTATATGAAAAGTTAATATAACTTAGTTAATAAAAGGTAACTTTCATCATAAATCGTTTACGATTGACGATCATTTATCTCTATTAATATGCACAAGCTTTTCCAACGAACATAATTGATCGATAATGCTTTCGAGCTTTAATTTCACCTCAAGTATGTAGGTATAGGCGTTTATAATATACATATTGTTTGTATGTACTCCACGACAATTTTGTTAAGATTTTTCAATAAGTTAGTAATGAATTAGCTACTATGTAAAACTTTTATATTGTAACATACGTCCAAATAATATTCACATATAATTCAAGTACCACCACTCAGACAACTATGCGAATTTTATTTTAAATAATTATTTAATAAATTATCGTTATATATCTTAATACTATAAATTGCTTTATTGTACTCATTCGTCTAAGGTAACAACTAAAATTACGGCTAACTAAACTATCACGGCCTATGGGATAATGTTTTAGTTTTAGTCAAAGAGATTTATACATCCATCTCTTTCTATTAAGAGTGATTTGGTATGAAATGAATAGAGCTAACTACAGATCACACATCCCATCTAAGAAATTATTTTTAAATATTTATAAACAGTACAGAAATGTTATTTATTATGTCTAATTTTGCATCAGAGGTTTGTTAGATTAGCCAAGCAATTTAAGCGTTAATAACTAAATGAATTTAAGGTGCATCACACTCAACTTAAGCGTTAAAATCGCTGCTTGTTTACTGTTGTATTTTTTCACAAAATTTAGTTTTCAAGGCTGTAATGCACTTTCCTGAAACGCACGTGAAAGGCATCATGCGCACATATATATTTTAACTTTTAATAAATAAGTAATTATTTTTATTTGATATGACTATTGATATATCTCCAAAAATTGACGTCATTATATGTGACAATACCAAACCAAGGAATTTATTTTTACTACACATTTTTGATCACCAATGACCCTTCTTTTCCCAGATTATCCTAATAATAAAGATTCAGTTACAATTTTAAAATCAGCAGTCACAATTTAAAAAATTGATTTATATTTTTGACTACCCTCACAATCCACTGATACAAAATCAGCAACAATCGCTAAGAGATTGATGTCTGGACAACCGCTACTTAACTAGATCATGAACAGTGCTTGAATAATAATTTAATATGATCTTGCAAATGCATATAAAAATGAATCCCCCTCCAGAATGTACATACAAACATAAACTGTCCTGGACTCTATTCGAAACTTTCCCCTAAAAGCGTTCATAAACGGGCTAGTTTTATAGTTATATTTTCTGCAAGAATTACAAGATGCGATTTATAGCCCGTTTATAAGTCGCAAGATCTGCATTTTCAAATTTATTAAAAAAAATAGACGCCACAATATTAGGTAAATGCAATTTATACTTATTGATATTTCAAATTCCAATCTCTAGCAATCAATAGACCATAATTAATCTAGCGTGAAAAGATTATTTTAATATAACACTAGCTTATGCTCGCGACTTTGTCTGCGTGGACTATACAAATTTCAAACCCTTAGTTTACCCTCTTAGGGGTTGAATTTTCAAAAATCCTTTCTTAGTGGATGTCAACGTCATAATAGCTATCTGCATGCCAAATTTCAGCCCGATCCGTCCTGTAGTTCAAACTGTGCGTTGATAGATTAGTCAGTCAGTCAACTTTTCCTTTTATATATTTAGATGAAAGGTCTAAAATAAACAAGAAACGCACGAGCGATGGGGAAGTGAGCAAAAGCTCGCTGGCGATCGGCGAATGTCAGTAGGTGTGACACAGTGTGACGGTGCCTTTATTAAAAACTAGCTGATAACCACGACTTCATCCACTGATTTAAATTTTAATTTCAAATCCGGAATAAAAAGTGTGTCCTATGTTTCTGTCTAGAATGTAAGCTATCATAGTGCCAAACAGCAAGATCAGTAAAGTTCAGGGGTTTTAAGCCGTAAAAAGGTATTTTATAATGACAGACAGACACTTTCACATTTATAATATTACTAGCTGACCTGCCCCGGCTTCGCTCAGGTGGAGTTTAGAAAATTGAGGGGGAGGTTGAATTAATTTTTTCTCTCCGTAAGACCATCCCCGTACTTCAAGGAATATTATAAAAAAAAGAATTAGCGAAATCGGTTCAGCGGTTCTCGAGATTTGCGATGAGCAACACATTTAGTGATTCATTTTTATATTATAGAAGACTAGCTGATGCACGACTTCGTCCACGTGGATTTAGGTTTTTAAAAATCCCGTGGCAATTCTTTGATTTTCCGGTATAAAAAGTAGCACGTCAGTCTTTTAACTATAGCCCGCAAAAAATCTTGTCGATCCGTTGCTCCGTGATTAAAGGATAAACCAACAAACCAATACACAAACACACTTTCGCATTCATAATACGGATAGGGAAATATAGTGATTGTATGTCATTATAGGTCTTAATGTGGACTTGAAATTGCTTTAATTACAATGGCTAGATTAATTAAGTCGAAACACGTAGTTAGGTACCTATTAATTGATCAATCAATGACTTAATGTCAGCACCACTCTCTTATGAAAGCCTTTTACATAGATCTGTTTCAGAATTTATTGTAAGTTATAGCAAGTATAATATTTAAAATAAAATGTACCTAATCTTTGTTAAGTTTCGTAAAAAAATTAAAGAGCTATCAAGTAACAAAAGTGACGAAACTAACGTAAAATCACGTCGGTATTCCGAAAAAATAGCGTTTCATTTTGTTATGTCATTTTTCGTAATAAAATAATGCCTATAGCGTAATTTTTTTAATTTCGGCCGTTTAAGTTAAGTATTTGGCCACCTTTATTGTCACTCGCGAAAAGATGTTAGTTTAAAAAAATATAATTGCAATTAATCACATTTCTTTTGGAAAATATATCACAGATGGAACCGCTGGCAAGCGGGTCACTTCTAAAAATGTATTAAGTCGCGCCAAACTTTATGACCACTCTGAAGTTTTAACTTTATGTTCAGTTGTTTATGTTCAGGCGATAATGAGTCGCGCGACTTAATCATCATGATAATACTCACAAAACATTGTTATACATACCTATACAATAATGCTTCAGCGTCATTTAACATCTCGCTGTAATCCAGAAGATTGGCACTTAAGTTTATTTAAGTATCTTTACCAAGTGTCAAACATTGCGGGACATTAGGGCTACCCAAACATACCTGTTTTATACAAAAATTGAGAAAAAGGTTAGTTTCAAACTTGTTTTGAATAAAAATTCAATACCAAAAATAATTTTTGGGCTTGAATTTTGATTGTACGGAGAAAATAATAAAGTTTAATGAAAGAAAGTATAGAAAGTAGCTAAGAGGTTTACTTACAAAAGAAAAACTAAGAAAGAACTGGGCAGCCCTAAAAAAGACACTTGTTTTATAAGTTATTCCATTAAAAACGATAAAAATCGCGGCGCAAAACGCGCTAACACTATCCATTTGCGAGCATTACGACTTCATTCCACTCAAAACAACGCGAATACAAAAATAAATGGATGGCATTCGATTAGCAGAATACATTTTGGCATCGCGCAAAAGCCATACGCAAACATTGGGTATATCTAAAGGCAGATCCACACCTGTGCACGAGCGCGAACTGTGCACACTATGCGCATGGTCAGGAAATAATGTGGACGCGGACGTGTCCACGAGTGGTTTACGAACGGTTCGTGTGCAATGTTGTATGTATGGTACGCGACAGGTTGAGAAGGCACTCGGGGTATGAGGCGGGGGACGCCCCGCACACCCACACGTCACCCGCGCTCGTTATTACCGGGTTAGCGCGGGGGCTGTGCCGATGTGCGGGACGTTCCCACCCCGATTGCTATCTCGACCTGTCGCGGACTATACAAGTTACGGCGTGAACATGTTCGTGAGTTTTTGGAAGTGAAGACAAAGATGATATTATATGCATTCACGACATGCACGTGAAAGACAATGATGCGTCCATAGATATTTGATACGCGTTGTGTGCATAGTTCGTGAGCGAGCGCAAGTGTGGATTTACCTTAAGGGCCGGCGCAGAATTGCGACGATTTTGTCGCACGTGGCGGTCAAAAGTCCGTTGCCAGTTTTAACCGTTGCAAGGTTTCCCAATAATAGTTGGTTTCAGGTAAATAGACTGTTCTTCCATACTGCGCGGGAAACGAAAAGTTGTCTGGCGGACCAATTGCACAGCAGAATACACTTCCGCCGTTGCACATCATCATGTACTACCAAATAGATCGATAAATCATCCACTGCGCAGGTTCAAGATTAGAGCTTTTTTTTTCGTGTCGCCAACTTTGCGTCATACGTGTCAGAAACTAAAAGCGAGGGGTTTCTGCGCTAATTTAGGAAGCGTGGGGTCGGTACTGCAGTGATGACCACGACCACTCTGTCAAGAGTGTTTTCTTCGCGTGAACCTGCTCATGGCAGTGATGAGTAAGGACCCTACTAAAAAACCACCTCTTCGTTACAGGTGTCACCGACAGTCCCCTGTACAGGGCCTGCATGGAGGAAGATGAAACTCCGATGCACGTGCTGCTAGACTCTAGAGTGCACGGGCGTGGCGTTGAAGTCTACTCGAGCGAGCTTGGGAAGGCTGGAGTGAAGACTCCGGTGGGGACAAGAAATGCACGCATAATAGGTGGCAACGTTTAAGTGCGGAAACCTGTCCAGAAAGAAGAAAGAAAGAAAAGAGTAAGAAGTAAGGACCCCGGACAGTTTCGACACTAGTCAGGCATATTCCGATATTTCGCGTGCAGTACGCTCGATTAAAGTTGCTGCCGCACGTGGGTTTACCTGTATGCTTTCACTTAGCATTGTATATCAAGCGAAAAGGGTTGAACAGTCGTTTGGGAAAAGTATTTTTGAGAAAAAACTACTAAATGTATGTTTGCAAAGTAGAGTTATTTAAACTAATAAATAAATATACTATGTCTAATGTTGAATTGATTTAGAATTTACATACTCCTAATCTTATTTATTTACGCACAAAGTTGTCATAAATTTATTATACATCAATAAACCTAGGAAAGGACAAGACAAACCGATATAATACTTAGTTTTGAGCGTACAATATCAAAATATAACGTAGTCCCGTATCACCCTCCTACGTTAGTATGAAGAAAGTACCAAGCGCGCCCTCTTAATTTTTGCCGTTGACAGCATGATGACAGTTGTAACAGACTTTTGTACACCACGTATTTCGCCGATTCCTACGCCCGAGCCGGCCGAATTGAATGTAGCATTTTTATAGTGCGTCAAAAAATTCCACAAGCTTCTTTTGGGTTTTCAGCCACATTCTAAGCACCCTATTTTGGTGCGTTATTGCCGTACTCCATACCGAAGATGGACAGGATTAGGAACGCTAGACCGAGGAATACTGAGCCGAGGAGGTCGCCGAGTGACGTCAGGTAGGGGATGGCCGCGTTGTCAGGATCCTTCTTCTTCTTCCACATGAAGTGGATCAGGATGTACGCCAAGTACAACAGCACCATAACCTGAAAAAAATAGATAGATATAGAAATAGATAGATAGATAGAAATACTTTATTGCACACAAAAAATATTACATAACATGACAAAGAAACTAAAACTTAAAAAAAATATTGTATGCAAAGGCGGCCTTATTGCTCACAGCAATCTCTACCAGGCAACCTTTAGTGAAAAGAGAAACTAGGTGTGTGAATAGTACTTACACGCAATACAGAAAAAAAAAATAGGTGTGCATAAAGAAAATTGCGATGCAGTACAAACGGCGATAAAGCTGGACGCTCAGTAGGTATGTTAAAAATTCAGACAAATATTGATATCTTTATTCTAACAAAATATCTAGTGCTCAAGGTTTTTGAAAATTCAATTTGCTGAAAAATTTAAAACGCCAGTGGGAATACTAGTCGAAGCTATTACTTTTAACTGATCCTGGTTTCAATTTTTCGTTTAGCATAAAAATTAGTCGTACTAAACCTAGTCTATCTGTACAAAATTTCTTCCCTTGACTTGGTTTTGTACCTACCATATTATTTGCAATGATTCAACGGTAAGCAATTTGACATTCCATTACAATTACTGTAATTTAAACTCAAATGTTGAGGCGTTTCATATTAACACTTATCCGACTTCATATTTTACCTTAACATAGTTATTTGAGTATGTATTTGTAAAATGCAACCGTCAAGTTCCTTGCTGGTTCTTCTTGTTACAAAGTACAGTCAGAACCAGTGATTCACTTGACTATTAGAAAGTACTTTGTAAAAGTATAGTTCTTACATTTCACGAAGGCCACTGACTCATTCTTGTGTTTAAGTCGTATCGGTATACGTAAGGTACACTAATGTGCGTTTGACAGCGCTCGCTCGCGACTGATTGGTCCGACATGCACGCACACTTACGCAATGACCATGTAAACGACGTTACCACAAGTAAAGTTCACTAGCCTTCGTGAATTGCAAGAACTGTAACAAAATCTCACCTGTACAACAGAGCATGCAACGTATGTGATGCCGAACGCCACTTGGATGGTGACCACACCCTGGAAGATGAAGTCGGCCACGAACATGAACACGATCTGGCCGCACAGCGCCAGGATCAGCAGCATGCGCGCCACCTTCGCTGCCGTCGCTGGAAGGAGATAGGACTTCGTTAGAAGACGCTCAATATATTTTTAATTGTTTTTATTTCGATACAAGTTAGCCCTTGACTAACGGGAAGTAGGGTACTGCCCGTTGACCTAGAATTTCCTAGACCTAGAAATAGGTTTTCTTGACAGAAACGACATGCCATTCACTATGGGCTGGAATACTTTGTAGCCTAGGAACACCACTAGTATACAGATGTGTCACTTACTTCCATAGAACAGCGTCTTCCACGGCCACTCAATGAGCCTAGTGTTCTCGGGCAGTTCCCCTGGAATTGCAGTCTGATGCAGGTGTGTTGCCAGCCGCGAGGATTGCACGCAGACCAGGTTGCCCCCGATGCCATTCACTATGGGCTGGAATACTTCATAGCCGGGGAACTGGTCTACCGCTTGATCTAGGACTATGCCGCCGACACTGAAAATCAAATAAACTTTATTAGACGGTGTGAATTTGGACTGCAGAATTGCAGTTTCAATTCACAGCTGCGTCTTCCGGTGCGAGGTCGCCATTCCAGCACCTTGGGACCCCAACGTCTATCGGTTATACTAACTATGTGCCCTGCCCATTGCCACTTCAGCTTCGCAACCCGTTGAGCTATGTCGGTTACTCTAGTTCTCCTACAGATCTCCTCATTTCTGATTTCATCAAGTAGAGTTACTCCAAGCATAGCTCTCTCCATCGCCCGCTGACTGACTCTGAGCTTTCTTATGAGGCCCATAGTTAGCAACCATGTCTCGGATCCATATGTCATCACTGGCAACATGCACTGTTCGAAGACTTTGGTCTTCTAGCACTGAGGAATTTTGGACAAGAAGACATCTCGAAGCTTCCTGAATGCTGCGCAACCCAGTTGGGTTCGGCGGTTCCTCCAGTATCAAGAACAAAACGAGTCAAGTCAAAGAATGCTTACCCGCTGATGAAGAGTGCAGAAATGACAGGCGTCCAGCCGGTCGTGAGCACGGTCTTGGTGTACTTGTTCCTCCACACGATGAACACCCAGATGGGCAGCAGGCTGTAGTACACGCACAGCAGGGCGATCGGCTGCCATAGCGATATTTCTGTGGAATTTATTTAAACAATCATCTTAGAGCACACCGAGACGTTGATTCTGCGCCTAAACTTTCTCCGGTCGTGTCGGACTGCTGTCCCATTGAATCATGACAGTAAGGCGTTTGAACACAGACATTTTATTTTATTTTATTCAGATACAAGTTAGCCCTTGACTGTAATCTCACCTGGTGAAAAGTGATGATGCAATCTAAGATGGATACGGGCTAACCTTAAACCCTTTAGTTTCTATACGGCATCGTACCGGAACACTAAGTCGCTTAATTGTACGGCAGGGTGGTAACTAGCCAAAGCCGAAGCCTCCCATCAGGCCAGACCAGAAATTTGGAAATTATTAAATTCCAAACCCCAATCGGGAATCGCACCCGGGATCTCTCACTAACAAGACTACAGCGCTTATCACTGCGCCAGGAAGGTCGTCAAAACCTTCAGCTCCACAAGGTGTTAGGTAGATAATTGTCCGTAACATCCCGGCAAGCGGAGGTTAGGATGTACCAAAAAAATAATGAGCCTCGTACCGATTTATTCCGTTCTAATACAGTTCTTGCAATTCACGAAGGCGAGTGGACTTTACTTGTGGTGACGTCGGATACGCGGGCATTGCGTAAGTGTGCGTGCATGTCAGACCAGTCGCGAGCAAGCGCTCTCAAACGCACACATTCAGTGTTCCTTACTTATACCGATACGACTTAAACACAAGCATGAGCCACTCGCCTTCGTGAATTGCAAGAACTGTACCAACAACGTGACGCCCGTGGGAGACATGAGGCTGAACTGAAACTGCAATTTAATAACCCTGTAGACAACCGCTTTCCCCTTGTGCCTTTCGCCTCAAAGTCAAGTCAAGTTAGTTGTGTTTTCCCTTTTTCTCTTGTCTGTATTCCTTCTATTTCGTTCGATCTTTAGAAGGAGACAGCAGATTTGTAGAGCACTGTCTCGGTCGTTGAGATCGACAAAGCGTCATATGGGTATGAGTGACAGAGACAACGCTCTACTAAGATGAAATGTCATTCTAAAGGCCGATGTTTTTTTACTTTCGGCCGAGTACCTGTAGTTCGGTATGCTCATATTTTAATTCACCGAGAAAATGTTTACTTACGGATCTGCTCAAACATGTACTGGGCGGTGACTGCAAGAACTGAGTTGCTGACGATGTCGCCAATGGAGGCAGCGAGAGGAGTCGCCACGTTGTCGGGGTTTACTTTGAACTTCTGCGACCCGAATATCACCATCACCATCACGAAATCTGAAAGGAGTTCCAAAAATGTTAGGACTGTAGGACAGAAAGCGGAAGAGATTGTAGAAAATCATTTTTTAACCATTTTTTCATTCGACAACTAAGTACTTAAGTATGGAATTTTCGTCCTATAAATTTTTATTATTAAATTTATTTAATTTCTTTCTTTCTTTTATTATTAAATTTCGTCTTATAAATGCTCAAGTCAAGTTGGTTGAATGGGTATCGCCATTAAGTCAGAGTAATCCGGTATTTGACTACTAGTCAAACAGTAACTTTTTATGACACGTCAAAACAAACGCTTAGTATGCGAGCTTCCTTGAAATACTGGTTTGTGACGTCCCAAACATTTGACGTGCTTTTTAGTTTAATCGATAATTTAAAAGGAATATCACACATAAAACTAACAAAGGACGGAGGTGTTTTGGAAGACCCTCTATTTAATGATTACTGAGAAATAATTTAGTTTTGGATAAAGGCAACAATCCCTATTGAATGGCGACACACCCAACCTTAGGCTTAGGAAGCACGAAACTTCCCTTCAATGCTTTGTTGGTGATAGTGTTAACCGTTACTCGAAGACTACACCACCATCGCTTAAACCTGGGATTATAGTCGACGCATTTTAAACTGAGTCGTTGAGTTATCTGTCTGTTTCGCTCGCACTTACCTACGACCTGTAAGTGCGAGCGAAACAGACAGATAACTCGACGACTCAGTTTAAAATGCGTCGACTATAGTAATAACCTGCTTAAGCTTACCTAACACAAAACACGTAGTCGTCGCAGTGAACACAGCTGAAGCGATGAGCAGAAGCACGAAGCTGCCGTTGAAGGCTCTGTCGGTGATGGTGTTGACTGTTACCGCGAACATAGCTACCACCGTTGCGGCCACTATTGCTTGTACCTAGAAAATATACGGATGTCATATAGACGACTAGATGATACCCGAGACTTCGTCCGCGTGGATTTCGGTCTTCAAAATCCCGTGGGAACTCTTTGATTTCCGGGATGAAAAGTAGCCTATGTCCTTCCCCGGCAAGCAAGTTATCTGTACACCAAATTTCGTTAAAATCGGTTAAACGGACGGGCCGGGAAAAGCTAGCAGGCAGACAGACAGACAGACAGACAGGCACATTTTCGCATTTAAAATATTAGTATGGATTTCGTAGTTGATGATATAAAAGTTTTTAAAACGAATACAGAAAAAGCTAAATGGAGCTTCGCGATAGAAAAGCTTTCCGAAACGGTGATAAATCCTACTAATATTATAAATATAAATGTGTGTTTGTTTATTGGTTTGTCCTTCAATCACGCCGTACATCCGTACTTATGACGAAGTGATTTTATGAATCTATACTTATACAAATTTCAGACCCCTATTGCCCATTGGGAGTTGAATTTTCCAAAATCCTTTCTTAGCCGATGTGTACGTCTGCGTCATAATACAGTAGCCCGTCCTTTAGAGAGGTTTCGGCTTCGTAGAGCGTTGTCTCTGTCACTCATACCAATGTGTAGTTTTGTCGGTCACAATGACAGATAATTCGCTCTACAAAACCGCTATCTCGTTCTAAAGGTCGATGTACCTACAATATTTTCTGCCGGGTTACAGTACCCGGCATCAACGCTATCTGCATGCCAAACAGCCCGATCCGTCCAGTAGTTTGAGCAGTGCGTTGATAGATCAGTCAGTCAGTCATTCAGGTTTTCCTTTTATGTATATAGAAAAGTGTAGATCGAGATTGAAATCTGCTAAGAATTACCTGAACTAATGATATGTTTCCAACCACCATGGATATGACTTCCCTCGACGACGTCATGTTGCCCAGGTTCGCTTGCGTCGACAGTCGGGATGCGAGGCACATGTCCAAATTACCTGCAACCAAAAATAATATACCATTAGGTCATCAGCATCATCATCAGCATCATCAATTTGTAAAAAGATCTCTTGTAAGAACAGATAAATCATTGAAATCAAAAAAATCATCATCAACCCATCGCCGGCTCACTACAGAGCACGGGTCTCCTTACAGAGTGAGATGGGTTTTGACCATAGTCTACCACGCTAGCTAGTGCACATTGGCAAACTTCACACACCTTTCAGAACATTATGGAGAACTCTCAGGCATGCAGATTTCGTCACAATGTTTTCCTTATTAAAGTTGATTTACTTAAACGCACCTATAACAACGAAAAGTTAGATCTCCGATTAGGAGGCGGACATCCTAAACACAAGGCTATCACAGCACCATTAGGTACACAAATAGAAATCTAGTTAGGTGGGTCCTATTTCGAAAGAGAGGTTAGCCGCCGAATCCAAGTCGGCTGGGCAGCGTTCGGAAAACTTCGAAATGTGTTCCCTTCCAAAATTCCATAGTGCTTAAAGACCAAAGCGTTCAAACAATTGGCTGAGAGTGATGACAAATGAATTCGAGAATTATGAAAAAAAACTCATAAGAAAACTCAGTCACTCAGCGAGCGATGAAGAGAGCGAGTCATCATTCCTCATACGTATGACTAAGGTTTGGAATACTCTTCCACGATATGTGTTTCCTACCAATTACAACCCGGGTATCTTTAAAACAAGAGTGAATAGGCATCTTCTAGGTAAACGCGTCCCATCTTAGGCCACATCATCACTTTCCATCGGGTGTGATTGTGGTCAAGCGTATACCTATAATGAATAAAAAAAAGCTATGCTTGGAGTTTCTCTACGTGGTAAATTAATTGGAAATGAGGAGATCCATAGAAGAACCAGAGTAACCGACATAGCTATAAACGGGTTGCGAAGCTGAAGTGGTAATGGGCAGGGCACATAGTTCGAAGAAAGTTGTAATAGGGGTGGATAATGTGTTGACGGATGACAGGATTGGAAGAAAAATGCATGTTGTGCCGACCCCACGTAGCGTGGGATAAGTTATGGAAGAAGAAGACGGTAAGTGCATATTTTCTTTAAAGTGAAAGATTTTAGATTACTCTCCACAAGTCAAAACAATCCACTTGTAAAAAGTGTGTCGCAGTCCACGATAAAGAGGTTTGTTTAGGTTAAAAACCTAAAATACTCCCTTGAAGTGGGTAAACATAAATAAATAGTTAGTCATAGATTGTGAAACATACATTGCTATCGCGCACCAGATAACAAAAGATAAACTGAAGAATAGCAGTAAACAGAACGCAATACGAGTAATAAATCTGGGCAAGTGCGTATCAGGACTGACTAAGGAAAGCCCCGTAGACATTATGACACCTACTTAGTTGCTAAAAATTTAGTGGTACTTAATTGTTTCTAAACTGCAGTTTTTTAGGGTTCCGTAGCCGAATGGCAAAACGGAACCCTTATAGATTCATCATGTCTGTCTGTCTGTCTGTGTGTATGTCACAGCCACTTTTTTCCGAAACTATAAGAACTGTTGAAACTTGGTAAGTAGATGTATTCTATGAACCGCATTAAGATTTTTGCACAAAAATAGAGAAAAACATTAAATTTTGGGGTTCCCCCTCCATACTTAGAACTGAAACTCAAAAACCCATATGAATAGGTCTTCAAAAATGATATTGAGGTTTCTAGTATCATTTTTTTTCTAAACTGAATGTTTGCGAAAGTTAGACACTTCCAAAGTGGTAAAAAGTGTGTCCCCCCCCCCTGTAACTTCTAAAATAAGAGTGATTAAACTAAAAAAAAGGATGTAAATTAACCATGCAAACTTCCACCGAAAATTGGTTTGAACGAGATCTAGTAAGTAGTTTTTGATTTATCGTTGCAAAATTTAGTTGCCATCAGATTCTGTACCAGTGTTACGCACTACTAAAAACTAAACCTGCAATAAGCTTCTAAATATATAAAGCAAAAAGGTGACTGACTGACTGCATATCAACGCACAGCTCAAACTGCTGGCCGGACCGTGCTGAAATTTGGCACGCAGATAGCAATAGGCTACTTGACTCATATCTAATTTCGTCCAATAAATGATTTTTTATTATAGTATTTTGCTTAAGACAACGAAATATATCAATAACAATTATTAAAAACGCAGGATGGATATATAAATCCAATTTAAAAAAATACAGTTTTTATTTTTATTTGAAACTCAGAAAACGCTGTCAGCCATGATGTGACGTCATGCAATATGTAAACAAACAAATGTCATCCCTATTGACTAACGTAGTATCCATATATATAAAATTTCAAGTCCTCCTGACTAACTTATATATCAACGCACAGCCTAAACATCTAAACAGCTGGTCCTAGAGACATGAAATTTGGTGGGTGTGTTCTTTGTAGGTAAAGAGAAGGTATCCACTAGGAAAGGATTTTTTGAAATTCCACCCTTGGGTGGGTTAAATGAGGGTTTGAAATTTAATGAAGTCCACGCGGGCGAAGTCACGAGCATAATTTTATTTTTCATATATTTCTAAAAACTCATAGTAAACGTAAAAAATTATCGTTTTCTCTTTATAAATTGAATAAGTTATTAAGTAAGACTTACAACAAAATGATCTTTGCAAAAATAAATTTGGGTTGCAGTCGTTAGTGATATAGGATCCCTTTAAGCAAGTCTTCGCGTGTTACGTATATTTATTTCACTGGGCACTCTAATCCACAACTTTCCTGTGGTCTTTATCGATGCGTTTTTACATTCTCGGATAATACAATAACGATAATTACTATATTTTTCATGTAAACTAGTATAGAAGTCATGTTTATTAAACTTTGGCAGGTTATGCTGTTGTTTACAAATGCATGACGTCAGAGCACAGATAATCTATCGGCCAAACATGGCCGACAGTGTTTTCACCTGTCTAAGAAAAATATATTTTTAAATTAAAGTTTTACGGTTTTTAGGGCGCAAAAAAATATAGTGTTAATTTTTTTGATCTAATAGGACAAATATTAACCATTTAAGACCTACTTAAAAAAAGTGTCAACTAGCCTATTATGACGTAGACATCCACTAAGGACGAATTTAAAAGTCAACCCCTAAGAGCGTACAATAGGGGTTCGAAATTTGTGTAGTCCACGCGGACGAAGTCGCGGGCATAAGCTAGTTATTATACAAGTCTCGAGACAATGCTACAATCATTCCATACAATTTTATTCTTAGTACCTACTTACTTAGTAGACTTAGGTACAGTACAATTAGTGCTTTTTATCACCGACCGTGCAACCGTGGATAATTTTACAATGCCTGGTAAGTCATGTATTAGCTGTCTCTAGTTTTAATTGACAGTGTAGCTAATCGGTACGACCATAATTATAGTCAGTACTCAGAACTTTTAACATGTAGTGACCAGTTACATTGTTTTTATCATAAGTCGTAACCTGTGGTATCATACGTAGTAATTAATCTCTATGTAGCTACTTAATTTAGGATTAAGCGGAACAGTCACGTATGTGTCTAGAAAAAGTTAATAAAAAGATCCCGTGGTACAGTGCGCGCAAAATAAGTGGTCCAACGTGAAGTTGCAACACGGCCGTTTGCGCAGGTCATCATACACTAACGGTGAAGCCATACGACGTTGGCGGTGCGGCGCCTAAGCGGTGCCGCTGCATCATGCTACAGAGAAATCGCTGTACCATGCCACACGAATCATGTGATACGATGCGTTATGACGTTCGTGCGGCGCAGCACCGCACGCGCAGCGGACTTGGGACCAGAGAGACGAGGCGGCCAGTTGCCACACGATGCTTTACGACTTACGACGTCATGCGGCGCTGCACCGCACTAGACCAGAGAGTAGAGGCGGGGAGGGGTGATGCTTTGCAACACCATACTTTACTACACCCGTATGGCACCCAATAGTTACATCCACAGCAGTGCGGCCAACGCACAGAAAACGCATCGTGCGGATTTAGTCTAAAAGTATCAAATACACGAGCCCGTCTGAAATTTGTTGACTTGTTGTACAATGCGCAGTTATACCACAGAGTATGTGTATGAGTACATATAATTACGCCTCGTGTTCAGAACGAACAATTTGTTTTGCGCGCACTACTTATATCAGCTTTTACGCTCTTGGTGGTTTTTAAATAAGTATAAGAATAAATATATTTGTTTTACTTAAACCTAATACATATAAATAAATAAAAAAGCTTTATTTTTATCCCTTACTAATTAATTTTACATTTTTATCTATAGTTTAAACTAGATATTCTTATTTTTTTTCTTCCCAACTTACTTAATATTTACACTAAACAATTTAAATAATCTAATCTCTACAATAAAAGTTTTATATTGCACTTTTTTTTTACTTAAGTTCTATGTAAGGGCCGCCAGTGGCGGTAAAAGCCTCCTCCATTTTACTCCTTGTACACCTATCTCTGGCCAGCGTACTCCAAATCTTCCCCGCAACTTTCGCGAGGTCGTCTTCCCATCTTTTTAATGGTCTTCCGGGTCTTCGCTTCCAATTCAAAGGATACCAATTTGTTACAGTTTTGGTCCATCTATCATCTTTGATATTCAAAGATATTCAAAGAACCTAATACATATAAGGTATAAGTTCGATTAGCCAGAGCTGGCACGTACAACACATTCACACATCACGCTTGATTAAGGTATGATTCCGAACCACGCTGCACGCAGCAGCGCTGCCGCAGCAGTGCTGTCACCAGCTGTCACAGTCAGCGTGCAGCGTGGTTCGGAATCATACGTTTAGTGTTAAGTAGCGTAGTAAAGTTTGGAACTGGACTATAGAAATGGCTCTTACCTTTTAACCCCGATAAAGATGGCACCAGGACGAATATGGCGTTCACTTTCAGGAACACTTCCCAATTCTGTAACAAGACACAGCATCACATTAATGTGTTAGGCTCTTTACCCACTACGGCCGATACGAATCTAACCCCCTTATTCACAATCATTACTATGAGGTCTCACAGTGCGCTTGAACGCAGAGTGTGTGGTTCCACCAATCAGATTATTTTGTCACGTCAATTTTCGATAATCTGATTGGTGGAATCCATACTATGCGTTCGAGCACACGTGCGATTTCATAGTAGGTAATGGGTGTGATAATAGATAGTATGAATCCGTACCTACGCACTCGCGCTTCATACAATATCCATGTCACAGATTACTGCGGGAAAAATCGCGCGGTAAAATTTCGAAGTGCGCGGGATTACCCTTAGGGCGTGGACACATCACCACGGCGCGGCGCCGCCACCGTATTACGGTGCGGCGCCGTCACCGTGAAACGACACGACGTCGTGCCGCGGCACGGTGCCGTGTGCGGTGCGCCGCGCCGGCTCACTGCAGCAACAATCAGTCCAAACGTGTACTCAAACTCGCAGTTTTTGTCTAGACATGGACCGCGAAAGACGTATTCTTCTCCTGATATTGCTAAGACGACGTATGAAGAAAAAACAGAACCAAAGAAAATATTGGGTGAATCCGTACTCGGCACCGTGCCGCGGCACGACGTCGTGTCGTTTCACGGTGACGGCGCCGCACCGTTACACGGTGGCGGCGCTGCGCCGTGGTGAAGTGTCCACGCCCTTAGTAGCAAAATTCGGACACGTGCGATTTTACCAATGCGATTGTAATTATAATATAATATTCACATAGACAGATAAAAATATTGTTTGTATTTAGATTTTTATCACGCTTATACATAGATAGGTAGGTACTTCACATTACTGAAGTCAAGAGATTTTATAGATAAAAGCTGGACTTTGTAATTATTGTGAAGTTTACAACTTGGTAGATTGTATCAAAAGAGAATCAATCAAATCTCATGAGTCAATCGAACTGATATACACAATGGACATAATATACAATTTCGCTGGAAGAGGTGCGCCATACAAAAATAGTAATTTTTATTGTGCCGATTCCTGACCTCATCGGGCGTACCGGGAATTAAAATTGAGTCTGTGTCAAATGGTCTTAATGTTGACACTATATTAACACATGTCTCACCACCAATTGCGTGTGTGAGATTTATGGTAAAAAGAAGAGAGAAGTTAAGACAGTGGGCTTTAATAGTGATGATAAATTAAATCCAATGATTACTAATGAAAGTTATCATTTATCAATTATTTGTCAGGTAAGGCCAATACTAAGTAATTAAAAATCAAGCAAAGCATCTGCTGTATTATTTCAAAGTAAGAATCCTAATCATATAAACAGGCTTCTATAATAATTTAGAAGCTAACAACCTAGTGTTTACTTTTATCTCAATGTATAAAATAAATAGCACAAGAGGGTAGGTGATAAATACAGAAGTAAAACCAACCAAGTCGAATAATAACTGAATTGTATTTGTTCAGCATTGATCTATTTATATTAAAATGAATCTACCACCCATTTCGCTAAGGTGTTTAGTCATGGAGAAGAAAGGGCAAAGAAACTCCATAACACACATCTTTTAAAACATTAGAACGTTGAGTAAAGTAGTAGGTACATATTTGGTACACAGTTACAACAGGTAACCTACAAAAGGCAAATGATTACATTACATTATAATACAATATAAGAATACTTAACTTCAGTAAGGTCCGCTGTGTTTGCTCTGGGCTGTCGATACAAGACTGTCCCCTCTCTGTCGAGGTAGGGTACTTTTATAACACTGCCATCGCAAACAAGGCGGATATCGACTATCACATGATCTTAATATTAATCATTATTTATTTTAGGTTTGTTGACAAAAGGTATGTTGACACACCCAATTTACAATAATAAAATCAGTGACATTGATGGTCTACGTATTAATAATTTACAATAATAATAAGCGACTTAAATTGTCAGTTTACACAACATTATTATTTCACATAATAGCTATTGCCAACTGTATGTTGACAATAGCTTAGTATAATGTCACTCTTAGTGCATTGACAGTATTTAATTTACAATGAATAATTAGTTACCAGTATTGACAATTCACATAATATTATTTATCGTATTGTCACATTCCTAAATATTAAATTAAACAACATACAAGAAAAGATACTATTCAAATCATACCCTTTCCGTACATTGACAGTATTTAATTTACAATTTACAATGAATAATTAGTTACCAGTATTGACAATTCACATAATATCATTTATCGTATTGTCACATTCCCAAATATTAAATTAAACAACATACAAGAAAAGATACTAATTAAATCATACTCTTTCCGTACATTGATATTGAATCCGGAAACGGAATTACGATTCTGTTTTAAATATCACAACAAACATTTACTTCAGACTCCCAAGTTTATGATTAGATGAATTTTAGCATAATAATTATGTATCCAATTTTATCGTAATATAACACGGCCATACTGACAAGTACTTCGTTCCCGAAGTACATAGGGAAATTAGAAAGAAAAGAAAAAAAATCTAGCTAAGAGCTAAATAAAAAAAATTACTGTAAGCTAAAAAGATCTATAAGCTAAGGAAGATCTATAAGCTAAAATGATCTATAAGCTACAGCTACCTAGTTTAACTGTCCCTAACTGGCTGCGCCCCATAATTTAATGTTTAATTTTATTTTATTTTGTATAATATGTATAGTTTTTGTTTTATTATTATTAGTTTTATAAAGCAAGGGGTCTTGTACTAGACTCTTGCCCAGTAGAGGTCATTACTAGACCTCGCTACTTACTGGCACCGTCCGAACAAGCCGTCTAACATTACCAACCAATATTTTTTAACTTTTTTTTTTTTTATTGGTACTAGTAATGATTAGTGCCGGCAGCCCTAACTAACTGGCCTAACCGCTGCCCCCCCATAAATGGGTCTTGTACTAGACTCTTGCCCAGTAGAGGTCATTACTACACCTCGCTACTTACTGGCACCGTCCGAACAAGCCGTCTAACATTACTAACCAATATTTTTTAACTCCTTTTTTTTATTTTATTGGTACTAGTAATGATTAGTGCCGGGCAGCCTAACTAACTGGCCTAACCGCTGCCTCCCCATAAATGGGTCTTGTACTAGACTCTTGCCCAGTAGAGGTTATTACTAGACCTCGCTACTTACTGGCACCGTCCGAACAAGCCGTCTAACATTACTAACCAATATTTTTTAACTCTTTTTATTTTTTTTATTTTATTGGTACTAGTAATGATTAGTGCCAGGCAGCCTAACTAACTGGCCTAACCGCTGCCGCCCCATAAATGGGTCTTGTACTAGACTCTTGCCCAGTAGAGGTCATTACCTAGACCTCGCTACTTACTGGTACCGTCCGAACAAGCCGTCTAACATTACTAACCCCTTTTTTTTTTTGTTTTGTTTTTTTTTTTTTTTTTTTTTGGGTCTAGTAATGATTAGTGCCGGGCAGCCTAACTACCTAGCTAACTGTCTGCCGCCCCCATAAATGGGTCTCGTACCAGGACATTACTGAATTATCACCAATAAGATGTATCACACCAATGGTGTAATACCAGCACTGTCAAGTCGAGCCGTCTAACATTACCCGACCAATGAAAAGGGCAATGATTAGTGCCAGGCAGACCTAACTAACCTAACTCCCTTTGTTTTATATGTTTGAATAATAAAAATTGTCCCCTTTGGGAATAATAACATCCGTTTCATACGGGAATAAAAAATTGTCCCCTTTGGGAATAATAACATCCGTTCCATACGGGAATAATAACATTTGTCCCATTCGGGGATAATCATTGGATTTTTTTTTTTTTTTTGTTTTTTTTTTTTTTTTTTTTGGTTGCTACATTCGGGAGTCTTAACATTTTGTCACATTGTGAGTCTTAACATTTTGTATCCATTGAGCATATTTTTTTTTTCTTCCTCTGTTCTGTCATTTAGCATAAATTATTAGTATGTTTTATTACCATTCGGCCATCTTGATAAGTACTTCGTTCCCGAAGTACATAGAAAAATAGAAAAATGCAGCCAGTGAACTTAAATGAACAGCGGCAACAAAAGTACCGACATAAAAAAAAATAAGATTGCTCCATTCACAAAACGATATTCAATGATTCAATGTCAATGTTACTGTCATAAAAACCAGGATAGCCAGACGTCAGACCGAAATCAGAGTAGAATAGAATATGTTTTCTTTGTTGTTACCAAACAATGTTCCCCAATGTTAATATGTATACGGTTACTACTATTACGGTTAAAGAACTTTATTCTCACTAAGAAATTAATTCATTTACATGAGAAATTTAACAAATAAACAGTAGGTATCTTATCCACACATCCACTGCGATTTTATACAAAATAAAGTGGGTAGAAATAGAATTGGCAAAACACGGATTACTAGAAACGGCTTGGTAGTAGTATAATAGTAATAATATCTGTACCTATGTGTATGTATTACATATGTATTATAGTAAGTATAGGGTTTATAGTATATATAAATGTATACATATATCGCACCGACGACACACTGTCGCAACCCAAAACATGTCAAATTTGAGTGACTGACTAACTGTCGTGATACCCTAACCAATATTGCATCATCTTTAGTTACATCTAAATTCGACGAAGAAGGACGTGACAGTTTACTGTTTAGACCGCATTAATTCAAATTGGAACGATATTGTTGAATCAGGTATGTAAAAGTTCAACTATGAATTCGAGTTAATACAATATAGCTGATTTAAACCTAAATAGATATTTCTAGGTGTATTTCTAGTTATTACACTATTATAGATTCACAGAAATGAAATTTAAAATAGTATTTTCACTTAAGACACCCTTATTGGTTTAGTAAGTCATTTTAATGTGAATTAAATTGTGACCAGTGGGGTAGTAATTTTAATGTGAAGCTGGAAACCAAACGTTATTTTTCTGTTGCTTTGACACCAGCATAAACAATTAAACAAAAATATTAAAAGACGAAAGAACTGCTCGACAAAATATGTTTCCCAGGACCTATTATGAATCTTACTTGCGAAGTTTGACTGGTTGATTTTAAGTACTTAAATAAAAAATATTGCTGTCATTTTGATGCTAATTATTAGAAACAGACTGATGTAAAACTAGTTTAAGTATACTATTATTACAGAAATACTATTATTTAATTTTGCCTAGCTCCAATTTAGTGACTACGTACAATTACTGTGCAGTTACAACAATAGCTGATTATTTAAGTTTAAAAAAAAATATTTTGATGGCTCTGTTTTTTTTTTGTATTCAAGACAAATTTTGTTTATTGTTTTGGAAGGTTTTTTTTTTGTTGAAAAAGGCAGAAATTGTTGAAATTAAATTATTACTTTTTATAAATAAAAACTGATTATCCGATCGAATTTTCTTGATTATCTGGTTTTATTTATCAATGTCCAAACTTGAATGTGAAAATTATTTTTTTGGAGGGAACTATAAAACTTAAAACTAAATTAAATAATTGTTGTAACTACAAAATTATACTCAAAACCATAAGGAAAAAGTCAAACATTATTTATAGTAACTCAAAAATTTTCAGCAATAACTATACAACTAAAAATAATTACTCTTTCTGAAAACTTTTTTTTTGAGCAATACAGTCTTAACTCAAAAATTGCGAATTACAGTTACTACCTGTAATTTTGAAATAATTAGTAAATGATAATTGCGTTAATATTATTTATAAACCTTATAAAGTAAGCACTTTTTTATAATGTATAACAGGAAGTGAATAATCAGTTTTTCGTCGATTCTGAAAAAGTCATTCTCTGAGTCACGACAGCACTGCATCACTAGTGCGACACGTATATTTAAAAATGTTTATATGTTTGTATTTTATTTTTATTTTTATAGTCATGTATGTGAATTTAGTATGAAAATATATTGTAGTTATATTTATATGTAACTATGTAATGTAGCATATGGTTTTTTTTTTTTTTTTTTGAGGTATTAATTGTAAGTAGGTTATATTATTGAAACCATTTATTGAGTAGTATTAAGTCATTTTGTGCATCTGTGATGATTGTGTGTATTGAGTTGCCATAGTAAAATAAACATGTATCATCAGCGTACAACAGTATGTTTCCTTTTAAACCTATTTCATTTATACTATCAATATAGATCAGGAATAACAAAGGCCCTAATATTGATCCCTGAGGAACGCCAAATGTACAAACAGGTTTTGGTTTACTCCTATGATCTCCAGTTTTTTTTTTATTACCGCTTGAATAAATATGTTCTTTATTTGATTTGTATGTATATCAAACAAACTCAAAACAGGAATAAATTAATAACACGTTGTAACGTAGGTATTTCCTAAAATAAAATGTAGGACGTATTATTATTTTTAGTAGGATGACCAATAGAAAAAAAAATAGGTTCCAATTTACTTGATTGGTTTGTCAAAATAATAAGATAAAATAAAATCAGGTTCAACCTAACCTCAAAGTTTATTGCTGATATGTGGGAACAATAAGAATATTTTATTAAAAAGAAAATACCTTTGAAATGAGATATTTCGACAAAAGAAGATTAAATAAAACAAACTATATTTAAGGGGAATTATTCTTAAGCGAAGTTATAATAATATTATAGAGTTAAGAATAAAATTAATGTAAGAAATCTCAAAGAATTTGTAGTTGTATTATTATTATTATTATTTTGTATGTGGAAACAGTTTGGTAATCTTAATCCTTATTTATTA
This sequence comes from Maniola hyperantus, assembly GCF_902806685.2. Lineage (NCBI taxonomy): Eukaryota > Metazoa > Arthropoda > Insecta > Lepidoptera > Nymphalidae > Maniola > Maniola hyperantus. The sequence goes on from NC_048558.1 coordinate 6,942,250, forward strand.
AAAAAATGTTAAATGTTATAATAACGTCACTGAGTAGAAAAAAAATACTTGAGTAGGCAATGTGCTTTGCGTTGTTTTAAGAAAAGGAAATTAGTTGAACGACAAAATTGTTCGAATGGATAATCTCTTGTGTTGTTTTAAGAAAAGACAAATAGTTGAATTATTTTAAGAAGCAAATAAATAAATATAGTTTATGTTTAAGTTTAATTAATCAGAATAAGTTAATTTCTTCAAGTTTTGAGCTGTAAGTACGGTGCGATTTCTTAAAAGCAAACCTTTTTGTTTCGGTATATCATAACGTTCTAAATGATTTCACATCTACATATACTTTATCAAAAACCGTTCGGCCAATCTGACTTATTCTTATCCAAATAAATTATACCACAACACGTGGTTTATCTAACTAATTAAAATCTTTTATGATTACCCTCACAAAAACTTTTTCATAGAAACAATACCACAAACGTGGTTTTAAGATCACTTTAAAGCAGCACATAATTACACTTCACTTATCTTTCACAATTGGAGCGACGCGACGTTTCGATCAGCGGTGTCACACCAGCACCAAGTGCCGCTGACAACAGCGTTGCCCATCGCTTTGTGATCATCGGGCACCAATACCAAGTGCTGCCGATGACAGGCAGTAGCCTGTTGCTTCGAGGAGAAGCCGCATCCACGATTGCTAAAAGCATTTGAAAAGTATTAGTATTTCGACAAGAAAAGAATTATCGTATCCCACTTCTGATGTGAGATTTATGGTAAAAAGAAGAGAGAAGTTAAGACAGTGGGCTTTAATAGTGATGATAAATTAAATCCAATGATTACTAATGAAAGTTATCATTTATCAATTATTTGTCAGGTAAGGCCAATACTAAGTAATTAAAAATCAAGCAAAGCATCTGCTGTATTATTTCAAAGTAAGAATCCTAATCATATAAACAGGCTTCTATAATAATTTAGAAGCTAACAACCTAGTGTTTACTTTTATCTCAATGTATAAAATAAATAGCACAAGAGGGTAGGTGATAAATACAGAAGTAAAACCAACCAAGTCGAATAATAACTGAATTGTATTTGTTCAGCATTGATCTATTTATATTAAAATGAATCTACCACCCATTTCGCTAAGGTGTTTAGTCATGGAGAAGAAAGGGCAAAGAAACTCCATAACACACATCTTTTAAAACATTAGAACGTTGAGTAAAGTAGTAGGTACATATTTGGTACACAGTTACAACAGGTAACCTACAAAAGGCAAATGATTACATTACATTATAATACAATATAAGAATACTTAACTTCAGTAAGGTCCGCTGTGTTTGCTCTGGGCTGTCGATACAAGACTGTCCCCTCTCTGTCGAGGTAGGGTACTTTTATAACACTGCCATCGCAAACAAGGCGGATATCGACTATCACATGATCTTAATATTAATCATTATTTATTTTAGGTTTGTTGACAAAAGGTATGTTGACACACCCAATTTACAATAATAAAATCAGTGACATTGATGGTCTACGTATTAATAATTTACAATAATAATAAGCGACTTAAATTGTCAGTTTACACAACATTATTATTTCACATAATAGCTATTGCCAACTGTATGTTGACAATAGCTTAGTATAATGTCACTCTTAGTGCATTGACAGTATTTAATTTACAATGAATAATTAGTTACCAGTATTGACAATTCACATAATATTATTTATCGTATTGTCACATTCCTAAATATTAAATTAAACAACATACAAGAAAAGATACTATTCAAATCATACCCTTTCCGTACATTGACAGTATTTAATTTACAATTTTACAATGAATAATTAGTTACCAGTATTGACAATTCACATAATATCATTTATCGTATTGTCACATTCCCAAATATTAAATTAAACAACATACAAGAAAAGATACTAATTAAATCATACTCTTTCCGTACATTGATATTGAATCCGGAAACGGAATTACGATTCTGTTTTAAATATCACAACAAACATTTACTTCAGACTCCCAAGTTTATGATTAGATGAATTTTAGCATAATAATTATGTATCCAATTTTATCGTAATATAACACGTGCACAGAGTTTCAAGCCAGGGTATGCATTAGTCAGAAAGGTACCTATTTAATAGCAGACACAATCATACCTAACCTTTATTTGATAGAAATACAAGGTGCATATTATATTTAAAGCAAAGTTCCTAGCACCCAATTTCTTAGGATCTCTAAAACCAGTCATAGGGAAAAATGAGCATTGAGCTATTTCAATTAGGGTAAGCAGTGCTTTTATGCCTCTATGATCTGCACGGCACTGCCGTCATTACTAACATTTAGTTCCGAATACGCTCACATGAAGCTCACTGCTGCCATCAGCGTCAAAATGGCGAAAATCAAGTTACTTTAAAAACAGGTCGGCAATCGCAGGTCCGTCAGTGTTCTTTTAGCATTATATCCGGGCGTCCGGCATACATTGCAACTTGATAGATAGATATTCCGATTCGATTCGATTCGATCTTCGATTTTCCGATAAGTATAAAAAGTTGCCTATGTCAATTTCCGGGATATACAACATACCTATGTACCAAATTTCATATTTAAAATCGGTTAAACGGATGGTCCTTTCAGAATCTCGTGGGAACTTAAGTTATTTTTCGGAACAAAAAGTAGCCTATGCCCTTCTTCGGGATGTAAGCTAATGCCTAACTCTCTACCAAATTTCATCAAAATCGGTTAAACTCTTGGGCCGTGAAAAGCTAGTAGGTAGATAGGCAGACACACTTTCGCATTTATAGTATTAGTATGGAAGGATGGATTACCCATACGGATGGCAGATAGCTGACCATAGATATTTCTGTCACAGATTACAATCTCAGATAGGCAAAACCAATCAATTATTATTATAAGTTATTAAAGTAATTCTTTATTGTCATTGACATTGATAATAAGATTTGTGCTTGACGACACAAACGATAGTAAGTGATAATGAAGTTCAAATATAATTTAAACAAATTACCTAAAGCGACAATTTACAAAACCTAAAAACTATTAGGGACACCGTTACAGAAAAAACCGATCATGTGCGAGGCGGACGGGTTTTGTAGCATTATACAAGAAATCTTATCCAAGTATACAGTTATAAATATAATATTATAAAGAGCTAAGGTTTGAAAGTTTGTTTGCAGGGGATAATCTCTGAAAATAAAACGCGCTTGGCGCTCTGGTGAACAACGAACTATGAAAATAAAACGCGCTTGGCTCGGGCACTCTGGTGAACAACGAACTATGAAAATAAAACGCGCTTGGCTCGGGCACTCTGGTGAACAACGAACTATGAAAATAAAACGCGCTTGGCTCGGGGACTCTGGTCGAACTATGAAAATAAAACGCGCTTGGCTTGGGCACTCTGGTGAACAACGAACTATGAAAATAAAACGCGCTTGGCTCAAATTTCAGGCACTCTGGACGTTTCGGCTTGCAGTATTTAGCAACCCTAATGCTGAGATCTATAGAGCGCACTTTGACTTTGCTCAGACTTAAGATTGAGTTAAAACGAGACAGATTTATGTGAGAGATATAGCTCTGTCTCGTTTTAACTCTGTCTTAAGTCTAAGCTAAGTCAGAGTGCGCTCTATAGATCTCACCCTAAGACCGTGATGCTAAAGCCGTAAAAGCTGTCATAGCTTAGCGGTTAGGACGTCCGCCTTCTAATCCGAGGTTGGGGGTTCGATCCCGGGCACGCACCTCGGAGTTATGTGCGTTTTAAGTAATTAAATATGACTTGCTTTAACGGTGAAGGAAAACATCGTGAGGAAACTTGCATGCCTGAGAGTTCTCCATAATGTTCTCAAAGGTGTGTGAAGTCTACCAATCCGCACATGGCCAGCGTGGTAGACTATATCCAAAACCCTTCTTACTCTGAGAGGAGACCCGTGCTCTGTAGTGAGCTGGCGATGGGTTGATCATGATGATGATGAAGACCGTGATGTAGGTACATTGAAGTCGGTAAAAATACAGACGGATCATAACATTATTAGCAAGGGGATTTCCTTTTTATATTGCGGGATCATGTTAATAGAAACATGCCGCACGAATAACAAAAGAAATTGTTATGCTTTGCCTTTCATACCTACATTGTATTTAAAGTGACCGCCTCATTTGGTTATTCTAGAAGATACCTACCCCATAAGAGACATACCTACACGACTTCGTACCGGAATCGCTTGGCAGCACGGCAATTGGGTATTTGCCTAATTTGAATTTGATAAATATTATTACTTTATTATAAACTAGGGCGTATACTGAAAAAAGTTACAGGCATTTTAATTTTAGAGCGGGAGGGTCTTCTATCCCTTTCTCGCAAAACGAAAATTTGTATGAAACCGCACGAAGCTACTATGGCATTAGTAGGTGTGACGTCAAACTGCTATATCGCTATCTCTGTCTAATCAGAAATATTTAAATGCTTATAACTTTTTTGTTATTTGATCGATTTAATTCGTTTTTTTAGTTTACGTTATTATTTTTATTCTAGTTTATATATTATATAATAAAGTAATAAAAAAAATGGAGTCAAATACCCAATTTTAGAAATCAAATTTGAAACTGCTCCCGCTGGGAATTGAACCCGGGACCTACCACTTATAAAACCACAAGCTCGCCACTGCACCAGGGAGGTCGTCAAAAGGTGTGTGAAGTCTGTTAATCCACACTTGGCAAGCGTGGCGGGCTATATCCTAAACCCTACTTATTCTGATATCTGTGCTCAGTAGTAAACTGGCGTTAGGTTGGTCGAGGCGGTGGTAATCGTGTAAAAAGGAATAAAAGAGAATACTAACAAATAAAGAATAAAGAGAAATTCTCGGTTTTCGGATTTTTTTCTTTACTTGTGCTCAACTTGTGATATAAGACCTATACGTACCTGCCACATGATTCTAAATCAACGGGAAGTACCCTATAGGTTTTGATTCGCTTTTCTTGACAGACAATAAAGTGATCCTTTTGAGTTACGGAACCCTAACAGACCTATAATAAAGCGAGTTACAACCCGGGTATCTTTAAAACACGAATGAATAGGCATCTTCTAGGTCACCGCGTCCCATCTTAGGCCACATCATCACTTTCTATCGAGTGATTGTAGTCAAGCGTTTGCCTGTAAATTAAAAAAAAGAGTTGATAAAAAATAATGGAAGGGAATACCAACCCTGACACTGCCGAGGACGAGGCCGGCGCCGATGGTTCCGCAGCCGGCGATGAAGAACGGCACAGCTACCTGCATCAGCGTGTTCCACCATCGTTCTTCCTTCTTCTGCAATACCAAACATGAAACACTAAGTATATAATATCCATGTAAGTATATATTCTATACCGGTGCACTGTGGGTGACATATACACGCCGAGCCTACAGCGCCCTGCGTGTTCAATAATATAATAACGCTTTTAGCTGTTGTTGTTGTTGTTTTTAACGCTGTTGAGGTTTTTTTTTTTTTTTTTTTTTATTGAGATACAAGTTAGCCCTTGACTGCAATCTCACCTGATGGTAAGTGATGATGCAGTCTAAGATTATAGCGGGCTAACCTGGAGGGGGTATGGCAGTTTTTATTAAACCCATACCCCTTTGGTTTCTACACGGCATCGTACCGGAACGCTAAATCGCTTGGCGGCACGGCTTTGCCGGTAGGGTGGTAACTAGCCACGGCCGAAGCCTCCCACCAGACCAGACCAGAAATTTAGGTTGCCGTGGCGCTGTAGCGCATCTAAAATGTTTGCAGACGCTCATACCAATGACTTTTTTGCCATAATGCGCAAAAAAGCGGCATCTCTCCTGCAGCGCTTACGTACCAGCGACAACGGCATCCTAAAGGTAATTGCTGCCAGGCCCGACTGTCCCATATTACACCACTGTGTGGCGATAGTGGGTCAGCAAAATAAAATCAATTGTACCTACCCATTAATGAACTAACAATACTAACTTACTAAGGAAAAATTGTAACTAACATACTAACAATCTATGGATCTATGAATGGTTTGAAATAAACTTTTATTTATTTATTTATATTAGTTTTTGAATTTCCACCCTAAGTCGTCAACATTCCTTTCTACGCGTACGAAACGCTTTGCATCATTCATCATTCCCTATTGGTACGCAAGGCTAGGGTTGGGAATACTCTTCAAAGATCAGCGTTTCCAAATATAATCCGGGTATCTTTAAAACAAGAGTGAATAAGAAAAGGTATCTTCTAGACTAACGCGTTAGACCCCATTTTGGGCCTCAACATCACTTCCCATCGTAGTCTAGCGTGCGCCAATGGTGAATAAAAAAATTATGTATTGCATTTCATTTTTCAGAAAGAAAGAAAAAACGTTTATTTTGTAAATTGTGCCACACATCACATGTTATAAATAAGAGTTATACCGGCGCTTCCTTGCCTTGTACATACACAAAAGCATACAGCGCTGAAATCCTGTAGGAACTCTTTGATTTCCTGGAATAAAAGTAACCTATTTCAGTACCCTTATTGTAAATGCGAAAGTGTGTTTGTTTGTTGGTTTGTTGGTTTGTCCTTCAATCACGTCGCAAAGGTGCAACGGATTGACGTGATTTTTTGCAAGGGTATAGATAAAGACCTGGAGAGTGACATAGGCTTTTTATCCTGGAAAATCAAAGAGTTCCCACGGGATTTTTAAAAAACCTAATTCCACGCGGACGAAGTCGCGGGCATTGCTAGTCTATAATATTTATAGGTTTTTTCATAAATATAAGTCAATGTTCATAGTTTCATAATCGTCAAGGCGTTCTGTTAAAAATTGTCAATCAAAGCCAATCAAACAATGAAAACTATTTCTAAGAATACCTACTGTTATTTCAATGCATTCCTCAACTTTTTAAGGCTGATTAGAAATTGCGATGTTTGTCTCATAGTACTATAAATAATACTGAACTATGCCTAACATTTTCTTTATAAAATGAAGTGTTTTGTAAATTATTAGGTAGGTCTAGGTACCATGGATCTATAATACTCGTAGGTACCTAATCTGAACTTAAATTAATGTTATGCTGGGCTTGGGTGTTTGTATAAAACTTGATTAATAGCTCTACTTAATAAAATGATAATTAATTACTTAACTAATACATAAAAAAATCATTGTCATCTAGGTAATCAATTAAAAGAAGATGTTCATTTTATCATCGTAATATTATTATAATATTAAATCCACTATTATTTATAAATAGTTTGGTTTTGTTCTGCGCCACGTTTGTGATATTTTTTCTCTACAAACCTGAAACAATGGGAAAATTTCGCCTGTTTTTTTTTCTGTTTTTCAGCGATAGCATTGTATATGGTTACAGTAAGTAAGTATAGTACGTAAGTATTAGCCATTGAATTTTTCTGTGTACTTTAAACCACGAACTTTTTACTTCATTGCTTTATTATTATATACTAGCTGATGCCCGCGACTTCGTCCGCATGTAATTTGGTTTTTTTTAAAATCCTATGGGAACTCTTTGATTTTCCGGGATAAAAATGCGCCCGTATGCGGCGTAGCCCATGTTACTCTCCAGGTCTTTATCTATACCCATGCAAAAAATCACGTCAATCCGTTGCACCGTTGCGACGTGATTAAAGGACAAACCAACAAACCAATAAACCAACAAACAAACACACTTTCGCATTTATAATAAGGGTACGGATTATGTACTATCCATACTTTTACTAATGACTAAGGTATTATAAAGTTGTTTACTTAATCAAAAATATTTGTTGAGTTTTCAATTCAACTCAATATTCTTTGTTACACGACTGCCCCAAAAAGGAGTGTAATATTTTCAGTGTTCATGTAACTATATGTAATGTATAGTAAGCGACAGGTCGAGATTACACTCGGGGAGGGAACCACTTATACAAATACAAGATTTTATTCTTAAACTCTGAGATCTTGCTGATTATTTCAGTTTTATTGCTATTAATTATTATTACACTTCGAAGAAAATAATCTTTTCTTTTGCTTTTTCCTTCCAATAGATATCCTCACTTTATTTTTTATTCCTCTCTTCTTTGTTTAAATTATTATTGTCTACAGAAATTATTAAAATATACAAAACATTTTTAATTTTATCGCAATATAATTGCCTGTTTCAATTTTCATGTTTATTTAAATTCATTAATAATTCATTGGCATGCAGTTTGCATTGTAAGTGATTTGTTTTTTATTGATTATTCTAGTTTTCCTTTTATTATCCTTCCAGTTATTAATTATTTTCTATCAATTTAATATTTATTTTAATCTTTAACAAGGATATTCTCTCGCTTTTCTCTGGTTTTCCTCGTAACATTTAAATGTCAAATGGCAAAGTATGGTATGTATTGACAGTACCTACGGCAAATATTTTCCTCCGGTTTTCAAATGAAGTGACAAATCAAAAAGTTTCTATTGCTATTTCTGTTTCTGAGGAGGTTTCCAGGCAACGCTCGAGAACATTTTCATAGATGGCGCTGAATACTACCACCAGTCACCACTAAAGATGAAAAATAATACCTATATCTATATGTCAGTCCTCAGCTACTTTTGAAAAAAATGTATTTGTAATCAATGAGCCTTGAAGTATAAGCAAAACACAACCATAAAAATTCATATTTAATATTATAAATGCGAAAGTGTGTCTGTCTGTCTGTCTATCTATCTGTATGTCTGCAAGCTTTTCACAGCCCAACCGTTCAACCGATTTCAACGAAATTTAGTACAGAGATAGCTTGCATCTTGGGGAAGGGACATAAGCTATTTTTTATCCCGGAAAATCAAAGAGTTCCCACGGGATTTTAAAAAGCTAAATCCATGTGGATGTGGATGTGGTCCTATGCCACTCTCCAGGTCTTTATGTATACCCATGCAAAAAAGCACGTCAATCCGTTGCACCGTTGCGACGTGATTGAAGGACAAACCAACAAACCAATATACCAACAAACAAACACACTTTCGCATTTATAATAAGGTTACTGACTACTGAGGTACTGATAATAAGGGTACTGAATTATTAATTCTTAAAAAATCACGTCAATGCGTTGCACCGTTGCGACGTGATTAAAGGACAAACCAACAAACACACTTTCGCATTTATAATAAGGGTACTGACTACTGATTGATCTATTATTATAAATACCATCATACTTTTACCTATAATAAGACTAGCGTTTGACCATAATCATCAAGGTAAACCAATTTTCTTTATTATCTCTAGATATTTAGCATGCTTTATTTACACCAATTAAGTGCCATTTCCAGTTGAATACCTACTTGATTAGAAGGAAGTTGCAAATCTTTGAGAACATAATGATGCTATCATTAAATTTTTTTGCTTTAAAATTGCTCGATTAACATTGAAAAGTACTTATTCCTGATTTGCATGTTTTATACCCGAATTTCAATCGTGACAATGGATGGATGCTACCCTCAGCGTGGAAACCGCTTTTTGATGCTAAGACAAGGGCATCAGTCGTGGGACGGGACACCATTAGCTCCGCGTGCCTGGATTTCGGTGACGGTTCCAGTGATGAAGAACAGCAGGAACTGTCGGGAGACGATCGGCAGCTGTCTCCCCCCCCCCCCACCCCAGCCACCCTCACAACGGGCGCTACGGGCAGCGGCACGTGCGTCCCGCAGTCAAAACCGCGGCGCGTGCGCGAACGGACTCCCTTGAAAAAGGACCCCGTATGGGTTCGAAACTAGTCGGGCTAACGTCGACTACACACGTGAGTACAGCCGGGACAGATATTATTTAGAATGTTTTATACAAATACATACCTATAAAATATTTAATGTTCCACTGTAAATTCTTGTCTTGAACTAAGCGGGAAGTTGATGGATGAGGAAGGCCGAGGATCGAGTGTGGTAGAGAAAGGTTTATGTCCAGCAATGCTGTGGCGAAACGGAACGTCTCTAATGCCAATGACGTATGTCATGTTTTGGCGGCATTCGACAAGTGACAGATGTCAATACTAAAATTCACGATCGGTTTTCCTGTGCCACAAAATATATAATTGTAATTAGAACTAAGATAATTAGTAACTACCTATGTTGTGTGTGTTACATAATCTTATCCTGTGATATGTGAACTATAATTGTCCGTACCTATGATCACTCTAATATATTATCTGAAACTCTTTAAATAAGTGGGCGTTTTATTCGAACCAACGAACTAACCCATACCCAAAGCTCTTTAAGATGGCGATGATGATGATATACAATGTACCAGAAGCTTAATTTGCTATAATCCGCTGAATCAGATCGAAACGTGCGTCGAGTGCGTTTTGGGATTTGTGTGGTGCTGCGTGGTGGTGGTGCGTATTGCTTGCTTGGGTGGCCGGCTTTTCCTGCATGTTTAGCAGTGGGAGGGCGAGTATTACATATCTCATGCTACATGTTGCACCATACAGATTTGATCTGTAAAACTAGCTTATGCTCGCGACTTCGTCCGCATGGACTATACAAATTTCAAACCTCTTTAGGGATTAAATTTTCAAACATCCTTTTTTAGCGGATGCTTACGTCATAATAGCTATCTGCATGCCAAATTTCAGCTCGATCCGTCCAGTAGTTTGAATTGTGCGTTGATAGATCAGTCAGTCAGTCAGTCACCTTTTCCTTTTATATATTTAGATTAAGCTTCTGGTTCATTGTATGTCATGGATTTCAGCAAAATAACGCCTGCTTATATACAACATATACGATGACGATGATGATAATGAAGTACTTATCCATAGTCGTGGCTGCTAATCTTAATGGTACGATTACACCTAACGAGTACAGTGGCGAGTCAGTGTCCTCGGCCGAGTACTCGGTTGGTATAAACACTTTAACGAGTGCAATTTCGCCACAATTTCTCAGCCACAGCACTGTCTCGGCCGAGTGACATTTTACTGTCTCGCTTCACTACTCGGTAGGTGTAATCGTACCATAAGTAGATAATCTAAAATGGCTGGACTTACCCCGGACAATGGCTGTTTTTCCGCGTCCGCGTCGGTGATCTTCTTGTCCGGCGGGTCTCCAGGGCTCTTGAGGTCACCGTTGGAGTTTATCGACGCCATGGTGTATCCGCTGTCCGGGCTGCCAATCTCATCTGGGGCCAAGACACATTTCTTTCATTTTCAAGATTCATTGCATATTTCAATTTTCAATACAGTGATTATTACTTTTTGTGCAAAACGGAACCCTTATAGGATCACTTTGTTGTCTGTCTGTCGGTCTGTCAAGAAACCTACAGGGTACTTCCCGTTGACCTAGAATCATGACATTTGGCAGGTAGGTTGGTCTTATAGCAGACATTAGGGGAAAAATCTGAAAACCGTGAAATTGTGGTTACATCACATAAAAAAAAATATTTTGTGATCGTAAACTAATAATTATTATTTTCAACTTTCGAAGTAAGATAACTATATCAAGTGGGGTATCATACTCGTATGAAAGGGCTTCACCTGTGCATTCTAAAACAGATTTTGATTTATGTTTATGCATCATATTTTTGAATGTTCGTGCAAAATGTCTGACTGTAGTACGGAACCCTCATTGCGCGAGCCTGACTCGCACTTGGCCAGTTTTTTAATTCATAGACTAGCGCTTAGCTGCAATCAGACTTGCTGGCAAGTGATGATGCAGCCTAAGATGATTTTACTTGCTTATGCCCGCTACTTCGCCCGCGTGGACCAGACAAATTTCAACCCTCCTTGCCCCCCGTACCCCCCCCCCTGTCCCTTAGGGATTGAATTTTCAAAAATCCTTTTACCGGATATGACGTACGTCAAAATAGTTATCTGCACGCCAAATTTCAGCCTGATCCGTCCAGTAGTTTGAGCTGAGTTTTATAAATCAGTCATCAGTCAGTCTGTCACCTTTACTTTCATTTATACCTTTCATCATATACTTATTTAGATTGCCACGAGGCCGAGTTATTGCCTCTCATTGAGATAAGATAGCGTCACTCACACAATCAATTGTAACTTTGTATTTATTAATCAGAAATATTAATTTTTCATCGGTGAATTTGTTCATTTAAATGGATGTTCATTAAACAATAGTTAGTTTCTAAAATTGCATCCATTGTTAAGTTGATGGCTAAACTAATTACAATAAAAGTGTGGCTCGAGAAGTTTAAGTACTACTAATCTTAAACTTTTGTAAATACGTTAACATTTATTGAGTGTTTTCACAACATATTATATTAATTCCGAAGGGTCGTATTTTATGTATCGTACAAGTTTTCAAGTTAGGTAGGTATAACAAAATGATAAAATATAATATTACGTTCCGTATCGTCGTACAAGAAATACCTACCCACTTTAATTTTTCATGGCGCCCATTTTGAAATTTTTATTATTTGTTGTCATAAGTAGCGACAATAGAAATTCACATTCTGTGAAAATTTCTGCTCTTTACCTATAATGGTTCAGAGATTCAGTCCGCTGATAGTCGTCTGTCTATCGACAGACTGACGGACGGACGGACAGCGGAGGCTTAGAGTAATACAAACAAAGTAAGTAAAGTTACGCATTTTATAATGTACCTACGGGTAGCGGTGTTATCTATACGTTATGTTATGTTAGGTTATGGTACGTTATAGAAGTTATATACTTATCTACTTCTCTGAGGGATCACGGGTAAAAAAAGTATCCGTGGTATTCCAGGTAGGTACTAAGGGAGGGACTAAGGGTAAACGAGGGGAATAGCATTGTCAGCAAGGAAAATCACCTTCGAGACATCGCAATTTTCTCAACGCACATTATGCAAGTGAGAACGATAAGAGCGCATATCATTGAATGCAATCTGTGACGTCATTAGATGAACTGAAGATTGCATTTTATACTATGTATTTATGTCAACAAATGACAGCGTGCGATTGTGTAAACAAGAAGTAAGCTATCAAGGCTTGGTCAAACAGAACGCGCGACAGCAGCGATTAATGTAGGTAGGTAGGTACCTACCTCCGGGACGAATTCCGGTCACTGTGGCCTCAATAGTAGACTAGGCAACTCATAGTTAGTACTTAGTAGTTTTATTCATTATATTATCAGCCGATAGACGTCCACTGCAGGACATAGGTCTCTTGTAGGGACTTCCACACGCCACGGTCCTGCGCTGCCTGAATCCAGCGGCTCCCTGCGACTCGCTTGATGTCGTCCGTCCACCCAAAGAGGGTTTCCCAACGCGCTTTCCGATGCGAGGTCGCCATTCCGGCTCCTTGGGTAGTCCATCGGTTTTTCAAACTATGTGCCTTGTCCATTGCTACTTCACACTTTATAATATTACTTAGTAAGTATAGATTAAGTAGGTATATTAAGATTATGATAAATGTTTACCAATAATTGTATACCCGTTCATCTTCCTCCAACATTTACGCACAGCCATTTCCAAATTCGTGCTAATATAAGTGGGCATTTTTCACAAAATAACACGGAGACTTTCTACACGACGACTTAGTTCAAATTATCAAACACCAATGTTGTTCCGTTGGTTAACATTTACAAAGAATTTAGACTAAAAATACGGATGTTGGGTGTTGGGTTTTCCAACACAAAAAGTCCGAGGGAAAAAGTTTGCTTCATTCACAAATCACATTTCTTTGAACCAAGTTTAAAGCCATTGTCAAGTTGACTGACTGTCACTGATTTGATTAATTTCACAGATAAAAACCCCAATTAAAATTTGTCTGAAAAAAGATCGTACCTAGGTATATTATGACCTGATAACTTTAGATTTTTTTCATATTCCCTTTCATTTCCATTGGATATTTTCAATTTTCAGTTGCCTATACAATTGAAAATTGAGTTGATTATCAGATGTCGATGTAATTCAGCTAATTTTAGGTTTTTTTTGCACCATGCTACTATTAACGCCATAAGACTGCTTTCATTTTTAAAATTAATCCATGATCATCATCAGCATGATCGACCCATCACCGGTGCACTACTGTTAACTGTACCTACACTTTAAATGGAAGCTGTGTGCAAAATTTCAGCTTTCTAGGTAAATGGGCTAAGCGTTGCTGAGTCAGTCAATGAGTCAGGATTTTTTATATAGGTATTTAGAATTTAGATTAGATGTTGAAACCTAATAACTACCTAACTTTTAAAAAATCAGTTGCAGTAACTTTCATTATACGAAATAATATCAAGTCAGTGACACTTAACTACTTGAAATCTTGATTTTTTGCTAGGAATACAAATTACCTAAGTACCTACCTATACTTATATAAAATAAATTAAAAAAAACCCCGTCGTTTCTATATTCATACCCTAACACTAATCACATTTTTACATTGAAACACTTATTATTTGATCACTTTTGATCCCTTTTGACTTAAATAGGTAAGTACTTTAAGTTTTATAACAATTTTACATTTGCAAAGTCACATTTTTTCGACTGATTCAAGATTTAAACGCGTCTATATTTTTCGAGAATTATAACTTTACTTATACATAGATTTTTACACATAACACTTTTCTTTATTAAACAATTATAGATTTAACACTTTTCTATAGATTTAACGCATTTCTTTTAGATTTAACACAATATATCTTTTTAAATTACATTTTCGTTGCACGTCAGTTAAGTTCGGCGGGAACCACTCAAATCGAAGTAATTATTACATTCACTTGCAAGATGCTTGCAAAGTTTGACATTGAATTTTAGAAGTGTGATGTGATAAAACGGTTTACCCACTTTGTTTACGATTGATAATGACTTTCTTGTTTATACTGCTTCGATGCTTATTAGTTTCGTTTTCAATTATTTAATTAGTGTGACATGAAGTTATCATTAATTTAACAATTAAGTAACACACACCCATTATGTACTTAATTAAAAGTTATCGGAGTGCTTCATCTCTCGGTATCGAGATTTGTGTTAGAATTTTTATTTTGAAATTTCTAACCCAAAAATTTTTTTTTTATCCATTCGTGTTTTTTGAATTCGACTTACTTATTCATATAGATAGGTAGATATAATAAAATATGTTCACTTAATTGATTGAAATTATGTTTTTTTTAAGACAGTAATTATATCTTTAATGTATTTAATTTCTTGTTTAACTACTTAATTGACAAAAAAGATTCCGACGAATTGAGAACCTCCTCAATGGAGAAAATGGAGAATGTATAAATTAATATAACATTTTGATACTATTTTATTTGTCTGGTAAATACGAGAACAGTGATATAAATCAATAATCATCAATATCAACTGCAAGAAGACCAAATATATGATAATCAGCCGATCACCTGTGCAGAACACCTCCTTGTATCTCAACCATGGAAATTTGGAAAGAGTCCAACGGTATCGGTACTTGGGAAACATGATTGACGAAACCGGCGACCACAGTCTGGAAATACGGTGCCGTATTGAACAGGCAAGAAACGCTTTTATGAAGCTAAAAAGAGTTCGGTCCGCTTCGGATGCGGTTGGCACGGTGCTGTTTTCTCAGTTTTATTGTATGGAGTCGAAGCCTGGACATTAACGCAAGCGATGAGCAACACGCTGGCGGCGTTCGAGATGTGGGTCATGGGTGTACAGGCGAATGTTGCGAATCTCATGGAGAGATCGTGTACGCAATACCACCGTGCTGCAAAGATTGGGGAAGTCCACTGAGTTACTCAAATGTGTGCAAAGGAGAAAGCTCGAATATCTGGGCCATGTTATGCGCAACCCAAAATACGATCTACTGCAGCTTATAATACAGGGCAAGACAAAAGGCAGACGTAGACCTGGCCGTTGACGAATATCCTGGCTCAAGAACCTTCGCCAGTGGTTTAACATGAGTATACAAGATCACTGTTTAGGGCAGCAGTAAACAAAATCCAGTTAGCCTTAATGATTGCCAACCTCCGGTAGGAGATGGCACTTGAAGAAGAAGAAGAAGTGATATAAATACCTACTTTATTTTTGCATCATTATTTAAAAATTAGCGACCGCCCGCAGTATCGCTCCCCAGGTAATTTCGAAAAATCCGCCCTTTGTCCTTGTGTTCACTATAATGCGAATTTCAGCTTTTTAGATACCTACAAGGGTTAGGGCTGGGCGTCGATGAGTAAGTCAGTAGTTGAGTTAGGGATTTCTTTTTATTGCCTGAAATGATTGATGTAGGTAGAATCTGTGTATGAGATGTACTTAATAACAGTTTGGGTAATTCACCGTACCTAGTTATTTCGTGTATTTCACAACAAAATAATGTTTTTACCTATTTTACTTTTTCCTCTATCTCTAACTGAGATATAAAATATTATAAAAAAACGTTTTTACTTAACCGCTAACTTCCGTCGTGTCGTTACCTGCCACTTATTTTCCATGATTACAGTGATTTCTATGTAAACTTCTTACAATAATGTTTTATTTTGTACATTTTTAGGGCATGAAGCGTAAGTCTTATGAGACTAAATGTATGATTCCGAACCACGCTGCACGCAGCAGCGCTGCCGCGACAGTGCTGTCACCAGCTGTCACAGCCCTGTCACGGCACTACTGTGGCACTACCGCCCACAATCTCTATAAGCTTATATGACATTACATTCCGAGCTAGGCAGCAATGTCGCGGCAGAAATGTAGCGGAACATTGCTGCCTAGCTCGGAATGTAATGTCATATAAGCTTATAGAGATTGTATGGGGACCAGTAGTGCCGCGACAGGACTGTGACAGCTGGTGACAGCACTGTTGCGGCAGCGCTGCTGCGTGCAGCGTGGTTCGGAATCATACCTTTACATGTTACATAATGTTCGCTTGAAAGAAAAATAATTCTGTACTAAATGAACCCATCACTACTTTGCATAAGTATAGATATAGTTAATGCCGTAAAGGGTGAGATGATGCACGCGAATTCTTCTTCTTCTTCCTTACCTTATCCCACGCTACGTGGGGTCGGCACAACATGTATTTTTCTTCCACTCACTCCTGTCATCCGTCAACGTATTATCCACCCCTTTTACACGCATATCCTCTATCACGCAATCCATCCACCTTTTCTTTGGTCGTCCTTTCCACTTTTTTCCTTCCACATTCATATTTAACATTCTTCTAGTGACATGGCTTTCTTCCCTCCGCATCCAAGTGAATTTAGATTTTTTATTAATTTAATGTTATTCCGGACAAAACATAGCCTAGTAATATGCACATCCCCGGGATGCAAGCTAAGTAATGTCTGTACCTTTTGTCGAAATTGGTTAAACGGATGGGCTGAGAAAAACTAGCAGACAGACAGACAGTTGCCAGATATATAATTTGATAGCCTGTAATATGTAGGTTGCAAACGCATCAAATTAAGAAGAAAGGTGATGCATGTAAGATTTGCTGTGATAGCCTAGTGGTTAGGTCGTCCGCCTTCTAATCGGAGGTCGGGGGTTCGATCCCGGGCACGCACCTCTAACTTTTCGGAGCTATGTGCGTTTTAATTAATTAAATATCACTTGCTTTAACGGTGAAGGAAAACATCGTGAGGAAACCTGCATTCCTGAGAGTTCTCCATAATGTTCTCAAAGGTGTGTGAAGTCTACCAAACCGCACATGGCCAGCGTGGTTGACTATGGCCAAAACCCTTCTCACTCTGAGAGGAGACCCGTGCTCTGTAGTGAGCCGGTGATGGGTTGATCATGATGATGATGATGATGTAAGATTTCGATAAATTACTGTTAGTCCATAAGTTGGTTGATCATAAGAGTGGGAGGTCCCGGGTTCGATTCCTGGCAGGGGTTTGGAATTTTATAATTTCTAAATTTCTGGTCTGGTCTGGTGGGAGGCTTCGGCCGTGGCTAGTTACCACCCTACCGGCAAAGCCGTGCCGCCAAGCGATTTAGCGTTCCGGTACGATGCCGTGTAGAAACCAAAGGGGTATGGGTTTAATAAAAACTGCCATACCCCTTCCAGGTTAGCCCGCTATCATCTTAGACTGCATCATCACTTACCACCAGGTGAGATTGCAGTCAAGGGCTAACTTGTATCTGAATAAAAATAAAAATAAAAAAAAAAAGACATCACTCAATAAACACGTCTGCACCAACGCCGTCTCATCATTTAAACAACCAACAAATCAAGCTATATTTCAGGCCTTACATTGTAAATGTGTGATAGATGATACTGATGTCCCATAAATACCTTAGATATAGAATTTATAACGTTATCCACGCAAAAGATAAACTGTAGATATCTTTATGTATCTTGATAACCTAATATTATGTGCATTTCCCAAATGCAATAAGTGTTAAGTACTACTTATAATGATCCATAAATAATAACCAGATTTAAAAATAATAAAACAACTGGCTTCCATTTCTTACATAATATAGATAGGTACTTTTTATACATATTAGATAACTAGCTGATGCCCGCGACTTCGTACTCGTGGATTTAGGTTGTTCAAAATCCCCTGGGAACTCTTTGATTTTCTGGGATAAAAAGTAGCCCATGTCACTCTCCAGGTCTTTGACTATACCCATGCAAAAAATCACGTGAATCCGTTGCTCCGTTGCGACGTGATTGAAGGACAAACCAACAAAGCAACAAACCAACAAACAAACAAACTTTCGCATTTATAATAAGGTTACTGATTATAATAAGGTTACTGATTACTGATAAGGGTACTCATACATAATCAACACTTACCGCCGCTGATGGTGAATATCGGATTGCCGTTGATATGAGGCGAGTAGGATTCAACTTTCTCAGAAGGCTTGACGACATCGGGTGCTCCAACCATGCCTATAACAATACAGATACAACTGTTCAATAAATGGTTTCATGGGTTTCATGGGTTTCATGGGAAACAAAAGCTTAATTTAAACTGCAAAAATAACTTTTTTTTAAATGAAAATATTGCAATTTATCTGATTACTATACAAATCATGCCCGCGTGGAATGGTGCCAAGAATACTGGCTGCATTTCCGCGCTAGACAGTTAGGCTGATCCGTTGCACATAAAATGAGCCAGCCGTTCTTTCACCAGATGAGGCTATTAATCGCGGTGAAATGTCTCGTATTTTTTTTTTAGCACTAAGACTCCACGGCCCCAGGGTCTCCACGGCAAACGGAACAAAAATGTAACTCTCGATAATAGAGCATACTTGCGCCGCTTGCCGTTTTCTGCTGCGGCTCCCGGTCTTGATGCTATCTCCCTGATATGACACGGGGCCAATGTTTCAACACACGTTGGGTCCCACACTGGCGCGCGTCCCGTTCCCAGGGAACCAGCGTCAATCCCTCATCCCGACTAATCCCTGCCGGCTCAATGAGCGCAGGAATGTCTATGGTGGCAAGAGTTCTTTTGATAGTATCGTTAAGTTAGTTATAACTTGTACCAAACTCAAACTCAAACTCAAATCATTTATTCAGAATTGGTAAAATTTTACGCTTCCTGATTGTCATAAAGTTTTATTTGTAAGCTGATATGCTATAGTGGTGATAATTAAAACTAAAGCTACTAGGGTTCCAAACGCGCCCAGGTCTGAGAAGAGCCCACATACCTTGTGGATATAGATACGTAAACTCAGAACCCTTTCGTAGTCGGTTAATAAGAGTTTGATAAAATTCATAAAGAAAGTAGGTTACCTATAAGTACCTCTAGAGGTGCCTTGACGGAAGCCATACAAAGTTATTGACACTGAAACGGTATTAGAGCGGAAGATATTAAGTGATTTAGTTACACCTACTTGCAAAATTGTGTCGAGTAATTCTTGTGGATGGTGAAAATAATATCACAAGGAGAATTCATACTAGCCCTTTTGTATGATGGAAGACTAGGAAACGAAAAACTTACGAAATAAACGTTTTTCTTTCTTTATTTTTTTCATAGAATGTGTAGGTATTTCTGTAGGTATGAACTCCTTTATGTGCGTGTCCGAGTGGCACTCGACCGGTTTCTAAATATGACTGACTGACTAACTGATCTATCAACGCACAGCTCAAACTACTGTACGGATCGGGCTGAAATTTGGCATGCAGATGCATAAGAAAGGATTTTGGAAAATTCAACTTCTATAATAAGGGGGTCAAATAAGGGGTTTGAAATTTGTGTAGTCTCCGCGGATGAAGTCGCGGGCATAAGCTAGTTTATCTATATATACTTTGACGTTAGAGGTGCGTGCACGAAATCGAACCCCTGACCTCCGACTAGGAGGCCTACACCCCACCTAAGAATATTTTCGTAGAGATATTCATACGTACTTACGTATATCTAAATTCTGCTTCGATAAACAATAAATTATAATTAAGATTGAACATGGAAAATTCTTATAATTACGTGAAATTACTAACTAACTTAACTAAAATAAGTATTTTTTTTATTTATAATCTGCTAATCTGACTTAAAATATTATGTTTCATTGCTCATTATAATATTACGTACGAGTATACGATATATAGTCAAATCAGTACCTTTTTATCAAACGTTAAAACGCGCGCTTAGTATGTGAAATTCTATGAAATGCCGGTATATGACGTCACAATCATTTGACGTGCTTCGATAATTTAAAATGGTTGTCACCCAATTGTCACCATATAAAACTGACAAAGGATTTGGAATTTACGTATTTTGGTAGACGCTCTATTTGATAATCACTGAGAAATAATTTATTTTGCCATAGTCAAATACCGTATTGAGTAATTTTGAATGGCCGTTCAAGCGCACCTTTAGTTCAGAAACCGAAATGCACCGCGTCCTTCAGTGCAATTTGCAGTAACGACGCGTCGAGCGAAAGATAATACTGCAAGAACACGAGCACTTCCCATTCCGTAGACGGGAAATGTAGTTATGTCGCGTGGGAACTGACTATTTGACGATATTCTTAGTAGAACTACAGTGCGAATCGGGGTCAAAGCACACGAGTAGCTAACCTTTCGGATGTCTAATCCATACTAATATTATAAATGCAAAAGTGTGTCTGTCTGTCTGTCTGTCGGTCTGCTAGCCTTTCACGGCCCATCCGCCCAACCGATTTTAACGAAATTTGGTACGTAGATAGCTTGCACCCCGGGGAAGGACATTTTAATTTATTATATTTATTTTATCCCGGATCAAAGATTCCCCACGGGATTTTTAAAAACCTAAATCCACGCAGACGAAGTCGCAGGCATCGTCTAGTAAGCAATAAACATCGTGAGGAAACTGCATAAGTTTTCCATAATGTTCTCTAAGGTTTGACAAGTCCTCCAATCCGCACTAGGCCAGCATGGTGGATTATGTCCAAATCCTTCTCATTTTGAGAAGTGACTCGTGCTCAGTAATGAGCCGGCGGCGTTGGGTTGATGATGATTGTATATACTTTTATTGTGAAACACAAAAAACTAAGTAGTAGTAAGAGTAATTTCATTCATCTTAACGTTGCATAAACGTTTTTAATCGTGACCTTTCATGGGGGTATTTATTCGGACTTATATTGCCATATCCACAGAATTGAGATAATTGTATAGAAATGATAAAGATACGTGAACAATAGGGATGACGACTAATAGTCCAATTAGCAAACTTCAAAATGCTCACTTAGCATGGGAGCTTGTATAAAAGACACAAGTGTGGCGTCATAAACATTTGACGTAATTTGACGTACTTTTTTAGTTAAATAATTTAAATGGTTAGCAAACTTAAAACTAGCAGCGGATGTGGACTTTTCGAATTTTGGAAGAAATTATTTCTTAGTTTAATAAATAAAGATATTTATTAATTACTAAGAAATAATTTCTTTTTGACAATATGCATCATCCCAATTGTCGCTACGCAGATTACTAGGGCCATCTGACATCAGTGTGTGTAGTTCAAGCGTTGCTGTAAAAACAGACTTATTCACATTGCGTTACGCTTTAGTTTACGTTGGTTTGGGTGAAGATGTCATTTTAGTTTAGTTAAGAGATTTGCGTACATCATAATTTTAGCTACAATGTATCTATGTGGCACACTTATTATGATAATAAACGTATCTCTTTCTCACGTTACAGAACGGCAGATACATTTATTTCTATTAATTCTTTAGAATTCTGTGGTCACACCATTATTTTTTGGGTTTCTATAAAGTTCATGGTAATTTCGGACTTCCTTCACCTAAAATTAGTATAAATTCTGTTGTTGTCTTGGATTCAAACTTACAAGTGTGTTGATTTTTCTGTCTTTAACAACTACTAAATTGTTTTTTTTTTCCGTCGGGCAGTTCATCTTTTATAATTTATAGTTCAGAAATATACCTAAACATTACGATTCTCGATGAAAAAAGATATTTTAAGAAAAATTTAAAAAAATACCGTACAATAATCGAAATAAATCCTTCATATTTTTATTTCATCATCATCATCATCGTCAATAGGCATCCTATAGGGCGATTGTCTAAAACCTGCATCAATCATTATATGTATATAACATTCTCAATTTTTCTGATTGGCTGAATTTGTACGATTCTTGTTGCAACAATGCATTGTGGCCAATAGTGAGCGAGCATTAACCAATCAGAGATGATTGCGATCGTGACATTGCAGCTGTCAAACAACCGCGGTAGGGCCACAGGTCAACAGATGGGCACATACATACGAAAAGTAGGTGCGTGCCCCGACTCGAAACCTTGACCTCTCGAATAGGAGGCGGACGTCCTAACACTAGGCTATTACGACTATTATTAAGTTGGTAAAGTGCATTCAAAATAAACTGGCGTGTTTCCATTTGAGACCGTCATTACCAATAACAATAGTGTTTATTTGTGTTAGTTTTTTTGAATGCACTAACCTGTGGTACTTACTTATTATTTACTACCAAGCCATATTAAGAAGGTACTAGGAGTACATAGTACTGCAACGACTCAATTACGGTAGGTTCATAACCATGAGATCACGGTTAGCCATGCACAAACAGTTCATACGTCAAATGTTCAGAACAATGGGTCTTTGGAAACGTTTATATGTTGACATTTTATTATAATAGACAATTAAGTATACTACCACAAATAACTACATTTCTATACGTATTGCATAGCTTTTTCTAGGGTTCCGTAGTAAAATAAACATCGTCAAGGTCTGCACCCGAACGTAATCAAAACTTCACGGACACGTCGATCGATTTGCCCCCTCGTTTCTTATTCGAACCGCTAGGATATGGAATGCCCTTCAGGGATTAGTTATCTCTTCCTTTTCAATATTTGGGTTTAATAATGGAAACTGCCAAACCCTTTCCAGGTTAGCCCGCTACCATATTAGACTGCATATCACTTACCACCAGGTGAAATTGCAGTCAAGGGCTAACTTGTATATGAATAAAAAATAAAAATAAAATAACAGGCTGAGTTAGTTGTGGGCTCTTCTCAGACCTGGGCGCGTTTGGAACCCTCATAGCTTTAGTTTTGAGGTTATGTAATTAATTAAGTATAAATTATCACCATTGCATCATTTTCTTACAAATTCAGCAATTGACAATCAAAACCTTACCTTCGTATTCAATTCACACTAGCCCAGCGTGGTGGACTATGGCCTAAGCCCTTCTCATTCTTGCCTATTCACTCTTGTTTTAAATATATTCGAGTTATCAGAGTCAGAAAAAGGTTCTGTAAGAAGTTAATTCTAAATAACCAATTGTTTTTTTTATTCCCTTGACTGCGGTCTCACCTGATGGTAAGTGATGATGCGGTCTAAGATGAAAGCAGGCTAACTTGGAAGGGGAGTGACAGTTTCATTAAACCCATAGGTACTCATCGACTTCTACAATCTACACGGCATCGTACCGGAACGCTAAGTCGCTTGGCGGCATGGCTTTGTCAATCATGTTTGCACGTTTAGTTGAACATTTAACTAATATTGACACACGTGTCAATGGTAATTATTTGTAGTTTACACGTTTTACATATTTGTATAGTATAATAAATTGCAAAAACGAAATAATTATGTATGTCAAGTAACCTACTTAATTATTTCAAACGAAAGTAAATACCGTAGTACTTATACAGACTACAGTAGGTTTCCAAAGAATGGTAGCGCAATAAGTGTGAGAGCACACTAACGACATGTCTCTAGAAAACGTTTATGTTATTTACCTTCTGTTTTGTTCATAATATGTTATAATTTATTTTGTTTGATATTATTTTATAGAATCTTAAAGAATATATTTTTATTCAAGTAAACTTTTACAAGTAGAACCAGCAAGAAACTCGGCGGTTGCTCTTTTCACTGTTCAATTTACAATATTATTATACCACATACTGTACAAGCAATTGCAGCCCCGTGCATTGTTGAAGCGAGTCAGACTTATTTAAACCCTAATTGTATTGTATATAAATATTGCACGCTCGCGTCGGTCGGAAGAGCAATGTATAATGCAATAAATAAACCTGACTTTGACTTTGACTATGACTTTGATAATAGGTACCTACCTATATAAATGCATTCGACCAAGTCGTCGAAAATTGAACTTAGGATCTTTTGGAAAATCTCATGAAATTAATTGTGTAGCTACTAATCCCTCCTTGTTCTTGCTCAGTAGTGGGCTGATTCTCTTACTAGCCCTTACGGTCAGGTTGGACAAATTCTTGCTGACTGTATAAAAGTTTCGAAATATAAAGTCCCTAGTATGATCCTAGCTTTGTGACTATTTGTCGTAAAGCTAGTGAAACTTAGCCATTGCACTGCGGCTGAGTTGAGCTCGGAAGAAAACGACTATTTGTCGTAAAAAGTGGCCCTTATTTCCCGAGGCAGAGATTGTTCACAGTTGTGAAAGCCATTGCGAAAGGCCCACTGAACCGTATTCGGATCCATATTCCATTTGCGACGTGGACTATTGCCAAACCCTTATTCTGAGAGGAGAACCGTGCTCAGTAGTGAGCCAGCGATGGGTTGGTGATGATGATTCTCTTACTAGCCCTTATGGTCAGGCTGGACAAATTCTTGCTGACCGTATAAAAGTTTCGAAACATAAAGTCCCTAGTGTGATCTGGCTCTGCGACTATTTGTCGTAAAAAGTGGCCCTTATTTCCCGAGGCAGAGATTGTTGACAGTTGTGAAAGCCGTTGCGAAAGGCCCACTGAACCGTACACGGGTCCACTTGCGACACCCAACCACTTTTCGGTTATTTAATTTTCTCTGAGGGTCTTCTTACACTTGTCAGGTTCATTCGCTGTTTTATTATGAGGTAAGTCATTTCGAATATTGTTCTTTTCCACAGTACTCATACTAACATTATATAAATCCAAAAATGTGTCTGTTTATATGTTATTTTTCACGGTCCGTTTAAGTAATTTTGACGAAATTTAGTACGTAAAGAGATAGCCTGCATCCTGGAAATGTACATACCTCAAACCTCCCCCTAAAAATCAAAGGGTTCCCACGGAATTTTTGACAACTGTTACGTCTTGTTCACGGCCCATCCATTTAACTGATTTTAATGGGATGTAGTACAGAGGTAGCTTTCATCCCGGAGGCTAGGCTATTTTATCTAAGCTATTTTTTATCCCGAAAAATCAAAGAGTTGTCGGGATTTTCAAGAACTCAAATTGAACGAACGAAGTCGCGAACGTCATCTAGTATTTAATAGTTCTGTTTATAAATATATACCTAAACTAAATAACGTTGCGTTTCATAAATTAGATAACGTAGCGCAATGTACTGTAACTTATTATGAAACGTAACTTGAAACGTGTCTTGGTTTTCTTTTACCTTTATCGATTTATTAAAAAAAATTACATAATTTTGCAGAGTTCGACCATAAGTCTGCGTAATGTATTAACTATTTATGAAGTAATTAAATCTTTTACTTACTAATTAATTTCATGAAGACTATGAAATTACGTATAAGTCATTAAAAAAGCTGGCGTGAAGAAGCAACGGGCAGTCATAATGGGCAGCTTTTAATGTCAGGCTTGTCGTAAAAGAGATGGCCCCTCGAACTGGAAAACTCTAGAGAAGAGACGAACGTCGAACAAGTCAGCATAATGTGGGGCGCCCTCCAGCAGATGGACTGAGGATATCAAGAGGGTTGCGGGGAGTGGTCTCTATCAGGCATTTTCAAAGATGATATGTATGTAGGAATTAATATAAGTGTATATTCAGACATACCTATCAGTTCTTACGCAAATATTATGTCAAGTGAAGTTAACATTTGTAAGTCTAATCTAGGCTATCAATCATCGTTAAATAATGCTACTAAAGCAGCTCGAGTGCTTTGGAAAGTGCTATCTACTCTGATAGCACTAAATCCTGCTTATATTAACAACTTTTATGGCTAACTCTACATAGTAAACATAGTGGTAATACGTAACAATAAGTATAATTGTATTATATTGGAGTATCGTAGTATCGCATCGGTCGACTACCTGCAAAATGTCGCGACGATGTCGAAAAAGCAGCGGAAAAGAAATGGATGCAGCACACCAAGAGCAGAATGTATATGGCGTGCTAATGATAAGGTCTTGTAGTAGATTGCAATTTAGGTTATAGATGATGATTATATCGAAACTACACAAAATATACAATTTACAACTAGATTAAATATTACAAAAATAACATTAGGTCATAATAATGATAACCGAAAACACGTTTAAAGGTTAATGACATTTGTGTTAAATTTTAATGAGTTAAAATCGGTCAGTCAGTCAGAGTCAAATCAGTAATATTTAACTCATTAGCAAATGCTGCGAATTAAGTTATAAAATATGGAGTAAATAATTAGCTCAGTGATTCGCTGACAAGTGTGAAGAGACTCATTTTAAATATTATCTGTATTGTCAAGGTTTACAAAAAAATGTGGTAATTTAATTTTGTCTTATTATTGTTACTGGGTATTAAATCTCGAAGACTAGGTCAATCCGTAATCTAGAAGTTTCGGTTGAGAATCAAACGTAGGTTACTTTACTTATTATTTTTGAGTGACTGCTTATAACACAATTCTCCTAAGAAGCTTGTATTTAAGTTTTTTTTGTCTTTAATGAATTTGAGCAAGTAATCCATCCATACTTCTATACAAATTATAAATGCGAAAGTGTATCTGTCTGTCTTTCTGCTAGCTTTTCACGACCCAACAGTTTAACCGACTTTGATGAAATTTGGTAGAGTTAGCTTACATCCCGAGGAAGGACACATACTACTTTTTATTCCGGAAAATCAAAGAGTTCCCACAGGATTTTCAAAAACCCAAATCCACGCGGACGAAGTCACGGGCGTTATTTAGTCTTTTATAAATAACGAAAGTCTTCGATAAAGAAATAAAAAAATAGCAAAACCTTGAAGGAACCTTCATATTAATTCTCTAAACGCCAGCACGACAGTTCAAGCGCATTATTCAGGCTCGACTAGACAGCTTGGCGGTACTCCAACTTGCTAAGTTAATATTCATTAGGTTTACATATAACAGCTGCGTCATAGTTTTATTTATAAGTGAGGTTATTAGCGTGTCTTCTCTCTGATGGGATACAGGGATATTACGGAGAAAACTTAATGTTATAGGCGCGTCGGAGGGTCTCAGGTTCGATCCCGGGCACGCACCTCTAACTTTTCGGAGTTATGTGCGTTTTGAGCAACTAAATTACTTGCTTTTACAACGAAGAAAAACAACTCTGTCCGTCTGTCGTGTCTGACAAGAAAATCTATAGGGTATTTCGGCTTTCCCGTTGACCTAGAATCATGAAATTTGACAGGTAGGTAGATCTTATAGCACAAGTAAAGGAAAAATTCGAAAACCGTGAATTTGTGGTTACATCACAAAAAAAATTAAAATGTGTTCATGAACAAATAATTAGGTAGTATTTTCAACTTTCTAAGTAAGATTACTATAATACAAAATGGGGGTTTTACATGTGAATTCTAAAACAGATTTTTATTTATTTTCACGCATAGTTTTTGATTTATCGTGCAAAATATCGAAAAAAATACAACTGGAGTAGGTACGGAACCCTCGCCGGTTGGTCGGTTTTTTTATGCATTATACCTACCTACGTAAAATACGTACGTGACAGATACCTGTAGTCAAATCTTTTTCATAATATCTTGGCCGAAAAAAGTTGAGAAATAAGTATGCTTAGTGCACACTTACAAGTCATAAAATACGACATGAACATTATGCACAGTCAATATTATGACAAACCAACCTATAACGTACCTATAACGTAGAATAAGCTAGAGCTTCATACTGCAAATGTTTATAAACTTTGAGATTCTTACGCTCTTTGCTTGTAAAACATCAACTTGGCAAGGAATTTTAGCTTAGCTTAGCTTCGAATAACATTTATAAACATTACCTAGATAGAGTTTAAAATAAAAGTCGCACGCTTTTAATAGGTAGGTACTGCCATTTTTATTCTTACGACCCTATTTTAATAAACTTGGCGTGAAAAGCTAGCACACAGACTGGACAGCCTACGGGTTGCTTCCAGCTAAAGGCGTCGCTTTTAGGTATATAAGTTTCCAGAAAAACGGTTTCCAATCACGTCACATTCAGTAGTCTCTGACCTTTAAAGGGCGCACGTGGCAACCGTTGCCAGGCGAAATATTACCATTTCACAATTTTAATTGATTGTAGGTACGCTGATGGACCCACGTTGAGGACTTAAACTTTTGTCAGCCGACGTGATATTTCCGAAACTCATATAGAGCCGGACATAAGGCTCTTTTGAGTAGCTTGTAGGTACCTATTAGATGATCGTTATTTAGGTTTTTAAAATTTCGTATAAACGTTGATTTTGCAAGACAAAAAGGTAGCTATTAACTTAAAATAAAAATCAACTCTGGTTATTATTATTGAATTATTGATTGGATTAATTCGATCGACTCGAGTTTGAGTCATCGGTCGATGGCAGATGGCATCGACATCTCGAATTCAAGTCAGATTGTTTCGATTGTTCGAAAAACTCGATGGTTCTCGAAAACCATCGAGGACCATAGATATGTTTGGAACAATTGAAACAATCGATGAAAACATCTCGCCATCGCGCAGGTGTGGGCCCACTTATATACACACTAGCTTATGCTCGCGACTTCGTCCGCGTGGACCACAAAAATTTCAATCCCCTATTTCACCCCCTTAGGGGTTGAATTTGCAAAAATCCTTTCTTAGCGGATGCCTACCTCATAATAGCTAACTACATGCCAAACTTCATCCCGATTCGTCCAGTAGTTTGAGCTGTGCGTTGATAGATCAATCAGTCAGTCAGTCAGTCCTTTCCTTTTATATATTTAGATATACCACATGTTAACATTCTACGGCTGATGATAATAAAAGCATATTACTTTTTTTTAAAGTATGTCGTAATGTAAATTGTCTAAGCGTAATAACCTAGTATAACAATGAATAGGTGAAATCGATTCGACATGACGATAGAAAAATAACCAATAATTGAAAACCTTGATAATGAAAAATTCTGTTGATGTATACCTATCCTATTTCTAGAAATTTATAGTAGGCAATAAATAATTATTAAGTAATTTAATATCGTTTCGTTTTATAGTTTTGTAAAGGTTATCTAATATTATCAACGAATTTAATGACGTTAATCTTTAAACGCGCCTTAATTCTAGAGATCTAGGGAGCTTAGTTGCAATCCGTCTGATGGAGCCCTTAAGCGTTTGTGCACTCATTCGTATTCGAAACATATTCGTTTTCGTAAAAATACTATTAGTACTTAATGGCCTGTTAGACAAAATGTAAGTACGCTTGTGCACTAATTTGGTTCGTATTTATACAAAGCCGTCAAAATAAGAATCAAATGAGTGCACAAGCATAATAATATGTACGTTTTGTGTGACGGTCACTTCAAATTCGAAAAGGAATAGGTACGACTAAGTGCATAAACGCCCTTAAGTCTTACTAGGGACGAAATCGTGAGCATTTCACGAAAAGACCACAAATTCACGGTTTTCGGATTTTTCGCTTTACTTGGGCTATAAGACCTATCTACCTGCCAAATTTCATGATTCTAGGTCACCAAGAAGTACCCAATACCTAGGTTTTGATTCTCTTTTCTTGACAGACACGACAACGAAGTGATCCTATAAGGGTTCCTTTGTCCTTTTCAGGTACGGCACCCTAAAAACAGTTGAGAGCGTTAATAAAACTGGTTTTTTTATTACTTAATACATTTTCATCTATTTAAAAAATACATTAATAAAAAATGGTTCTAAGAAATAAGAATATAACAAGGAGTATTTGACATTAAAAATTCTCAGAAATACGCATCGCATACATAACAAAACATAAATAACTTCTTGCAAGCGTCTAGCATTTATAATTTTATAGATCTTTTTATTTTACTTGTACCTATCTATATACTTACTTCATCATGAGCAACCCATCGCCGGCACACTATAGAGGACGGGTCTCCTCTCAGAGTGAGAAAGGTTTTGGCCACAGTCAACCACGCTGGTCAAGTGCGGATTGGCAGACTTCACACACCTTTGAGAACATTATGGAGAACTCTCGGGTATGCAGGTTTCCAAACGATGTTTTCCTTCACCGTTCAAGTGATATTTAATTACTTAAACCGCACATAACTCTGAAAAAACCGGCCAAGTGCGAGTCAGACTTGCGCAACGAGGGTTCCATACTACAGTCGTATTTTTTCGACATTTTGCACGATAATTCAAAAACTATGATGGATAAAAATAGATAAAAATATGTTTCAGAATGTACAAGTAAAGCCCTTTCGTATGATACCCCCATTTGATATAGTTATCTTACTTCGAAAATTGAAAATTCTAATTATTAGTTCATGACCACAATTTAATTTTCTTTTGTGTGATGTAAGCCTAAGTTCACGGTTTTCAGATTTTTCCCTGAATGTCTACTATAAGACCTACCTACCTGCCAAATTTCATGACTCTAGGTCAACGGGAAGTACCCTGTAGGTTTCGTGACAGACCGACAGACAGACAACAAAGTGATCCTATAAGGGTTCCGTTTTTCCTTTTGAGGTACGGAACCCTAAAAATTAGAGGTGCGACCCCGGGTTCGAACCCCCGATATTCGATTAGGAGACGGACGTCCTTATCACTAGGCTACCACCACACTTACTTATACTTTTTTATACTAGGTATATGAGAAAGATTTTCATACGAGTATGCCAAAAAACATCATAAAAATAAAAAATATGAAAGTGTATTTGTGTGTTGGTTTGTTCTACAATCAATAATGTAAAACAACATAAATAATAAGGATTAATTAAATTACTTTAATTTTTATGAAAAATAAATTAATCTTTATGTTTTTGATGTTACAGCCAGTCACAATAAATCAGGTGTTTTATAAAATGTCTACTCAAAATAAATATTGTGGTGGAAACTTGACAGAATAAAAATTCCACTAAGCCGTCGATTCCACAGGCAACGGTTCGAGTTCAGAGTTCTGTGTTTTGGGTTCAGTACAGATCAATCAAAGATATTATTTACTTTTTGACCAAGTCGTGGTCAATTTATTCAAGAAATGCTATAACAGTGAACGCGAAATGGAGAAATCTTAATTCTGGATCGTTAGTTGTAGGATTTCTATAGAATTGTATGTGTAAAATGATCTTCATTATTTATATTGCGGTGAGTTTATCCTCCTTGGAATCTCATTTCGCAATGCCAAGCACTGCGGTCAAAACATGGCTGACAGTGGATATTGTAGCAAACATTAGCTATTTTCCCTGATTACGGAAGAGTTAGAGCATTATCCGCAAGAGAACTAAGGTCTGAGATAAATCCCAAGCCACCAGAAAGTT
The DNA here is from genome assembly GCF_902806685.2 of Maniola hyperantus. Taxonomy (NCBI): domain Eukaryota; kingdom Metazoa; phylum Arthropoda; class Insecta; order Lepidoptera; family Nymphalidae; genus Maniola; species Maniola hyperantus. Next base: position 6,973,928 of record NC_048558.1, read on the forward strand.
AAAGTACCTATAGTACGCGACAGGTCGTAATGGCAATTGGGGACAGCCCCCACGCTTTGCCGGTGCGGGCGAGCGTGGGTGACGTGTGGGTGTGTGAGGCGTCCCCCCGCCTTTTACTCCGATCGCCATCTTGACCTGTCGCGGACTATAGCAGTGGGCAGGTCAAGCTTGTCATATTCGTAATTCGTTGCAGCGATGGCCGTTGGAACCCGAGAGTATTAAAGTGGAGATGCATATACGATCTATAACGTATATACGTAGGCATAGTGGAGATCAACGTCCAGCGAGATGTGAGATTTGCCGACTATTTAAAGAGGGTAGCAGACGTGGCCGGATCGCAGGCGGAGCTTCAAGCTTCCTATAATCTAAATATATAAAAGGAAAAGGTGACTGACTGATCTATCAACATTCAACGTACGGCTCAAACTGCTGGATGGATGCAGGCTGAAATTTGGCATGCAGATTAAGCTATCATGACGTAGACATCCGCTAAAAAAGGATTTTTGAAAATTCAACCCCTAAGGGGTAAAATAAGGCTTTGAAATTTATACTTACAGTAAAATACTTTTGAATTGAAAAGTCGTTAACGGTTTCTGACAAACACAAATACTTACCTATACCTATGGCATATTTTATAATATCATATAGGTATAGAAAATAGTTAGCTTTGTGTGGACGCTCCTATTTCCTGCTTTTATCAATTCGAAATGTTTAATAACTTCAAAACAAAGAATGTTCTATCGTCATCGATAAAAACAAAAACCGGATTTAGTTTTAAAAAGTCAGTGGCCTTATTTTGTTTTAAATAATTTCTTAGAGCTTTCTGCCAACTGCCTGTTGCTGGCAATTTATCTATATTATTATGATGAGCTCGTCTTTGACAATGAACTGATGCTGGAAGGACGTTCCATATCCTAGCAGTTCGGATTAGAAATGAGGAAGCAAAACGCTTGGTACGTATCCGTAGAATTTTGACTACGTACGGGTGCAGGCTTTGGTGATGCCTTGCGGTGCGATAGTAGAAAGGTGAAGGAGGAACCAGGTCAAAAAGTTCTTGGGCAAACTCTCCGAAAGATATCCTGTAGAATACCGATAGACAGGCAACTTTACGCCGATGTTACAAACTTTGAAGTTTAAAATCGCCCAGCGCCAATGTGTGATGTGTCTTTTAGTGCGACGGTCCAACGAATCAATGTATTAAGTTGGTACTTTGCAGAGCCATCTCATAAAATTACACTAATAACACAAACATTTCTAAAGACATTCAAAATTAAACAAAAAAAAAACCCTCACTCATATTTAGTCCAAATGAATCCGAATTGAGTTCAAAATCGATTAACTCACCGCAAACTCGATATATAAATAAATCGATAAACAATTTAAATGACTAATTGCTTAATGCATTCTTATCTTGAACTTGCATGTTGAGTGGCTTATCTATACTAAGTAATATAATTCATGAATACGGATGCCTGATTCAACGTAAAATACCTTTTCCAAATGCTATTTTATAAACTTCTACCTTTAATTGCTAAGGAGATAATATTATGCAACACTAAACAAAATAAGAATAGCAAATATATGGGCATAATTATGTAAAACCCGTACTAAAGAGAGACCTTTTGCACAACCGTAAGTAGTAAATGATGATTTTTAATGAATTGAATAGAAATTGAAATCCAATAATAAATTAAAAGTGAAATACAGGGTGTAACCAGAACGCTGGCAAAAAGCAAAGACAGGTGATAATACTGATGATTGACATGATGACACACACAAAAAAAACCTATAATTTGGTAAATTAATAATAATGCAAATGAAACATCTAACTAACGCTAGAGGTCAAAGAACGTTGCGTAAGTAGGCCACTCGGAGTCAATGCCGCGTCGTAGGCGGGGCATTGACCCGAGTTTTAAACGCTGTATATTGCGGGTTTGAAAAATAATAACAAAGACAATTAAGATATTATAAATTCCCAAATCGTCCCTCCCAGGAATCGAACCCGGGACCTCCAGCTCATAAGACCACAGGTGATGATAGGTGCCTACATGAAGACAGTCATCAAAGCACCTAATAGGGACATATAGGTTGTAGCAGCTTATTAGCCCATACCTTTTTTATTCATTAACAAGTTAGCCCTTGACTGCAATCACCTAGTGTTATAATGACGATGCAGTCTAAAATGGCAGCGGACTAATTTAAGTAACTGTTAAGTATAAAATATAGAGTGGTGATAACCTAGCAGAGCGCTGATAGCCTAGTGGTTAGGACGTTGGCCTTCTTTTCGGGAGGTCGGGGATTCGATCCCGGGCACGCACCTCCAACTTTCCGAAGTTATGTGCGTTTAAATAATTGAATATCACTTACTTTAACGGTGAAGGAAAACATCGTGAGGAAACTTGCATGGCTGAGAGTTCTTCATAATTTTCTCAAAAGTGTGTGAACCACTAATCTGCACTGGGCCAGCGTGACAGACTATAGCCTAAACCCTTCTCATTCTGAGAGGAGACCCGTGCTCAGTAGTGGGCCGCTGATTGGTTGATGATGATGATGCGTGCGGTGATAACCTAGTGGTTAAGACGACGTCGGAGTGACAGCTGTCATGTAAATTTAACTTGAAACTCAAATAAAAGGACAAATTTTAAAAACTACTGATTATATACATATATGATGGTTCCGTACCCGAGGGTGCTAATCCGTCCGCCCGTCTATTTGCGGGCTGTATCCCGTGAACCGTAATAGGTAGAGAGTTGAAATTTTTACAGCATGTGTATTTCTATTGCCACTATAACCACAATCATTAATAAAATAAATTAAAAATAACCGCAATGAAATTAAAAAAAAATGTTTAAAAAATGGTATGGAACCCTTCGTATGCGAGTCCCACTTGCACTTGACCGTTTTTTAAGTATATCCGCTTTCGACGTAAGAATCCCGCTTTTTACTCAATGGGTTGCAAAGTCCTGCTTGCCCGAAACCGAAAAAAAAATATGGCAACGTTGGTTTCTATGCAACATCATAATATTGCAAGCAGGCGTGTGCCGTTTATTATTAATAATAATAATTACTATGCAACAAATCAATCCACCAAGGTACCTACTACATAATTATTTCTTCCACCGTGAAAAATGCTGAATGAAAAAAATAACTTCATTGACGTCATGTATCTTTGAATTGCCTTGATCGATATAACCATAATATAACGTTATTTGAAAATAAAAATACGACTGAACAATCTAAAATGGTTGTTGCGGATGCCAATATTTTGATATCCGCGGATGCGAATGCGAAGTTCTGAATGAATGCGAATGTTCCGCATTTGCGGATGCGGATGCGAATATACGTAACACTCCTGTTGGGTACCATTGTACACTTTTTGATTGGTCAGTTAGCGAACGAAGACATCAAATAGCAAACACGCGTGAGGCACGCGCCACTCTGGCCCCGCCCACTTTTTTGCAGGTAGAATAGAACAGATAGAATAGAATAGAATATATTTTTATTCAAGTAAACTTTTACAAGTGCTTTTGAATCGTCTACTAGTTAAATTTACCACTAGTTCGGAATGCCGTTCCTACCGAGAGGAAGATAGAAGAGAAGCAGATATGAATCCGCATCCGAAAAAACTCTACATTAATTGATGCGAATGTTCCGCATTTGCGGATGCGGATGTGAATATACGTAACACTCCTGTTGGGTACCATTGTACACTTTTTGATTGGTCAGTTAGCGAACGAAGACATCAAATAGCAAACACGCGTGAGGCACGCGCCACTCTGGCCCCGCCCACTTTTTTGCAGGTAGAATAGAACAGATAGAATAGAATAGAATATATTTTTATTCAAGTAAACTTTTACAAGTGCTTTTGAATCGTCTACTAGTTAAATTTACCACTAGTTCGGAATGCCGTTCCTACCGAGAGGAAGATAGAAGAGAAGCAGATATGAATCCGCATCCGAAAAAACTCTACATTAATTGATGCGAATGTTCCGCATTTGCGGATGCGGATGTGAATATCTGCAACACCCCTGATCTAAATATACTATGTATGTGTACTATGTCTATGTATGTGTCTATGTATATGTATGTGTAAATATAATATATTATGTCCTTTTCAATAACCTGTGTCCATATTAGTGTTTTGGGCTGTAGGTACGTAAGTACTACGTAAATATGTCAGTCAGTCAGTTTCTCTACATATTATATTATTATATTGATGAATCACTATTAGTACCTATAATACTAAAACCCTAACAAATTAACAATGATTTTATGTGTACGAAAGAAGTGTACAGTCACATTATTTTAGGCACTTTACACGATGTCAGATTTGAAACTATGTCAGTAACTTGCTTATCTGCATACAAACATCTTTCTTTACCTTGCAACAAATTAATGAAAAGTGCAAATTATATACCCTTGAATTTCTATTTCCGTATCGTATAAAAATCTCCCAAGTGCGAGTTAGACTCGAACACGAAGGATTCCGTACCATCGTACAAGAAATAAGACTTAACTTCTTAATTTTCATAGCGGGCATTTTGAACTTTTATTATATTTTGTTGTTATAGCAGCAATATAAATACACATTCTTGGAAAATTTTAACTCTCTACCTGTTACGGTTCACGAGATACAGCCCGCTGACAGACAGACGGATGAACGGACCGACGCGACGTATGGACAGTGGAGGCTTAATAACTAGTGGTTCGCCCCGAACTAAGACCTCGCGGTATGACATAATTCCATTATCCCATAACAGCGCCATCTATTAATTGTTATGTTAAAAATACTGATGCCTATTATAAATTCTTTATACTTAATATATTTTATCTTATTTTAGTATTTGTTGTTCATTGTATGTATGTAATTACGTTCAGTAATTCAGAAGTTATAAGGCTGTGACAGACGGACAGACAGACAAGTGCAATTTCACTCAAGTAGACTCAGAGACTCGCTTTGCTTGGTCAATTAGCTCCTGTTGGCATCCTTCGGGTACGGAACCCTAAAAAGAAGCATCCAAATGAGAATTACTTATTAGTGCAAGGTTCTGATTAACTAATTACTATGTTGGTAATTTTGAAGTCTTATTAGCTCAATCTATATCTATATATATAAAATTCAAAGTCCTGACTGACCGACTGCCTGACTGACTGACTGACATATATATCAACGCACAGCCTAAACCGCTAATCCTAAAGACATGAAATTTGGAGGTTCTATTCTTTGTAAAGAGTAGGTATCCACTAAGAAAGGATTTTTCGAAATTCCACCCCTAAGTGGGTTAAATGGGGGATGGAAGTTTGTATCAAAGTCCGTCATTTTTCAAGTTACTTGCATGAAAATTGGTATTTGGGTTTTCGGTCACAAATGAAGAAATACGTGTTTCAGGATTTTCGGAAAATTCGCCTATAAGGGTGTTAAAATAGGGGATGAAAGTTTGCATGGGAAAGTTTTAATTATTGATATTATTAACTTGAAATTTGGAAACTAGGTTTTTTCTTGAGGTTAGGTGTCAGTTACATGTGTTATTCGGTGCTGTTCAGAGTGCGCGTCCTGATGTTATAATGTTTGTTTCTGAAATAAATAATGCCATTTGTTTCCTGTAGGCCACGCAGGCGAAGCCGCGGGCAGAAGCTAGTTTAAAAACAAAAGTTTATTATCTGTATGAGCATATTAGCAAAAACTTAGCGTTGGTACTACATAGATTAATTATTGGTTTCGCTACGCTCTACTTATAAGTTATACTACCTAAACACAATCCAATATTAATAATCATTTGCCTCATTTTGTAGTTTTAGTGATTTAGTATTTTTCAAACCCGCAATGTATAGCGTGCAAAACTTGGGTCAATGCCCCCTTACGACGCGGCATTGAGCCCGAGTAACCTACTAACGTAACGTTCGTTGACCTCTGAAGTCAGTCAGATGTTTTATTTGCAATGTATCGTAATTCGTAAACTTTTACAAAATCATAGAATTTATTTTTTATTTGTCCTTTCGCGTTTTTTATGGTAGGTGTCATATAGTTAGTAATCATCAGTTTAATCTATTAGTTTTTAGGGTTCCGTACCTCAAAAGAAAAACGGATCCCTTATTTGTTATCACTTTGTTGTCTGTCTGTCGGTCTGTCAAGAAACCTACAGGGTATTTCCCGTTGACTTAGAATCATGAAATTTGGCAGTTAGGTAGGTCTTATAGCAGACATTAGGGGAAAAATCTGTAAATCGTGAATTTAGGGTTACATCACACAAAAAAATTGTGGTCATTAACTAATAATTAGTATTTTAAATTTTCGAAGTAAGATAGCTATATCAAGTGGGGTATCATATGAAATGGCTTTACCTGTGCATTCTAAAACAGATTTTCATTTATTTTTAGGCATAACAGTTTTTAATTTATCGTGCAAAATCGCACTTGGCCGGTTTTTTTAAAAATCGACTAAAATTACCGAATGATAAGATCACTTTCCGGTTTAAAAGTAAGAGATTTTACTTAAGCCGAATGCCATTTTTAATTCCTGTTTTTTGGGATAAGGCATAACACACCCGTTGCAGGTTCCTCGACCTTTCGTATAACAGGTCTTGTGGCATGTCTTGTAACTCCTGAATGATTAATTGAATGGTTTGCTTTTATTTTTAGGTTATAAATTAAATACTTAATGCGTACAAGGGACTGCACGCTTGAGACGTGTAATTGGCATACGCCATCCATACTAATTTTTTTTAGTAGGTAATTGTACTTGCTACTTTTGAGGCACGGAACGCTAAAAACAGACTACGGCTCTATGCTATAGAGCCGTAGTCTATAGCATTTGTCAAGTGTCTATTTTTTACTTAAATTATATAGATAACTAGATGATACCTGCGACTTCGTCCGCGTGGATTTAGGTGAATTCTCCGGGATAAAAAGTAGCCTATGTCCTACCACGGGATGTAAGCTAACTCTGTACAAAATTTCATCAAAATCGGTTGAACGGTTGGGCCCTGAAAAGCTAGCAGACAGACAGACACACTTTCGCATTTATAATATTAAGTATGGATTAGTATGGATATAGTCTATAAATAATACAGTAGGTATGTAGACTATGTGTAGGCATACACATTAGTTTTCGAACCACGCTCAAGGAAGGATACTTCTTTAAAACAATTTATTGTTATCCATTCTAAATATTAATCAAAATATTTAGATACAGATTTGACCTTCTTGGTAAAGGTCCAATGACCTGTGACGCAGTGGCCAGTGGTACGAGTACACAGTCTTGGGTTTGATTCTATCGGTATTCTAGTCTAACTTGAATAAATAAATCTAACTTGGAAGGGTTCCTACGTCCATGTCCTAATCGGAGGTTGGGGGTTCGATCCCGGGCACACACTTCTAACTTTTATGTGCATTTTAAGTAATTAAATATCATATACCTACACACATATAATAACATTGTAAATTGAAAAATTAAAAAGAGCAACTGCCGAGTTTCTTGCTGGTTCTTCTCGGTAGGAACGGCATTCCGAACCAGTGGTAAATTAAAACTACCTGACTATTCATAAGTACTTGTAAAAAGTTTACATGAATAAAAAAACATTCTATTCTATTCTATTCTATACTTGCTTAAACGGTGAAGAAAAACATCGTGAGGCAACCTACATGCAAGGGCGGATCCAGCTTTGGTGCCAGGGGGGGGTCACATAGTCGTGGTCAAGTCACAACATCTCGACCTCGTGCGACAGGTCGAGTTGGTAATCGGGGTATGACGAGCGGGGGTTGGGGGGGGACGCCCCGCACACCCGCACGCAGGGCCGTCTTTAACCTATTGGAGGCCCTGGGCACATTAGAATAACGGGGCCCCTATGATCTTGACAGAGTAGGTACTATTTTCTTGGAATAGGCAAAGAAAGCAGATAAGTCACGTTCAAGACGTATTATAAATGCGAATGTTTCTATCTATCTGTTACCTTTTCAAAGTCCATATTCTAAATCAAAATTTGGTACTATTCAGAGATAGTTTACACTCGGAAACGGCTTTTTATCCCGGAAAATTAAAGGGTTCTCATGGAAATTTTAAAAAACTAAATCTATGTGGACGAAGTTGCGGGCATCAACCAATATAAAGTAAAAGCGCGAGCGAAGCGAGCGCGAAATTTTTCATATATTCACGAAAAAATCATAAGGTAGCTACTAATATTATAAATGAGAAAGCGTGTCTATCTACTTATCTGTTACCATTTGACGGTCTATCTTTTTGACCAGGTACTGCACAGAGAAAGCTTTCGTCCCGGAAACCTGCATACACTTTTTATGCGGAAAATCAAAGAGTTCCTACGGTTTTTTGAAAACCTAAATCAATGCGGACAAGGTTGCGGGCGGGCAACAACTAATACAGAGCAAAAGCGCGAGCGAAGCGAGCGCGAAATTTTCTGTCTGTCTATCATCTTGTTAGGTACTTTTTCACGGCCAAATGTAGGTAGGTAGGTACTACTCAGTGATAGCTTGCATCTCGGAAGGGATTTTTAATCGTAGTGAACCGTACGTGCGAGCGAAGCGAGCGCAAAATTTATGACATTATTTACAAAAAAGAAAAGATAAATGTCAGAAATATTGTATTACGATATAGATAAATGCCAAAAATTTTGTACTAAAAACTATAAAGTCATCTGTTGTATAAAGAATAGTTCTATTATCTTTAGGGGTCCCCAGATGCAACGAGCGCTTGGATAATAAAAACTTTACTATAAATAATAAACGTAAAGGACCAATCCGACCAATACATTATAGGTATATAATACATATTATTTTTTACTTTTAGAGGTTTTTACTGTCGGGAATTTTTTAAAAAGTGTGAAAAAGAATGAAATATTCTATCATTTGCGTAAAGGCAATAAAGATCGGATATAAGACTATTTAACAATCTCTACGGTCCTTTGTTTGAGATGGCTTTTTTGACCGTTGATTTTATCGAAATAAATATGTTTTTGGGTATTAAAATATCGGTTGGTCTGTTATAGTTTGGTGATCTGGCAGGGACTACTGGGCCCCAATCGATCGTGGGCCCTGGGCAAGTGCCGTGTGATGTTCTTCAATAATTGAAGAACGACACACGAAATGTGACATCTCGATGAAAGGTAGCGGTGGCGCGGTAAAATTCAAAGGACATTGCCCAAGTGACTATGGGACTCAGTATCGCTACCAAATAAGTTGTCCACTAATAAAATAGAGCTTAATTTTTAGGATAGTTTTATTACATTTAATTACACATTTAAAAAAAATCTAAACCACCGGATTCCGCAGAAATATGGTGAAGAACGACCTCCGAAATTAGAATTTTCGAAACTGTTAATTCGCTGCTAACTTACGTTTTACTGAAATATTTCTCTTTATTAAATATATTTCTAAAGAAATCTGTATTATAGAAGCCTCAATAGCTCAACAGTTAAAAGGTGTGGACTGAAATCCGAAGGGTCGCCGGTTCAAACCCCACCTGTCGCACTACTGTCGTACCTACTCAGGTGGCACTAGCTTGACGCTTTCGTCCTACGTCGGCAACGATGCGGCAGCATTCTATAGAACGCGACAGGTCAATATGACAATCGGGGTGACGTGCGGCTGTGCGGAGCGTCCCCAGCCTCATACCCCGATTGCCATCTTGACCTGTCGCATACTATGGGTGTCCGCTAGCTGCGCACTGGCATTGGTAGCACACATATAGGCACCGCGTCTAGCCGTGACGTGTAGAAGGCCTCGCGCTCACGTGGAACACCTAAGCCCGCAGCGATGCACGCGGCGTCATGCCACAGCGAGGCGTCACCTATACAGAATACATAACTATATGTTAAACATTGCTTTTAATCAGTTAATTAAGTGAATTGAATGATGATAAGATAGGTATACACACCTCTAACTTGTGTAAGTTATGTGTGTTTTAAGCAATTAAATATCACTTTCTTTAAAGGTGAAGGAAAACATCGTGAGGAAACCTGCATGCATTCACTATACTGTCCTGAAAGATATGTGAAGTATGCCAATCAATCCACTTGGCCAGCATGGGAGACTATGGCCCTTCTCACTCTGTAAGGAGACCCATGCTCTGTAGCGAGCCGGTGATGGGTTGATCATGATGATGATTAAGTAATTACTAGTTACAAATCGAAATAACACACACAGAATACATAACTATATGTACAGATAATAAATTGCAACATGTACAGATAATAGTTCATACAGTACAGATTGAATGTACATAGTATAGGTACTATGACTGGTAAAATACAGGTATTTAAGCGGGTAACATATCTGCATATGCCACTTCATCTGTATAGGCTGTCTAATGGGTAAGTAGTACTTTTCATTATTATACATACCAAGTGTGCAGAAATCCAACGCAGAATAATATTTCTTTCCTCAGAGTCTGAAGGCTGTGCGAGGACGTAGAGATATGCCACATGCATAACTCGCACTCTGTGTCCAAATAAAGCAGCAGGTGCTAGCCCGGCTCGGAGAGCTTTTTGTGATGAACCAAAACACTCCATGCAAATGACATGTTCATGTGAAATCTGTCAAATCATATATTTACAATATTAGATAATTTCAAAAGCATTTGCAATTCTTCTTTGATCAGTTAATTGTTTTTAATCAGTTAATTAAGTGAATAATGATAAGATACAACGACTCACACAATCAACACAAACAAAGACACAACTCAACTGTTAGTTATGTGCGTTTTAAGCAATTAAATATCACTTTCTTTAACGGTGAAGGAAAACATCGTGAGGAAACCTGTACGCTTGAGTTCTCCGTAATGTTCTCAAAAGGTGTTCTAACCACATTTCACGACAGTTAGGTTACTTCTAATAAAACGTCGAGGCTTCGACATCACGCAAATAGCTCTAATGTAGCCCTATTTTCCATGATTTACCGTTTTCACGTCACCTTAACCTATTATTTGACATATCGTCGATTCAGAATCAAGCCGAAAGCTTCCTCACTTTACTTCACTCTGCCCTAACACTCTTATAAACCAAATAATTATTTATTTATTACTTACCTACTGGTGCAGGTGAATTCCAAGATCCAAAAGTCGCAGTGGAGAGTCCCGGAAGGAATGGATGACGACATGATGGATTTTCCATAACATAATATGTGTATTATCTATGTCTACAACTAACTAGGCGTCTGTAGATTCCTAGATCACTTTGTCTAATTATTAAATAGTGATTAAACAAAAATTAAACAGCAGTAATAGTGTTCTGTGCTTTAGCTAAACAACCACAGAGAACGAATTAAAAACAAACAATTTATTTGACATTAGGGATGTCATATCGATCCGATATCGATTTTCAAAGAATCTATTTTTGTGACAAGAAAATCGATCTACGTTCCGATTTTTGCTTCTTTATTTTAGATTGAGTTCACGCAAACAGAGTAAAAAAGAAGCAATATAAAAATAGTAAACAACTACTAAAATAAAATAAGTACATATATTAAACATACTACACATGGGTAACATTGGTATAATATTATTTTTAAAAAGGGTTTTAGAATATGATTAGTAATTATTTGATGTCATTAAACAATTTACAGCATGTTTTACCTTTAATTCAATTGAACTATTTAATAATTAAAATATAGGTATCGAAAAAAATCGAAGATTTATTTTTGCGAAATAAATATTCCAGACCTCGGTTTTTTTTAATCCGTTCCTCAGATTTCGATTCGAATCGATCTAAAAATCGATCTTTTTTTTGAAGATTCACCATTTAGATTTGACATTCGACAACCTCTTGATTACGGTGAAATTACAGCTACAATGTCGCGATCGCAATCACCTATTTGTTGACGCTCACTATTTGCTACAATGCATTGCAATATGAATATAGTACCTACGCGACAGGTTGAAATGACAATCGGGAAGGGAACGCAACCCGCCCCCACCCCCCGTGTTTAATCGTTGCGTGCGAATGCGGGTGGGTGTGCGGGGCGTCCCCTCACCTCATACCCCGATTGCCATCTCAACCTGTCGCGGACTATAACATAATAATTCTATTACTATTGTAATAACGACAGGGGCTCGATTTTGTTTCGATTTTGTTAATTAATGTCCGCTACAATGTAACGATCTCAATCACTTCTGATTGGTTGAGGCGTGCTTACTGTTGCCTATAATGCATTTGCATTGTTGCAACAAGAATACCAAAAATTCAGCCAATCACAACAATTATTGCGATTGTAATAAGGATTGATGCATGAAAGTAATAATCGGAATCGCAAGACGTCATCATAATCGACCTAAGCTTATCGATTCCTTGATTCGCGTCACTACATGTTTTGCTAATGTCAGGAAAATGGACAAAACAACTACTTTTATTTCGGTCAGTTTCTAATTATACGGCTGTTTTTTTATTTCGTAACATTTTAAATGTTTTTTAAAATTAAAAACAGGAATTACTAATTTCACCATTTCGGTGTACAGCTATATCTCTAGCGATACCAGTGGTGGGCAGTCTCCTTTGGATGCGTTTGTTCGCAAGAACATAATGTTTTTGCCATCATACAAAATATTATATTAAATTGATTAAGTATTGAAGGAACTTACATAAAATCTAGGTATATAAAAATATAAAAAACATTATGTTTAACAATTTTAATTAGTGGTCCACCTAGGTCCTGGACGCAGCCCAGGGGGGGGTCATGACCCCCGTGACCCCCCCCTTGGATCCGCCCTTGCCTACATGTCTGAGAAATCTCCAAAATGTTGTCAAAGGTGTGTGAAGTCTGTCAAACCGCACCTGGCCATCGTGGTAGACTATGGCCAAAACCCTTCTCACTCTGAGAGGAGACCCGTGCTCTATAGTGACCTGGCGATGGGTTGATCCTGATGATGATGTAAAAAAAAAAAATCTGTGTGTCGGTTATGTATTCCTCATTGTTGAGGGTTGTGATCCCTGTCCATTAATCACATAATGGTAGTTTTCTTGGGATGATAATACGTCAGGATCCCAGTAAGTACCTCGCAGATCCTTCTGCATACAATAAGATTTCAAATAGGCCAAATTTGAACCTCAAAAATCGGTCACCCATCCAGTTACTGACTTGAGTCAACGTTGCTTAACAATAGAAAATTGATTGAAATGCGTCGTCACAAGTACCCTCCAACGTACAATTAATTTAAGATATATTACCATGTATGTAACAGTCAAACGAATTAAATAAATACTTATATGAAATGCAACGCTAAAGTTATGTGTGTCAGATTCTACGCGGCATCGTACCGGTACGCTATATCGCTTGGCGGTAGGTACGTCATTACCGGTAGGGTATTACAATGCTACAGCTACTCTGTGCTACGGCTGAAGTCTTCCACTAGACATACCTACCTACCATTATATAGTTAATAGTATATATATCTCCGGCTTTACTCACGTATCCAGTCGACGTTTGAAATATACTATATATACGTATAATGGAAATCACTCACCATAGTTTAAACGCTAAAATAGTCATGTCATTCTCTGTTTCATTGACTACTCAACTCATAAAACAGCTGTACAAATATATTAATTATGATAATATAATTAAGTTTTATTACCTGCTGTAACATAATAAACGTCTCTATCCAGTAGCAATTATGGTATAGTACATTCAATATTAACTGGCGTGTTTCCACTTGAGACCGTCATTAGCAATAACAATAGGATTACATTCGAAATGACACGTAAGTAATAGGGGTAGTAAACCAAACACTCATAGAGCCCATTCATTTTTAAAGGAGCCGGTTCAACCTTATATATTTTCTTGTTATGTGTTATATTATACTAGCTGATGCCCGCGACTTCGTCCGCGTGGAATTAGGTTTTTAAAAATCCCGTGGGAACTCTTTGATTTTCCGGGATAAAAAGTAGCCTATGTCACTCTCCAGGTCTTTATCTATACCCATGCAAAAAATCACGTCAATCCGTTGCACCGTTGCGACGTGATTGAAGGACAAACCAACAAACCAACAAACCAATAAACTAACAAACCAACAAACAAACACACTTTCGCATTTATAATAAGGGTACTGATTGTTATGGCTGTGTTATGGGCAAGACCGACTCGCACTAGTCAATTTTTTATAATACCTACGTGTACCTGGTGTCTTACTACACATCAGGTGCGCGGTGTGAATTTTACTTCTATTGTAAGTTCTGGCCTTTACATATCTACAATTGTAACATTGAATGATAAATCACAATTACCTACATCTGATGTAGGTTTTCGCTTATCTAAATAAACTAATCATAAACTTAGAGAAAGTCTATTTTCTTTGTGTGTCTATAAAGGTTATTTAATTATAGTACGCTGCAGAAAGTAAAGAATTTCACAAAAAAACATCGACATTTAGAAGGACATAGCAGTTTTGTAGAGCATTGTCTCAGTCGGTGAGACCGACAAAACGTCATATAGGTATGAGTGACAGAGACAACGCTCTACAAAGCCGAAATATCATTCTAAAGACCGATGTACATTTCTTTCTGCCTCGTACTGTACTCGGCATACCTACTTGATGTAATTATATAAGTAGAAAATTATAGGTAGGGTAAGTCGTTGAAAAAATACCACCATTTCAATTTAGGAGTTTTATTCATTTACCGCAGTTCCCGTTGAAGGGGAATAGAGAACGGGGACAACGGGATAGATTTTCAATAATTTTATTCAAATACCGCTGTCCCCGTTAAACAGAAACGACAACGGGGACAACGGGATAAGTTTTTAATAATTTTATTCAAATCCCGATGTCCCCGTTAACGGGGATACGGCTAACGGGGACAACGGGACTACATGCGAATAGGTGATAAACCGATGTAATTGTATGAAATGAAAGTTTACAGGAGAAGCAAAAAACTGAATGAAAGCTTTTGAAACTTTACTGTAATTGTACCGTTACGATGAAATCACGAACTTTGAATTCTACTTCCGTTATTAGTTTTACTCCGTTTTGCTTGGAAAATGAATTCAAGTTTGTTGTGAAGTTTTACCTATTCAGTTATCGAAACCATGAACTCAATTTCGATACATTTTTTGGTTGGTTTAACCGAGGACGGTTTATAAAATATGTATTCTAATATTAACACATAAGTATTTGTCTGTAAGAGTCATCTTTTTATAAATATACCGTTTTAACGTCGTAATTTAGCCTTACGATTTAATACCGGTAATAGCTGATAACTTAATGATTAGGATTTTAAATCTGTTTACAAGTCAATAAAAAACTATGAATTAATTATTTCATTGTCACTTTTAAGCCCTGATTAGATAATCTAGTGGAATATTTGGTAATGATTTGTAGCTACCTACTAATTGCTTGTTAGGAATTTTATCAATATAAATTTGTTAGAAATTTTATCGGAAAGTTTCAATTTATAAAATACTAGCTGATGCCCGCAACTCCGTCCGCGTGGAATAAGGTTTTAAAAATCCCGTGGGAACTTTGATTTTCCGGGATAAAAAGTAGCATGTGTGTTAATCCAGGGTATAATCTATCTCCATTCCAAATTTCATCCAAATCCGTTCAGCCGTTTTTGCGTGATTGAGTAAGTAGGACTAGCCCACGACTTCGTCCGCGTGGACTACATACATTTCAAACCCCCTATTTAATGATCAAAAGTTCGCACTTGGCTAGAATGGTGGACATAAACAAACCCATTAATTCATTCTGAGAGAAGAATGAGCGAAAGAAGCGCGCTCAGTAGTGGGCCGGCGATGGATTAATTGTATTATGGAGCCTATCATATATTATCAGCTAATAAATAATTAGCTATTCACTTTCGTGTAGGTATTAAAAAAGAAATGGAAAGCAATAATGCATTGAGCAAAAAAAACTTTAATTTTAGTAATAACGAGGTAGATATAATTTTGTATCAATAATATTTTTAAAACTAACAAAAAATAATAAAATTAGTTATCTCATCTGTTATTTAAAAGAATAAGAAATTCCTGACGTGAAGATTCTGAATGAGGATAATTTAAAAACAAGATTTTCCAAGAAGCCTTTGGCATAATTATTATTCTATCGTTTTAAGTATCAATCGTAAAAACTGTTATCAATCGCGCTTAGATTCGAAAATTACATTCTAAAAGTATATTAGAAGACGTGATTTATTTTGCACTTCCAATAAAATAATAATTTAATTTATTTTTAGTTTTGTAAAGAATATTAAGGCCACGTTAATTGTGACGAATATTCCCCTTTCCCCTCCAACTAAGCGAAGCTCGTGCTAGGAGTAGGTAATGTAGAGAAAATATTTTTCATCAAAACTGAGATTTCTGTTAGTATATTTTCTTTCAGGTCTGTTATCAAGAACTTGAGATAGAATCTAAGGAATTCTTGTTGTCTATTAAATATTATACTTATTTTCAAATATTTAAAAAAATCTTGTTTATTTTAATTAGTAGGTAGGAAATGCATTCCGAACCAGTACCTGTAAAAGTTTAATTGAAAAAAAAATTATTTATTTATTTACTAACGCTCTTTTTTGTAAAAGAAATTTAAATAGGGACACCATATTCCTATTTCATATCGGGACTAATTCTGGGATGTGTGTATACCACCTATACCACTCTATACCTAGTTTTCTTTCGCCATGTCATTGTAACGGAATAATAGGTACCTAAAGAGATGTAGGTATAATTTTAGTGCTCAAAATTATACATGCAAAAATTATAGAGTCACAACTCAGTAATTTAACGCTTTTATAATTTGCATACTAAGCAAAATATGGCTATGATATATGCACAAATTGACGTCATTAAAGCTGTTATTATTTATTATTACTTAGGTACGAACCTAATATTTAAATCGGTATCATAAATTTTAAAACTTATTATCAGAGTGGTAAGCTTCGATATTACATTATTCGATATTATTATTATTAATATTTACAGACGAATTTTTTTCTCCGAGGAAGGGCATTCCGAACCAGGTGGTAGATTCAGTTGAAGATTTAAAAGCTGATTTAAAAGCTGATTTAAAAGATATTGAAATTTATGAGTTGAGATTTAAAAGACGTTAAAGTTTATTGGAATAAAAATATTTCTATTTCTATTCTGAACTTAAAATGACAAAAACACACGTTTTGCGGTTTTTTTTCTGACGAAGAAATGTCCGCAACTTCTCAACTCAACTTATAAACGCTGAGGCATTGCCTTTGTCACTCATTCTACCTGAGCATTCCCTTATTTTAAAAAAAGAAGCATAAAACAGCTAGCATGCAATACTTACTTGCGGTCTTAATCCCTCCGGCGCTCTTACTTAAATACTAATATCACAGGATTTTATAGATTTAAAATTAAATTATTTACACTAAACAAAAACACTTTAAATAAATATTTACAAATATACACTGGTCAGTTCTTTTAACCCATGCAGTCTATATTCAGTTATTCTAAAGTCTAAACACGGAATGCAATTACATCTTTCGCGGGTTTTGCGCTGGAACATTTGACATTTACATTTGACAGGTATAACTCGTGCGACGGCTGTGAGCTGACTGTCGTTGAAGTTCGCGATCTTTGCCTTAATATCAGGTGTACAACTCAATCGGTGATAATGATAAATATACAAAGCGGTGTCTGATAGGCTGAATGGAATTCAGTCGCGAACTCGAGCACCAGTGGACCGGTTTAAAAAAAATCCGGTCATTGTACGTGCGTGTGAACTTGGCGGGTTTCAAGTGTAGGGTTACCATTCTTTTCACCTTTTTTTTGAATAAAATATCAGTAACTCGCAATTTTCATTTGCGTGCTTAGGATAGTGACAGCTGTTATAAACTTAAACTTAAAAAAAACTTATATTAAGATAATCATTTTGAAACTTAAGATGCATTTAAGTATTTTTGTTACCTTTTAATGTTATTGATTCAGATTTAGTGCTTGAACGCTGTTTTTTTAAAAACTTTTATGCGTAAAGTGATTATTCTTTTATAATCGTTATAGGGTAACAATATACCATAAATGAAAAAAAAAATACCATTCTGTACAGTATTAAATAGCTCTTTTCGAGGGTGATCTTCAAAAAAGACAATAATCTATAATTTTGATAAATTGTAGAGCTTTGACGTTAGCGATAGCGAAGAAATCAACGTATTAAAGTAATTAGTCTTCTAGTTATCATAACTTATACTGATTAGATTCTATCTTATATCATAATCTTAGATATTATAATTAATTATATCTACCTTAACATACTTTTTGCAATCACAATCGTGTTTTTTCTCACTTGGTGGTAAGTGATGACGCAGTCTAAATGAAAGTGGGATAACCTGGAAGAGGAATAAAGACGTCGTGACCCGCAGAAATGAAGAATACGATACAGAGAGAGATAAATTTTACTAACCACCCTATGACACATCCAAATAAAGTTTAAATTTCCTTGTGTATAATTTTTTTTGTAGTCCCGCTTATATCGAAAGGTGTACCCAAACTATAGGTACCTAATCATTTTATGCAAAACAAAAAGTTCATAAAGACAGTCAGTTGCTAAGCGGTTAGACACCTGTGTCACAGTGTAAAGAGAGACACAGTAGTCAAATGCCTTGCAATTCGTGGTAACACATGACCATGACGACCTTTTAATATAGGACCATAACTAAACTACGTAGGCCAGTTCGGGTCGCTCCTTCGTCCCGCACTTACCGCACGATTGCGTTGTCTAGACTGCTTCGTCGAAGCTCTGTATGTAATATCATACCCTTACTCTGTGCCTGTGTGGTCTTAAAATTAGTGCTTGATTTATGTTATCAGTGTCAAGTCGCGTGTCGTATGTCATTTAATACCACCTTATCTTGTCGTTACATACACCGTCTTTGATCTGTGCCAGACTTAATTTAAACATTGTGAGCTAAGCTTATAATAATTTAGGTTCTTGGTAATAATTATGTGGTCTGCTAAGAAAAATAAACCGACTTTGATACATACTTAATTTTGCAAGTTTATTGTTATGATAGAGTCCTCATGGATAATGTTTCGTAACGTTTATTAGTAACTGGATAATGTTCGTGACTATATCTGCGTGGATCAAGTTTTTTTTAAATTTCGTGGGAACTCTTTGATTTTTCGGGACAAAAACAAGCATGTGTCCGTCTCCATGATACAAGCTATCTTTGTGATAACATCTGCCAGAAAAGGTTTGACATATTATGGGCCGTGAAAAGCTAGCAGACAGACACACTTTCGCATTTATAATATTACTATAAGTATGGAAGACAATATGGATAGTGGTAGACTCGTAGCTTCCAGCAATAAATGTTGTGTAGTGTAGAGATATAACTGTCATATCTATTTCAATTTAAAACGTTTCGTCTTATAATGCCTCGTAACTTACCATCAAACTATTATAAATACGCGCGCACGCGCCGCGGTTTTGAGTCAAAACCGCGGCGCGTGCGTGGACGGACTCCCTTGAAAAAGGACCCCGTATGGGTTTGAAACTAGTCGGGCTAACGTCGACTACACACGTGAGTAAAGCCGGGACAGATAGTATTAATAATGGAAATCACTCACGGTAGTTTAAACGCTAAAATACCATCAAACTGTCAAATCATATCGCAGTCAGGTGTAAATAATATGTATATTCTATAAAGAACCTGAATAATATCTGGATTTTTACTACAATCAATTTTTATTACACTATACAGAGTCATTGTTTATTTTCTTAACCGTTATTTATCACTCTTAAGTAATTCAAACATGAATATAAGAACTATAACTTATTAAAAGTTACTTATTGTTTAAGTGTACTGACGCAATCAGAGAAATGTTTAGTTAAAATGAAAACCATCATGTTTTTTAGTAGCTGAAATATAATATGGTCGTCAATAATGATAAAACGACATATGTACCTATCCAATTTTATAAATGTACATAATTTATGTTTACACTAAATTTACAGTATCTGCATTTTTTTCTTTTTAATATTGCTAAAAAAGGACGGAACATGAATTTTACATTTAAAACTTTAAATTTTAGTGCACGCTACAAATTTAAACAATATGCTTGCTACTGGCAGCTAAAGTCACGAGGTTTGAGGTATTTAAAACTGTCAAAATATATGTCCTTTTCATATTACATTACAAAGTTGAGGATGCGAACATTCTAATATTTAGGTGTGCTCAGAATCAGTACCAATTTTGTTTATGTTACATTATTAACAACAATTGCCTTATAATTATTAAACAACATATTATATCAAAAAACTAATAGATACTTGAGTTACAAATATCTATAATCCTAAAAGCAAAAATAACATAAACAATATTATGGGAAAGTTCCAAACCTTTTTTATTTATCATAGTCACCCTATATCTACGGAGCTAAACTACGGAAGATCCGATCTTTCCTCGACCGGTTTAGTAGCTAAGCGAAATTACAATAGCTGCGACTGACAGACTGCCAGATATTTCTTATTACAGAGCCTTTCTGCCTGAAATGATCTTGAATTAGAAGGATTCAAGCCGCAATCAATTTGAAGTGAAATTGGACTCGGAAATCCGCCCCCCAATTGTGTAAGAATAACCATTTCATGGCTATCGTAATCGTCAAGAAATTCTGCCCTTTGATTGGTTGATTCGCTGTTTTCATTTTTTCACAGCCAATCAAAGGGCAGAATTCTTGACGATTGCGATAGCCATGACATGGTTATTCTTACACAATTGGGGGGCTGATCTGCATCATTTTTACGTCAAAAAATTACGATATATTTTTAATCAAAAACATTAAAATAATAAGTATTTGTGAAGCCTCTGGGGAGTAAAAACGTTATATTTAGACGGGTAAACTATGTATGGCCTACCTATAACTTAAAAAAAATATGTAGATAAAAAATAGTAAACCAGTTATCATCAAACGAAAGCAAATTCGTTGGACTTAATGTTAAATAATGAAATACCTTATGGGTTCCTACTAGTACATCCTTCATCATATTATAGCTCTATGGTAACATGGCATATTGTATTGCAATCTAAGTTGAATTAGTAATCTGTTGTGTATTGAATTATTAATAGTGTATACTAAAAAACTTAAATCTAAATTAAAAGTAAAATAAAACAACATTAAATTAAAACTAAAATAACTTAAATTAAATCTAAAACCTCATCGAGAACACCGCAGCGAGGCATTGTACACAAGATACTGGCATTACCCCTTTGGATGGCCAAACTAATTCTTTGACTAATTAGTTTATAAATTTTCAAATTGATACTTACTAAGAAGTACAAGTTAAAGTGGTTTAAAAGTAGGTTATTAGACGCCCTTACATCGTAACAAATACTGGCGAAGCGTTAAAAGGCGTAAAATAGAAACCGACTTCAAAATAATATTTACTAGAGTATAGTTAAAAAGTCTTCTGCACTGATTACGTTATTGATTACTTAGGTTACGTTTTCCATGTACGAAAACCTTAAGACACTCAATTGGATGTAGTCCGATAATGTTCTTATATTTACGGTAATATTATCATACAGTATTCCAACTTCATACAAACGGACGAAACGCGAGCTATACCTACGCGCCTCGATCTCGGGATGTGCTCGGGACACTGCCAGTCGCGACTGTGCCGCAGTGAAGAACGGACGGTGTTTTGTTTTTTAATAACCGCGCGATTTTTCCACTAAAATAAGTTCAAGTACATATTTAGTATGACGAGTAAGAAATATTGTGCTGTTTTTGGTTGCATGAATTCTTCATTAACGCATCCAGAGATAAGTTTTTTTAAATTACCTGGAAAGGCGGGCAGCCATATCGCATGTTTACGTACCGCGCTGCTGTAGGTATTTATTTCAAAGATACGGCCGAGTTACAATACTGTATGATATCATTACCGTGGCCTTGCCGTAGGTTATTTAAAAAAACACTATAATATAATAACTCTATTTTAGCGTTTAAACTACCGTGAGTAATAGGTATTCATTATAAAATATAATGTGTCGAAAAAATATATTATAAAATATGTATGAAAAATAACACTCTCCATAAATTGTACGCTTTGTACGGTGGGGGAAGAGGTTGATAAATTACTTTTTAGCCTAATAATATGATTTTTAACTACCTATGTAATCAGTACCCTTATTATAAATGCGAAAGTGTGTTTGTTTGTTGGTTTGTTGGTTTGTTGGTTTGTTGATTTGTTGGTTTGTTGATTTGTCCTTCAATCACGTCGCAACGGTGCAACGGATTGACGTGATTTTTGCATGGTTATAGATAAAGACCTGGAGAGTGACATAGTCTACTTTTTATCCCGGAAAATCAAAGAGTTACCACGGGAATTTTAAAAAACCTAATTCCACGCGAACGAAGTCGCGGGCGTCAGCTAGTTCGATGATATTTTTAGAATATTTTTTCGGAATTTTACATTTTTCACGGTTTGCTGAGGTCATTGGTTACAATAACCTAAAGGCATAAACGCGTGTTATAATATTATGCTAATTATATTAATTTAATAGCTTCTTAATTTGTAGGAATGTGTCTGTCCGTTTAACATTCATGCAAATCAAGTAGTGTAAAAACGTTTTTAAATATTTCATTTTAAACTAGCTTATGCTCGCGACTTCGTCCGCGTGGACTACACGAATTTCAAACCCCTATTTCCCCCCCTTAAGGGTTGAATTTTCAAAAAAGCATCCTAGCGGATGCCTACGTCATAATAGCTATCTGCATGCCAAATTTCAGCTCGATCCGTCCAGTAGTTTGAGCTGTGCGTTGATAGATCAGTCAGTCAATCAGTCAGTCAGTCACCTTTTCCTTTTATATATTTAGACTACGGGATATAAATACGAAGGAAAGAATTCAAAAATACTTGTAATAGTTTAACTGAATTTTAAAAAATCCCTGTGTTAGAGACAATACGCAGAGAAACTTTCAGTTTTTACAAAATAACGAAGGTCTGGCACGCGCTGGCTCTCTCTCTATACCTATTCCCATAGACTATACGTATATCCTTTTTTTTTCGTGGGGAAATCCTCATGGATGCCACCGCACCCGGGGAGGTACGGAGGTTATGTCGGACTCTTACCGACTAAAACCCCACGATGTTCCACGCATCGCCTGGTGGCTGGGCTACGGGGCCAAACAATACGTATATCCTATTCCAAGTCCGTGCAAGCACCATTTTCTTTCGTATTATCAAGTGGGTACGAGTAAAGTCGGTTTTAACTCTGTTATCGTAGACATTATCGGCTATTGATAAGGTGGTCATAAAACGGTAAATTAGTGTATTAGGAGCGTGGAAACTCGTGTACTGAGAAATATAACTAACGTTATGAGTAATTTCCTACAATGTAAACATCATAATCTAGCTTTAAGATGGTTCTTACGGAAAGATTTTTTTTTTAAATCCTGAAAAAGTATCGACTGTTAGGCGGTACGAAGTTCGCCGGGGCAGCTAGTAAAAAACCAGCCAAGTGCGAGTCAGGCTCGCGCAATGAGGGTTCCGTACTACAGTCGTATTTTTTCGACATTTTGCACGATAATTGATGATGCATAAAAATAAATAAAAATCTGTTTTAGAATGTACAGGAAGACCTTTCATAATATGATACCCCACTTGATATAGTCACTCACTTCGAAAGTTGAAAATACTAATTATTAGTTCATGACCACAATTTAATTTTTTTTGTGTGATCTAACCCTAAATTCACGGTTTTCAGATTTTTCCCCAAATGTCAGCTATAAGATCTACCTACCTGCCACATCTCATAATTCTAGGTCAACGGGAAGTACCCTGTAGGTTTCTTGACAGACAGACAGACAACAAAGTGATCCCATAAGGGTTCCGTTTTTCCTTTTGAGGTACGGAACCCTAAAAATAAAAATTGTTAGACAGTAGTAGGCGGTGCCTACGTCCGCTAGTAACTACTCAACAGCTCAACCGATTTTGATAAAACGTTCGCGTCATGGCACGAGGGTCACTTGGTACATACAGGGTGTGACCTGAACGCTGGCAAAAACTTAACTTTATTGTTATACTACCTGAACACAATCCAATACCAATAACCATTTGCCTCATTTTGTAGTTTGAGTGATTTAGTATTTTTCAAACCCGCAATGTATAGCGTGCAAAACTCGGGTTAGTTCCCCGCCTACAACGCGGCATTGACTCCGAGTGGCCTACTTACGCAACGTTCGTTGACCTTAAGCGTCAGTCAGATGTTTTATTTGCAATATAAACAAAATTATAAGATTTTATTATTATTTTTTCGCCTTCTTTTGTGGTATCATTTTATCAATAGGTAATAATCCGTACTATCACCTGTCTTCGTTTTTGCCAGCGTTCTGGTTACACCCTGTAGGTATATTTTTTTTTTAAATGGCTGATTTTATGCGCTTTAATGGTATAGAGAGATATAGATAGATAGATGCTGTGCAAATCGGGGTTTTTTAAAAAAATTTAAATGTCATTATGCCTAGTATCAATTTTACAGCCACCAAACTAAGTATAGTCCGCGACAGGTCAAAATGACAATCCAAGAGGTAACGCCCCGCACAGCCCCCGCGCTAACCCGGTGCGGGCGAGCTCAGGTGACGTGCGGGTGTGCCGGGCGTCTCCCATGCTTCATACCCCGATCGTTATCTCAAACTGTCGCGTAATATCCACAGTGTATACTTAGCGTTATCCTTATCTAAAAACTTATTTCTAGTTCTAAAATTAAACTTAGCACTAATATAGGTAAGTGCGGGCTAGTCGGGGAATTTTCAAACGTTAAAGTTACAAGGGTAAGCCTCGGCATAAATTCGTTCAGGCAGTGCACATGTTTTCCTTATAGGCTGCAGGCTTATACGTGGGGACTTTACCGATGATACAATTGAAGATAGCAATATAAGGTGAGAATGCGTAGTTATGCGCTAAGAGCCAGCGCGTGCCAGTAAAAGTTTAAAGGTGGCTGGCAGTGGGTTGTCACGATACTAAGTGTCTGGCAACGCATGACGTGATTTCTAATACTATTCCGAAGAAACTATAAAAAACCGGCCAAGTGCGAGTCAGGCTCGCGCAATGAGGTTTCCGTACTGCAGTCTTATTTTTTCGACATTTTGCACGATAAAAAGTATGATACATAAAAATAAATAAAAAATCTGTTTTAGAATGCACAGGTGAAGACCTTTCATATGATATCCCACTTGATATAATTATCTTACTTAGAAAATTGAAAATACTAATTATTAGATTACCACAAATAGTTCATGACCACAATTTAATTTTTTTTGTGTGATGTGACCACAAATTCACGGCTTTCAGATTTTTCCCCAAATGTCAGCTTATAAGATCTACCTGCCTGCCAAATTTCATGATTCTAGGTCAACGGGAAGTACACAGACAGTTGACAGACAGACAGACAGACAGACAACAAAGTGATCCTATAAGGGTTCCGTTTTTCCTTTTGAGGTACGGAACCCTAAAAAGTAACTGATGCCCGCTACTTCGCGTGGAATTAGGTTTTTAAAAATCCCGTGGGAACTCTTTGTTTTTCTGGGATAAAAAGTAGGCTATGTCACTCTCCAGGTCTTCAACTATACCCATGCAGAAATCACGTCTATCCGTTCCTCCGTTGCGACGTGATTGAAAGACAAACCAACAAACAAACACACTTTCGCATTTATAATATGGGTAGTGATTAGACTTTTTAATTTGACGTAAGATTTTTTACACCAATAAGCTTACCTGCTATCTCCCAAAGCCACTATGATCCAAACTTCTTTTCTTTTTTTTTTTTTTTTTTAATCTTTATTTTTTTTGAGGGTTTAGTCATAGCTGACTAATCCAAACTTCATAGTCGCTGATCGTTCCTCCCTGTGTTGGGACAATACGCAAAGAAACTTTCAGTTTTAATAAAATAACGAAGGTCTGGCACGCGCTGGCTCTCTCTCTATTAGGTAGGTACATTTTCTTTGTTTGGTAAGGCTTTGTTTACTGTAGGTATTTCACCCGTAGACTCATCATTTTTTCACAATGAGTTTTGCAAGTTTCACATTTTTATTGTAACTACGATGCGAGTATGTTAGCAAGACATAAGTACCTTATAATGCGCGACAGGTCGAGGTGGCAATCGAGGTGGGGCGCCCCGCACACCCTCACAGCACCCGCACTGCGTAAGCGCGGGAGCTGTGCGGGTGTTTTTCAACATTTAGTGTTACCCTTGTAAAAATTTTGCTGCTCGCATAAAACCGAATAAAGTGTTAAAGTTTTGTCTGAAAAAGAGACACCTAGGTCCTAGCTTCTAGACCGACATTTGATGAACGTTTGTTTTAAAACCTTTTGTTCGGAATTAAACAACTAAGTAGCTAGTGAGTAGTGCATAATGTATACTTAGTATGTTTCTACGGCTATACTCACGTATCCAGTCACAGAAACTAGTCGGGCTAACGTCGACTGGATACGTGAGTAGAGCCGTAGAAATATAATATATACATTATACATATAATGAAAATCACTCACGATAGTTTAAAAGCTAAAATAGAGTTTGTTTTTACGCTTACTGTAAAGTATAACAGGTGTTATCGATAAATCGTAAGGTGCTTGACTTCTCTGGGAAGGTGTGTCAAAAGATCTTTTTTTTATTGGTTATAATAAATTCTGTGTAGAGGTTCTTTACCGTTATTAGCTACAGGTAAAAGTATTAAAAAGTGTTAGTAGTCGGGAGTCCCCGAATCCCTGTAACATGAAAGTATGTACAAGCGGCTCTTTTGACCCACTTCTATAAACTTTCAGTGCAGAAATTAAAATTATTAAAATATTCAATTAAATTCAATTTCTTTATTTTGCAGAAACATATTATCAATTCATTCATGTAAGCCATATTTTCAAAAATTGAAAATATGGCTTACATGAAAAAAATCATTTCAAAAATTGCAAAAGGCATTTTCCAAAAATTGAAAATATGGCTTAGTGGTTTGAAGGTGACAAATAGACCTAATACATCTTTTTTGGGATTTGAATGCTATATCCCTGTTAGCAGAATTTCCTCAGAATATTATACAATATCGTAGTGTTGAAATTGGTTGAAATAATGTCATGTTACTAGAGGGTGCAATGCTTCGCAAAGCGGTCTCAACCCGACTCTATTTAGATCATGACTCATGAGCCATTCAGTGGGCGATGGAGAGAGCTGTACTTGGAGTTTCTCTACGTGATCAAACCAGAAATGAGATGATCCATAGGAGAACCAGAGTAACGGACATAGCTCAGCGGGTCGCGAAGGTTGCGAAGTGGTAAATGAATGGACAGGGCATACAGTTCGAACTGATGAGATTTTGAAACTATCGGTTATAAATTGATATTGACGGTAACTACCAAATAAAGACTTTTTGAACTCGAGGACCCAACTCTTCAGCCCTGATGCTGTAAGGAATTGCATTCCTAAATCGTGGTGACCCCACGGTTTTTTAAAGAATAATGCGTTGCTCTCCAACTAAGCGTCAAGCTTGTGCTAGGAGTAGGTACGACAATAGTGCAACGGGCGGGGTTTGAACCGTCGACCTTTCGGTTTTCAGTCCACTCCTTTACCCGTTGAGCTATTGAGGCTAAACCTACTGAGTTACCTTGCATCCCGGGGACGGGCTACTACGGATAGGCTACTTTTTGTCCTGGAAAATCAAAAGTTCCCACGGGCTTTTTAAAAATCTAATTCCACGCGGGCGATGCTAATAAATAATAATTTTGTGTAAATCTAGATTTATGTGAAAACGACATGTTGATTTCGTTTGTTGTACCGATATAATCTTAAGTCGCAGTAAAATTTATTTTAAATTAATTATCTGTAGGAAAAAATTGATAATTATTGTTAACTAGATGATGCCCGCGACTTCGTCCGCGTGGATTTAGGTTTTCAAAAATCCCGTGGGAACTCTTTGATTTCTCGGGATAAAAAGTTGCAATGCAAGGATGCAAGCTATCTCTGTACCAAATTTCATCAAAATCGGTTGAACAGATGGGCCGTAAAAGGCTAGCAGACAGACAGACAGACAGACAGACACACATTTTCGCATTAATTAGTATGGATTATTTATGACTTGTATGAAAAATTTAAATTATTTGATAATACATATCAAAGTGTCATATTATTATCAAATAGGGTATGAGGCAGGGGGGACTTCCCGCACACCCGCACGTCACCTGCGTTTGCCCGCACCGGGTTTAGCGCGGGGTATGTGCGGGTTTGCGGGGCGTTTCCACCCCGATTGCCGTCTCGACCTGTCGCCGACTATATCTATTTAAAACTCTATTTTGAATTACTTATGAGTTATCTATTATTTTGTGGTATCAAAAAAGTGGGCAGGTTAATTTTTATAATCATAAATCATTAATAGGCAATGATACTGGTAAGTACTAATTATGAATTAAAAAGTTATCGTCCATTGATACAAAAAGTAATTATATTTTACTAGCTGCCCGCGACTTCGTCCGCGTGGAATTAGGTTTTTAAAAAATCCCGTAGGAAATCTTTGATTATCCGGTATAAAAAGTAATAATAAATAAATAAATAATAAGCCTATGTCACTCTCCAGGGCTTTATCTATATCCATGCAAAAAATCACGTCAATCCGTTGCACCGTTGCGACGTGATTGAACGACAACAAACGAAATCAACATGTCGTTTTTACATAAATCTAGATGATGATGATGACAAAGACACCGGCTCTGTTAGTGTGCGTTGCGCGTTATAGAAAAAGAAAACTTACACCACTGTGCCAGTAACATAACCGTTTCCCCATCAACAATTACATAGTTAACGTACGTAGGTACCTACACGCACGGTATTTTCCGCATTTTCCAAAACAATGCACTTTTACCACACTCTTTTACCAGGTTTTACCCACGGCGATATTGTTGACGACTACCTAATGATGATATCATGAACGGCAATTAATAGGTATCGTCTATTGACCACACTTACCTGTATCGTATTTGGAAATCCCTTCTTAATGTTCAAGTACCTACGTGACCCAGTTAAAAACGCTTCGTTTTATTTTAATACATAAGCACTTGCAGATAAGCACTTAACACGTGTATGACTTTTACTTGAATGTCTTTTACTTATATAGGAAGGAAAAATGGAAAAAGCCATGCTGTAATTTTTTTTTAAAAAGAATATTAGCCATATTAACAGACTAATATTCCCCCTTTCCTCTTCAACTAAGCGTCAAGCTTGTGCTAGGATTGGTACTACAATTATAGTGCAACGGGCGAGGTTTGACTTTGAACCGTCGACCTTTCGGTTTTCAGTCCACTCCTTTACCATTTCAGCTATTGAGGCTCTTAAATTGGGAAGAAAAATAAATAATTAAAAACTTAAAAAGAATTATCATGATCAATCCATCGCCTTCTCACTATAGAGCACAGGTCTGCTCTCAGAGTGAGAAGGGTTTTGGCCGTAGTCTACCACGCTGCCCAAGTGCGGAGTGGCAGACTTCACAGATGAGAACAGAGAACATTATGGAGAACTCTCAGGCATGCAGGTTTGCTCACGATGTTTTCTTGCACCGAAATGAAAGTTAAAAATAATTATGGCTAGTTTTAATTCTACTATTAGTGTTTTAGGCAATTATGATACAAGTTAGTCCTTGACTGCAATCTCAATTTGGTGGTAAGTGATCATGATGGATTGCGGGCTAACCTGGAAGGGGTATAATGGCAGTTTTATTAAACCCATACCCCTTTAGTTTCTATACGGCATCGTACCGGAACGCTAAATTCGCTTGGCTACGCGGCTTTGCCGGTAGGGTGGTAACTAGCCACGGCCAAAGCCTCCCACCAGACCAGACCAGAAATTTAGAAATTATAAAGTTCCAAACCTCTGCCGGGAATCGAACCC
Source organism: Maniola hyperantus (assembly GCF_902806685.2). NCBI lineage: Eukaryota > Metazoa > Arthropoda > Insecta > Lepidoptera > Nymphalidae > Maniola > Maniola hyperantus. Next base: position 7,003,753 of record NC_048558.1, read on the forward strand.
GGGACCTCCCATTACCAAGAACATTTTCGGTAACATGTGAAAACCAATCGCATAAAAAATTCAATAGGGGGAATCCATTTACCCACATTATATGGTTCACCGCGGTTTTACCTGGCCATACCGCGGCGTTACGTGATTAGAACCTTTTGTTTTACGGCACCTTGTCTATGCCGCGCACGATCTTGACTCTTGTTGAAAAGGAAAATCTTTCAACGCCCGTTTACAGTAAATTGTTACGACATTTATGAGCGATACGACGACATCGTATGATGTCGATGAAAATAATTCTTATCATACTAAATAGGTACCTACGTAAAATTTTATCTGAGACAATTAAGCTTCAGTAACTCAAAGGTTAAAGGAACGGACTGCAATCGGAAAGGTTGGCGATTCAAACCCCACTATTGTTAGCACAAGATACGCGCTTAGTTGTAGCGAAAATGGGAATATTAGTAATGAATATTTATAATAGTAGTATGGATTAATGTGAACTGAATTTGGGAGTCCTTGGTTCATCTTTGCGTCGCTATCCTCATTTATGAGGATCCTCAGGACTTTTCTTGAGATCATACAATTTTATGTATCTACAGTCACATAGTGCGTACTACCTATTATATTTATTAACTAGCTTACCCGCGACTTCGTCCGTGTGGATTACAAAAATTTCAAACCCCTATTTTACCACCTTAGGGCTTGAATTTTCGAAAATCCTTTCTTAGCGGATTGTACGTCATAGCAGCTATCTCCATGCCAAATTCAGCCCGATTCCTCCAGTAGTTTTAGCTGTGCGTTGATTGATCAATCAGTCAGTCAGTCAGGCTGCTTTTCGTTTTATATATTTAGATAATAAATTATGTAAGTAGTCAAGATTTGTAAACTGTCAATGGATATCTGTAAGTCAATCATAATAACAATTCGATATGTATGTGGAATGATGATTTTGTGAAAACTATGGGAGCAACATGGCAACGATTGACCCAAGATAGAGAAATGTGGAAACGACTGGAGGAGGCCTTCGTCCAAATGGGGCGTACTGAAAAATAAAAGTGTAAGAAGAATGTATATAGGTACCTAATAAAATATGAAAATTAGTAGTGATATACAGAATAGTATTGTGTACCTACATATAAAAAAATGAAAATATATACAGTAAGAAAATTAATAATTAAAAAATAGCGATGACATAAATAATAGTAATGATATATAAATATAAATGTAAATGTAAATAAGTATTATGTATAAGTTTTTTTTTTTGATTCTTTTAAAATATGTATATACTGAATATTATGATAAAATGTAATTGCATGTAATGTTTTCAGTAAATAAAGGCTATATTATTATTTTGTATTATTATTATATTATTTGTATGACGCAGGTACGCCTGTCTGTTCGATAAAGTATGAACGGTATTTATTGCAGTTTTTGTATTAGGTAAATACCCTCCCCCGTACGTCTTCAATAATTGGTATTCATGTCACGAATTGGCTGTGAATTGATTTACAGACGTAATCTCTGATCTGTGGTTGAGCGACGGATGAACATATAATCTTTACATAAAGTATAATAGTGCTATTATTAGATACATGGAGGATACCAATCAATTCTATTCTTTATTTACTCTTATAGCTATGTTGTTTGTAGTTGTTACCATTTTCCTCTTTAGACTCTGTATCCATCAAAGCGGAGATATGTGGAGCAGACAGATTATTTATTAAGTAGATAATGTGCATTGACTTATATTATATTACTTCGTATGGACAGGGCTATTGAACAAACAAAATGACACCGATTCAGTGGTTTAGAACCATAGAACCAATGCAACCTCAGTGACGTCTGGATTTCAAACGGGTCGTTCATTAGTATCTAAGAGGTGGCGCTGATTTATTTGGTTCCAAAAACGTGAAAAATGTTGTTCTCTTGGGCATATCTTGTCATTTATATTGATGACTAGATTATGCTCGCGACTTCGTCCGCGTGGACTACTCAAATTTCAAACCCCTATTTCGCCCCCTTAGGGGTTGAATTTTCAAAAATCCTTTCTTAGCGGATGCCTACGTCATAATAGCTATCTGCATGCCAAATTTCAGCCCGATCCGTCCAGTAGTTTGAGCTGTGCGTTGATAGATCAGTCAGTCAGTCAGTCATTCAGTCAGTCAGTCAGTCAGTCAGTCACCCTTTTCTTTTATATATTTAGATAACGTGATATTTTTTTCCGATATAAGTTAGCCCTTGACTGCGAATCAAGCGTTGTGTGTCCCGCCCTCCAGCACGATGGACCGACGATATAAAGAGGCTCGCGGGAAGTGGCTGGATGAGGAAGGCTGAGGATCGGGTGTGGTGGCGCTCTTTAGGGAAGGCCTATGTCCAACAGTGGACAGCCACAGGCTAATGATGATGATGATGAACATACGAGGACGTCAACTCCAAGGATGACTCATCGCCCCGATCTTAACATCATAGCCCCTGACACACCAACTCGTTATCCAGCCCCCGCGCAAACCCAGTGCGGGGATAGCGCGGGTGACGTGAGGGTGTGCGGGGCGTCCCCCCGCCTCATACCCCGATTGCCAACTCGACCTGTCGCATACTTAGGTGTGCTCTATGATCTCAGTGTAGCCGTTAGTACTATTATATATATATATACTAGCTGATACCGGCGATTTCGTCTGCGTGGAATTAGGTTTTTAAAAAATCCTGTGGGATCACCTTTATTTTCCGGAATAAAAAGTAGCCTATGTCACTCCCCATATCTTTACCTAAGTATACCTATGGATGGTAAATCACGTCAATCCGTTGCACCGTTGCGATCTGATTGAAGGACAAACCAACAAACCAATAAACCAACAAACAAACACACTTTCGCATTTATAATAAGGGTAAGTACTGAGGTACTGATTCTGTGGTGTAGCCTAATAATAATTAATTAGATCTTAAGCTAAGACTAATTCACACGTAGGTAAATTATGCGAACACACACATAAATGCACAAAGAATATTAGTATCGGGTCCTCGATAATCGATATTGAAAGTATATTTAGCACTTATCGTTAAATGGATATTATAGACTATCTACCTAGATACTTGTTATCAAGTACTAATCCGTGACACAAATAAAATTAATAAGTGATGCGCAGTTTATCCTATACCTATCTAGTAAGTAATCTAGGAATGCACCACACCTGTCTTTTACAAGCTTTAAAAATACGACTAGCTTCAAAGGCAAAGTCAAAACGTTTATTCAAAGTAGGTAAAAAAATTACGCTTTTTTTTTTAAAAGAATATTAGCCATATTAAATGACTAATATCCCCCTTTCCTCTCCAATTAAGCGTCAAGCTTGTGCTAGGAGTAGGTACGACAATAGTGCAACGGGCGGGATTTGAACCGTCGACCTTTCGGTTTTCAGTCCACTCCTATACCGGTTGAGCTATTGAGGCTCGAAGTTTTGATAGTCGATTTGCATTTGTAAGATGATGATATTATAGTGGTGATAATTTTTACGCGAACTTAAAAAAGTTAAAACTAAAGCTACGAGGGTTCCAAACGCGCCCAGCTCTGAGAAGAGCCCACAACAAACTCAGCCGGGTATTCTTTTTATCATCACCACTTTACAAAATCACTTTAAATTATTCGCCTCTAATAATTTCTGTTCGTGAGAATTTTAAAAAGCCTTATTCTGTGTGTAATAGGAACACCCGGAAAAGCTTCCGAGTGTTTCAGGACTCAGAGAAATATTATATAGGACTGAAAAAATAGGATGTTCAGCATTGTACCAAATAAATTTTATAGTTTTTATAAGTCCCGCAAATTGCTAATGAGCGTGGCCGCCATTTTAGTGACGTCAGCACCTGACTGAAGTTTCGAACTGATGGTATATTTTTACTTACATTATATGTCAAATGACGTCAAAATGACGTCATTTCAATGTTAACGAGAAATGTGTCAAGCGCAATAGGAATTTGCGGGACCTATACCTAATAAAATTTAGCAACATGTTTATCAAGAATGACACCGTCCACCGGCTCTATCGGTGTGCATTGCGCCTAAGAGCCGCGTTGAAACATTGCAGTCGCGCGTGTGGCACGTGGCTTTCGTTAAGTCACATGAGTAGGTTAAGTCTTGTGTCTAGCCAAGTTTTTAGATTGGCAGGATTAAAAGATATAAAGCAATCAAAAGACTTGAGTGATTAAAGTGTCCTTTTTAGATCAAAACAAAATATAGTCCGTAAAAAATGACTTTTCAGTCACCTTTTCCTTTTATCTATATAATATATAAAAGGAAAATGTGGCTGACTGACTGACTGACTGACTGACTGACTGACTGACTGGCTGACTGATCTATCAACGCACAACTCAAACTACTGGACGGATCGGGCTGAAATTTGGCATGCAGAATAGCTATTATGATGAAGAAAGGATTTTTGAAAATTCCACCCCTAAGGGGGTAAAATAGGGGTTTGAATTTTGTGTAGTCCACGCGGACGAAGTCGCGAGCATAAGCTAGTATATTTAGATTTTCATTACAAAAAAAATTGTCACATAAAGTTAAAATGGCGCGTGAGAAGCCATTTTTACGCATAATATTTACTAACACGATTTTGAAGTGGCTTTACTTCTTATCGGTCATTTCAAAAATCAAACCAAACAAAGAGGTACCACAGAGTACGAAAAAAGTAACAGAAATGAATATGGACGAATCAGCCATAGGACTCGGATCTAACAGGCCTCCAAAGTCCAAACCTTGCGAAGCCCCTAGAAAATCCAGAGTCGGGTAGAGCTAGAACCACGTAGTAAAATGGCCGTCTCCAGGATGCAAGTTATCTCTGGAAAGCTATCAGACATACAGACACAGACAAAAACCTTAAAGATCCTTTCATTATCACCATCAACCCATCGCCGGCCCACTACTGAGAACAGGTCTCGTCTCAGACTGAGATGGGTTTAAACTTTAAACCATAATCCGCCACGCGCGCTGGCGTGCTTATAGAGAATTCTCAGGCATGCAAGGTTTCCTCACAATGTTTTCTTTCGCCGTTAAATCATGTGATACCTATTTTTTTTTTAAATTGCTTAAACCGCGTATAACTCTGAAAAGTTAGAGATGCGTGTCCGAAGTAGAACTCCCGACCTACCGAATAGGAGGCGGACGTCTTAAGGCGAGTCACCGAGGCTAAGCGGAAAAAACTGGTTTGCTAGATCAAATGTTTTAGGTATTTACTAATAAATAATGGCCTTGCTAAAAATATACAATATACCTAAAGACATTGTCTAAAGAATGTGCTACTTTGATACACAATAGAAAGTACTTCACTCGATCAAATAAAATCTTGAAATAAGCCGAAATAAAAGTCTAAAACGAATTATTTAATACTAAAATTTCTGACTTGGCAAATAATTTTTATATGGAAATATTTGTCTTTTAAGTACTTCAGAGAACCTGCTAAATTTTGGTTTTCAACAGGACTTCTATAATTTATTAAATTCAAATTTAACGTTTGAAACAGAATTTGAGCGTTGCCAAGCGGTTTACTTCAAAGCCGCGCTGCCCGTCTCGGTGACTCGCCTTAAAATCACTATCACGTTCCTTCACCATTTCTATATTTTTTCTGAATTCCGTGACAGTAAGATTCATCGTATTGGGAACAAACATGCTGATTCTCTTTTTTGTAACGCGGTTAAGAATAACGCGCAATTTTAAACTAGAACGTCTCTATCTATTAACAATAACAATATTGACTACATACCTCCATACCTACATCACTTCAGTAAGATGCAATACCTATCTAACCTTGCTCCAATTTTTATGATTTATTGACCCAGTATTGTTTGTTACTAGACCAATTTTGATGAAATTGAAGTAAAAACAATCGATGATTATAACAAAATTAATACGTGCCACACACACAATAAGCTGTGATAGCCTAGTGGTTAGGACGTCCGCCTTCTAATCGGAGGTCGGGGGTTCGATCCCGGGCACGCAGCTCTAACTTTTCGGAGTTATGTGCGTTTTAGGTAATTAAAAATCACTTGCTTTAACGGTGAAGGAAAACATCGTGAGGAAACCTGCATGCCCGAGAGTTCTCAATAATGTTCTCAAAGTGGCGTGGTAGACTATGGCCAAAAAACCTTCCCACTCTGAGAGGAGACCCGTGCTCTGTAGTGAGCCGGCGATGGGTTGATCATGATGACACACACAGATACGCTCCACACAAAAGCTTTTGCTGTTTTGCTGAATTTAGAAGAGGTTCAAGATCCCAGTGTCGCCAGACGTAACTTATTTTCATTTATTTTTTCCTACCATAAAGACCTATCCTATCCTAAGAAAGAAATCTATGACCGTCACACATACAGATACACATACACACCCTACACTCACCTCAACCACACACACATACACACCTCACTGACTATTAGCATTTTTTCGGATAAAATTGAAAAGAAATGTTTTTGAAGTTTGCGCTCGACGCAAAAGCAAAAATGTGTTAGTGGGTCGAGATCTATTCGTACCTACTAGGAATCTACTTTACTTAAAAACTGCACCCATATCAAACAATACAGTTCTTAACGGTTTGTGGTTTGAAGACTCAAAGATCTTTCTAACGTGAAGTAGGTAGGTAGGGTTGCCAGGCGTCCGGATAAAGCCGGACATAGGTAGACTTTTTAATTGCGTGTCCGGCTAAAATAAACGGTTTCCGGCTTGTCCGGCTTTTGTTAGGCTTTTTACATTTCGCAAACGAGCGTGGCCGAGCGCAGGCGAGTCGACTGTCGGTCGCTCCCGCAGGCGGCAGTGCCGCCTGACAACAAGATTTATGACAATCATAAAAAAAGCTTAATTTAACATACAATTTTTCTGTCATACCTATTAAAAGCAATAGTCAGAAAAGCAGGTTAAATTTAACTAATTTTATAAGTTATTAAAATGTTCCCTCATATAAAGCTTGCACGTGAATATAGATCACAACGCGTAGAGGCTTATTGAGAGATTTAATCTTTATAATAAGCTAACTGCAATATTAACTTGATTAGGGCACAATTGCTATTGTAACCACTTAATGAAAATATCGACCTAAACACAAAAGTATTTAATAGTCGTTGAGTCTCGAGTCGGAACGAGACTGCCTTAAAAACCTTCAAACACTGGTATTTATACAAATCGATTCAAGATGGCTCCCCGCCACAGATCGCGTGACATCGGATGAGTCAAATATTGTCCAATTCATTAAACTAACTTCAATAAGCTAACAGTCGGCCTTTCCTGATCCTCTTCACGTCTCGTGAAATAACCGACTACCCGTTGCGTGACCCCTTCATGTTCACAACAACTAAACTGTTTTGTTGCGTGACCTCGTAATGTTCACAACAACTAAAACAGAGGGTATTCGCCCATTATCAATCAAAACATGAAAACATTCCTTGAACTGCCCGCTGTCAGTTTTAATCACACAACAATAAATCTAAACGTTTGACCTCTCATTCGATGTACACAAAATCTGCATCATCTACTGTACTAAATTACTTGATTCTAAAGCGATTCTACCACTGGTTCGGATTGCCACGGCCTAGCGAGAAGAACCAGCAAGAAACTCGGTGGCGTCTAACTGTTCAAATTTAACAAGAAAATTGCGGGTACTTTATTTTAAATTACTCGCGTTTTCAAAAATATAACTGTGTAGATGGCAAAGCAAAATCAAGGCAACGTAAGTTAGATCCCACTTCTGAACTAAAAGCAATAGTCAGAAAAGCAGGTTAAATTTAACTAATTTTATAAGTTATTAAAATGTTCCCTCATATAAAGCTTGCACGTGAATATAGATCACAACGCGTAGAGGCTTATTGAGAGATTTAATCTTTATAATAAGCTAACTGCAATATTAACTTGATTAGGGCACAATTGCTATTGTAACCACTTAATCAAAATATCGACCTAAACACAAAAGTATTTAATAGTCGTTGAGTCTCGAGTCGGAACGAGACTGCCTTAAAAACCTTCAAACACTGGTATTTATACAAATCGATTCAAGATGGCTCCCCGCCACAGATCGCGTGACATCGGATGAGTCAAATATTGTCCAATTCATTAAACTAACTTCAATAAGCTAACACTATTAATACTAAGACCCAAAATCCTCAAAAATGTAGGGTGTCCAGCCTTTCTACCCAAATGTCCGGCCAAACTGGCTGGTCTGTCCGGCTGTTAGGTTTGGCGACCTGGCAACCCTATAGGTAGGTATAATGCGTCCAAACTAAGAATATGAGTGACTTTTCGCCATAGGTATTATGAAATAAGTGCCTATAATATTTTGTATTTTGATTCAAAATAGGTACATAGGAATATTCAATGTTTTCCAATACGAGAGTTCGTAATACGCCCTATGTGTGCCATGTAGGTCGATTGCGCAAAACTTGTATCAATCATTATTAAAATCGCAATTTTTGTGATTGGCTGATTTATGGTATTCTTGTGGCAACAATGCATTGTAGCCAATAGTGAGCTAGTGTCGGCTAATCAGAGATTTATACCTAGATACATTTTTATCGTGCATTACTTATACAAAAATTAACCTTTATACATTATTTTGATGCATTGAATTATTATGTACCTACTAGTGCTTTGACGTAAGATTTTGTACACCTTTATTACCTGTTATCTCCGTCACCATGATCTAAACTCCATAGTAGCTGATCGTTCCTCCCTGTATTGGGGAAAATACGCAGAGAAACTTTCAGCTTTTATAAAATAACGAAGATCTGACACGCGCTGGCTCAGCTAGTCCATTTGACAATTATCTATTAATTATCATTTTATTTGACGATTCAGGATCAAACCGAGAGTTCCATCACTCTAGTTCACTCTGCCTCTGCTGAAGCTAGCCTATTTATTACCTACCCACAAACTGCTATGCAGTATTCTAAAGTTTTATTTATCGCGCATGCAGTTAAAAATAGCATCATCACCAAAATTTAAACTTTGTTTAGGAATATGTTATACTATTTCGACACCACAAGCACATGGTAGCGTGGCCGAGCGGTCTAAGGCGCTGGTTTAAGGCACCAGTCTCTTCGGAGGCGTGGGTTCGAATCCCACCGCTGCCAATATATTTTTTATTTTTCTTTTTTTTATTTCAATCAAATCACTTGTATTTGATTATGCAAATTATGAGACGAAATGAAATAGTTAAATTTAATTTTCTACTATATAGGTAAAAAAGAAAAAATTCCACGCGTACATTTTTTTTAGAGCAAACATTTTCTATTATGTCATTAATATTATTGTTAGATAATCAAATAAAAGAAATATAGTTTCTATAATTAATCTGATTATTTATTACAACCGTAAAAATTACGTTTTAAGTTCCGTTTAAATGGCTTAAGTAATAAAAACTTTATTATCCTATCTGAGCATAAAATAAACTAGTTGAAACGGCAAGTTAGATTATAGTAGGCTAACTTATTCAGTAGGTTAGCTAGTAAGTAATAATACATATAATTAGATCTTTCACGGCGCGTAGAAACTAGAACTCAATAAAATATAGATAATAAAACCGGCCAAGTGCGAGTCAGACTCGCCCACTGAGGGTTCCGTACCTACTACAATCGTATTTTATCGACATTTTGTACGATAAATCAAAAACTATTATGTATAAAAATATATAAAAATCTGTTTTAGAAAGTACAGGCAAAGCCCTTTCATATGATGCCCCATTTGATATAGCAATCTTACGTTGAATGTCGAAAATAGCAATTTTTGTTCGAAACACATTTTAATTTTTTTCTTGTGATGTGACCACAAATTCACGGTTTTCAGATTTTTCCCCAAATGTCTGATATAAGACCTACCTATCTGCCAAATTTCATGATTCTAGGTCAACGGGAAGTACCCTGTAGGTTTCTTGACAGACAGACAGACAGACAACAAAGTGATCCTATAAGGGTTCCGTTTTTCCTTTTGAGGTACGGACCCCTAAAAAACATAAGTATAATGGTAAATCGAAATAGTACCTACGTAACTAATGATCTGGAGGCAGTGTTAGATATTTGATTTCAATACCTAGCGGTATAATCAGCCAATCCGCACTTGGCGAGTGGACTACGGCCAAACCCTTCTCATACTGAGATGAGACCTATGCTCCGTAGTGAGCCGGCTACGGATTGATCACGATGAGGTACCTATTTATATATGTACTATTGGAAATTCCAAAGTACTTAGTAGTAGATATTAGTGTAATGCGTAAAAAATGAGTTCTCATGCACCATTTTAACTTTATGTGTCAACTGTCAACTGGCATTTCAAAAGTACGATTTTAGTCCTTATTTTAATTGAAACATACTTATGACATGACATATAGAGTTAAATTGGCGCGTGAAAACTCATTTTGTACGGACTATATATAGTATATAAGATTTAGATAAAGACTCAGGTATAATTTAAATCTGTTTTGTGTTCCGCATTGATTAAAGTTCATTCTAGTAGTTTCTTCGAACAGCATTATATACACAGATTACATGATAAACTAGACGGAGTTTTCGCTTTAGAAAACTTCACAAAAATGAAGCTGTTTCTGCGAGTAACTCTTGCATTATTACATTCAGAAAATAATGAAATTGACTTTTGCGACACCAACTCAATTTGGGCTAATACAAGAATTGAATTGAATTGATTTTAATTGGGATTAAAACCTTATCTTTTCTTTATTTAGTCGTGGGCGACTAAATAAAGAAAAGATAAGGTATGTATCGTGTTATCAGTCTATGTATGTTAGTTATAAGTTACCGAGTTTTATTTGTCGAACGTGATCTCTTTTGTTCATAGATAAGGGTTCACTGTTTCCTGTAACAGTGTTTATTACCGTAACTTCATAGTTCACATTACTGAAATTTTGTATAGGTACATTTTTCACAAATCATTTCAGTTAGGTATATCCTGTATTTTAACATCAAATACTAAAATTAGATAAATATTATAAAGAAACGAAATTATTTCATTTTTAATGGGTATCAGATTTTTTTCCCAATCCCGACTTTAATATTATATAAAGGCGAAAGTTTGTATATGTGTGTGTATGTTTGTTACTCCTTCACGCAAAAACTACTGGACGGATTTGCTAAAATTTGGAATGGAGATAGATTATACCCTGGATTAACACAGGCTACTTTTTATCCCGGAAAATAAAAGAGCGGGATTTTGAAAAACGTAAATCCACGCGGACGAAGTCGCGGGCATCAGCTGGTAATGTTAATAGATGGCACTGCTAACATTATAAATCTATCGGGAATTGGTATACCGCGAGATCATAGTTCGGGGCGAACCACTAGTTATGATTAGTGAATAACGTAAATAATTATTTACGTTGCGCGCTTGCCTAGAAGATATCTATTCACTCTTGACTTGAAGGTAGGTACCTATATTAAAAGCGGAGAGGAAAACTGATGCCGGAAGCGGGTTCGAATTAGAAACAAGGAGATTAGAAACGACGCCTCGTACGTGTGCCTGGGATTTGGCGGAAATGAGAGACAATATAGGTACTACAAGAAAAAAAAATTAGACAAATGTATCTAGTACCTATCTATCATCGGCGTGGGACAAGTGCCTAAATCCCCCGGGTACCATCGTAATTTAGCACCAACTACTGTCATGTATATTTCACTATCTATCTTTTTCTTTAGTCTAAGGCTTTAAGGTATGTATTATCGATCATAGTTCGAACTTTCGAAGGCTTTTATGAAAGTTGTATTATTTAATGTTGTTTACAAACAAAATATTCTATGGTTGCGTCATTTTAGCCTACTTATTAACAAGTTTAAAAAATAGAGGTTTTTGATTCGTTATGACTTTACAGCTAGAGGCTCTACAGTTAGAGCCTAGAGCTGATTAGTGATAACCTAGTCCAATAGGTAAGTCATTTTTAGGGTTCACTACGTAGTTAAAAAAAACAGTTTTATATAACTCGACTTTCGAACCCATAATATTTTGATTGTATTTTGCAATTACGTACGTACGTACTATAGTACGCGAGATGGTCATCGGACTGGGGATGCCCCGCACACCCGCACAGCCCCCGCGCTAACCCGGTGCGGGATAGCGTGAGTGACGTGCGGGTGTGCCCCCCCCCCCCCCCCCCCCGGCCCATCTCATACCCCGATTGCCATCTCGCGTACTATAGTTCCTACTTAAAACGATTATTATGGAACTTCGCACGTGAATTTCAGTTGTTTTCATGACAGTAATATACATAATATATATATACTTAAGTTAAGTACTAGGTACTTAGGTAGTGTTTGTACATAGTGCATTGTTTAAAACTTATTATGTGAAGTGAACTTCATGTTACTGGTTTAGTACTTTAATGTTAATACCTACGTTGAAAATATTTTTCAGTGCAAAAATAAAATCGCTCTATAATTTATAGGGTTCCGTAGGTACCTCAAAAGGAAAAACGGAACCCTTATAGGATCACTTTGTTGTCTGTCTGTCTGTCTGTCTGTCTGTCTGTCAAGAAACCTACAGGGTACTTCCCGTTGACCTAGATTCATGAAATAGGTAGGTGAGTCTTATAGCTGGCTTTAGGGGACAAATCTGAAAACCGTGAATTTAGGGTTAGATCACACAAAAATAAATTGTGGTCATGAACTAATAATTAGTATTTTCAACTTTCGAAGTGAGATAACTATATGTGGGGTATCATATGAAAGGTCTTCACCTGTACATTCTAAAACAGATTTTTATTTATTTTTATGCATCATAGTTTTTGAATTATCGTGCAAAATGCCGAAAAAATACGACTGTAGTACGGAACCCTGATTGCGCGAGCCTGATTCGCACTTGGCCGGTTTTTTTTTCTTCAGAATTTTTGGTAAGTAGATACTTACGAATAACTACAACTACCTACTTAAAAATACTAGGAATATCAGGTGTATTAGGTGGTTTATATTGTGATTTAATTACTCGTTATAAGTAGGTAAGCTTTACACTAAATACCCTAGAGTTTACCTTCTAGAGTTATATTTTAGAATATTTAAGATAAAACAAAACGGTTACACGATATCGGTTAATGTCAACCGTAATTAGATCGATAACGACATATTTTGTTACGTATTTAAGCGAAATAGGTTAACACATAAAAATATATTAATAATATGGAAAATGTTATAAAATATTTTGTTATCTACCAAGTATTTTCAAATTAGGAGGCTGCCACGTTTATGAAAAAATAATTCTTAAGATTTTCTCTTAACATTGTCGTTTTTCACCATCTTTAAAAATCACTTATTTGAAATTTGAAAAAAACATGAATCAAAAAGTGTAAGTGTATATTAAAATTTAAATAAAATTAATTAAAATTAGATAGGTAGGCACCTATTTTAATTTAAATACCTACCTAGTACGTCTACGAGTATTTTATATTCAAGATCCAAAATTGCAAAAAAAAATAATGGACAGTGGTCACATTTTAGAAAAAAAACAGAAAAGCTGTGAAATTTAAAAATATTTTTCTACCAAAGATTTAAAAAATATCAAATCACCATTGAGTATTGTACACCTGAAGGCAATGTTCTTTTCATCATTTTGAAAAATGGAAAAGTCATAAATATTGTGCTATCAATAATTTTCAAAAAAAAAGATTCCGACGAATTGAGAACCTCCTCCTTTTTTTGAAGTCGGTTAAAAATCAAAACCACCGGTGTCCCGTGTCACCGTAAACCCGAAAACAATTTCCAATTTCACCATGTTGGAAAATGATATAACCACGTGGTTATGAAATTTCTTTTTCATTTTCAAACCCCAATAAAACCTAGAGTGCACTAATTCTACACACGACATCCACTAATCGAAGCACATTTTGAGGCATTCCTTATGAAAAAAATGCACTAAATTTGCACTAAAAATCCATAAAGTTCTATCTACGGCAATCACTATTTTCACTCACTCACCATTACATAGCTGATTATATATTTCACTTCGTCCGCACTAATCGCGAGTTTGCGTCAAACTGAATTCAGACGAATTTTCGAGTTAGACATTCGATTTTCGAAAACAGATGAGACCAATTTAACTAGACCCCTACAAGTTAACCCACTTTATATCCTCCTCAAACAATCAAACAGTTCTTATTACACTGGCAAGTATTTTTCAATAAAAGGTAACTGGAATTTTTTTCATAAGCGCGTTAAATTGTCGAATTGTCGCGTATTGTTTCATAATAATCGTTTCATTGATAGAAACGAAATCAGTTCAATATAATTTTGCTAGGCATGTGGTCGCCATTTTACGTGATCGCTAGAGTTCAGGGGCGCATGCGTTATACGAAGGGCAAGGGTGAACGGAAATTTTATGTGACAAGGACCTTACACCCTTGAAAATTGCAAAGTTCACTCTTTTATAGGGATAGTCCATGGGGGTCTCAGACTGATCTATCAAACAGCCGAAACCGCTGGGGTTAGAAACATGAAATTTTTCCTTTTATACCGTAGTGTAGATACCCGAGGGTTAAGTACCATGAAAGTTTGTACTTATATCTGTCATTTTTCAAGTTACCTATATCTATGAAATTTGGTTTGTATTTGGGCTTTCGGGCAAAATGAAAAAGTGGGTACCTATACTTAGTACGCGACAGGCCAAGATGGCAATCGGGGTGAAGACGCCCCGCACACTTGCACATCCCCCGCGCTAACCCGGTGCGGGATACTATATCTCGACCTGTCGCGACATACATCTACCCTTCGTGTGCCTTCCACCTATTCTTATTTTTCAGTTTGTCTGTCTTCTAGTCTGCATCTACAGTTTGGTAAACTTGGTCTTCCTAGTATCATAAATAGTAGGTAAAGAGTTTTTAAGCCCATCCCAAAAATAGAGAGCCCAGTCTGCCTATGTCAGTAAAACGCGAACGGGACCTGCGAGAAAAAGTTGGCTTAAAATAACGAGCTTTCAGGAAAAACGTTGTTAGATATCTAGGTATTAAGTAAAAACCTAAATTAGATACCTACTAGATAAATGTAGATGCTAATGGGATTGTTACTAAATTAGATTCTGAGGCATTAACTATACTTATTATAGTAGTCTGTGCCTATCTACTTAGGTAGGTACCTACTTACTCACTTTAAATAGAAATCAATTTAAACATAAAAAGATCAGTTGATTCAAAGTTTAAATCGATTGATTTTTATTTATCTGATAGCGTGGTAACAGAGTGAACTAGAGTGCGGGAACTCTCGTTTGATCCTGAATCGACGACATATATCAAATACTACCTGTTGCGGGCGACTTCGCCCGCCTTCTGCGGGATTTTTTCCCGTAGATTTTTCCAAAAAAATCTTTCATACAACCCTTGTTCTGACAATTATAAACGCAACAAAAAAGAATGAAACAATTGGTTAAGTCGTTAGAAAGTTATACGTGCAAACGCTTCGGCGATTCATTTTTATTTTTTATAAAGATTAACTAGGTACCTAACCTAGACTATGGTGACGCGAAATCAAAGAAAAATAAAGGAAAAATAGGACTACGTTAGGGCTACCTAGCATCAAATGTACTAACATTTGGCGCATGCCAGTGACGTCGAAGCCTCGAAGTTTTATTAGAAGTTCCCTTAACTGTCGTGAACAGGTGGTCTGGATCGCCCATGCGGACCAAGTGAATTTTCAACTTACGAAATAATAGCAACCGTCTCTTGGTCTATTATTTTGTGGCGTAAAAAATGCTGACTACTTAAAGTACCTAACAATTTTGTTGTTGTACAGTCTCACTAATTTTAATAGAACACCGTTTTAGTTATGTGATCAAAAACCGCGGACCTTCGCAGATAAAAGTGCCTTTCGTTTCCATTTACGCAAGCAGATCTACAGAACACAACTAGGTCAAGATTCATAAGTAGGTACATTGGTTACGCCGGTAAATTACTTATTGTTTTTAATCTTCTTTTTTTTAACTAACCTTAAAAGTAAAAAAATTAGGTGCCTGCCTGCTCTTTATAGGTTCAATACTTTATATACGCGACAGTTCGAGATGGCAATCGGCGATGACTTTAGGTATGTAAACATAAAAAATCAATCGATTTAAAATTTAAATTAACTGATCTTTTTATTACAAAGAAAATTAGGTACCAACTTTAGACTATTCAAACAAGGAGGATACATTTCCGCAACGACATCTAGTGACAAGTAGTAAAACTAGTATAGCAAACGTTTAACTAGCGACATCTATGTTAGGACACTAAATGTATTGCAATGTCTGTCTAAGTTCATAGATGTCGTTTACTGTACTAATTTTACTACTCGTCACTAGATGTCGATAGTAAGTTTATTTATTTCAGCTGTCAGTCAATCAGCTGCAAAACCGACATCAAACATTTTTAACCGACTTCAAAAAAAGGAGGAGGTTCTCAATTCGTCGGAATCTTTTTTTTTTTTTTTTTTTTTTTATTTTTTATGTATGTTCCCCGATTACTCGAAAACGCCTAGACCGATTTTGAAAATTCTTTTTTTGTTTGAAAGGGTATACTTCAAAGTTGGTCCCATTTCAATTTGGTGAAGATCTGATGAACATCTTCGAAGATAGATACTGGAACTCCTCAACGGATAAGAGTAAATTGCTCGCGATCAGTGTAATAGCTTAGTAAACAGTAGACTTTTAACCAGTAATAGCATAATTCCATGGGGCCACTAAAAATTGTGAGATAAAAATTTTTTACAAAAAAAAAAAAAAACCGACTTCGTTACACAAACACTAAAAATTGAAAAATAATTTAATTTATTACCGAATATATTATGTATACAAGAGTTAATATAGTTCCATAATAATATTTTTTGGGGTCGGTGCTAATGAGGTGCCATGGTGGAGTCCCATAAAAATATGAAATCTAGACGATTCGCGAAAGCTAATTGGCACCGGCACCAAAAAGTATTATTATGGAACTATATTAACTCTTGTATACATAATATATTCGGTAATAAATTAAATTATTTTTCAATTTTTAGTGTTTGTGTAACGAAGTCGGTTTTTATTTTTTTTGTAAAAAATTTTTTACAATTGCAATTGTTGTGATTGGCTGAATTTATGGCATTCTTGTTGCAACAATGCCTTGTAGCCAATTGTGAGCGAGCGTGATCCAATCAGATGATAGGTGATTGCGATCGTGACGTTGTAGGATGTAGCTGTCATTCTAAAGTCAACGACACGCGCGTAACGGATAGCGTTTTTTTAAGTTTTCAAAATATCAAGTACAGTGATAATTAATACGATTATCGTATTTAATTTTATACAAAATCAATTAAAGATGGACTTGAAGCAAGGACAAAGTAAACCACAAAACCGAAACCGTACGTACTGGATAGTCTTACTGACAAACGTTTCCATAAAAACAAACCTTTCTTCCTTTGATTATTTCTTTCTCTACCTGTTCTATTTGCTACGATAATTGCTGGCATATTTCAGGCTTTTTAAAACTATCTCTAAAGAAGAACAGAGTGAAAACGGATCAAGAAACGAAGAAACTAAACCGTAGTTCGGATATTATGATTATTGACGAATCATTCGACAAATTGATCTTAGAATATCAAAACACCGTAAGTTACATTCATATCACTTATCTCTTTAACGCATTACTCAACCTAGATAAAATTAATCAAATAATAAATAATTATTTAATTAAAAATTCGAGACAAACTTCTATTGTAGGCACTTCTTCAATGCTATACAAATTAAGTATTCTTACAGTAATAAATAATACTAAATCAGTAGGTACCCTTATTAAATGCGAAAGTGTGTTTGTTTGTTGGTTTTTGTTGGTTTGTCCTTCAATCACGTCGCAACGGATTGACGTGATTTTTTGCATGAGTATAGTCAAAAACCTGGAGAGTGACATACTAGGCTGCTTTTTATCCCCGAAAACCAGAGTTCCCACGGGATTGTTAGAAACCTAAATCCACGTGGACGAAGTCGCGGGCGTCAGCTAGTTAGTTACATAGCAGTTTGGGCATGTTTCTGTACAATTCAGTTATATGCCTCATGTTCAGATTGGACTACTGGTTATGCACACAGGTTTGGCAGACTTCAAACACCTTTGAGAACATCACGGAGAACTCTCAGGCATTCAGGTTTCCTCATGATGTAAGCACAGTAATATTTGGTTTATCAATTTTGCAGGTTCCATCCAAACCAAGAATATATTCAACTATTGTCATCAATGACTCGCTGAACACAACAAATGGAGATGACATTGTGGCACATAAAGAACCAAGTAAATCTGGGAATGTATGTAAAAACAAAAAATATAAGTAATTTTTTCAATACATTAGTAAGTAATATTACAGTCTACCAATTCGCACATGGCCAGTGTGGTAGACTATGGCCAAACCCCTTCTCACACTGAGACCTGTGCTCTGTAGTGATCCGGTGATGGGTTGATCATGATGATTACAGTTGGACCAATATTAATGGTTAGTCTTCCAATCTGCACTGGGCCAGCATCGCAGACTATGGCCTAAAACCTTCTCATTCTGAGAGGAGACCCGAGCTCATAGTGGGCCAGGGTTGATCATGATGATGATGATTACAGACAGAAATGTTTAAATGCTCAAATTGAAATAAATATTTAGAACTAGATGATGCCCGCGACTTCGTTCGCGTGGATTTAGGTTTTGAAAATCCCGTGGGAACTCTTTTAATTTCGGGATAAAAAGTAGGCTAAGTCCTCCCCTGAGGTGCAAGCTATCTCTGTAATATATTTCGTCTAAATCGGTTGAACAGATGGGCCATGAAAGGCCAACATTTGATTGCTAAACTGTGTTACCAAATTATTTATTTTAATTTAATTATTTTTAGGTATCTATATCTTCCATAAAAGATATAACATCACCTATCTACAATAGCAACAACAGACCCAGTATAGGAGGTTGGTCACCCGGTCAGAACATACTATGTGCAACACCAAGAAACAAACCCATACCAACCACACCAAAAGATGTAGCCAACGAATCGTTAGAACAATGCTCCATAAAAACTATACAAAAATCGCATCATAAACTGCTGAGTGATCTATACGGAGATAAATGGAAATCTATTCCGTCGTTATTTAAAACTCTTGAACGGAAACATGACAACTTTAACGGAGTAACCAAAAAGTTACATTTTGAAGACGATGAAAGTGATAAGGAGAATATTAGACACGTTTTGAAAAAAAATAAGGAGTTGTATTTGACTGGGTCTGATTTGAAAAACAAAAAAGGTTAGATTTGTATGTACTTATTAATTAAATTAAAAAAAATATGAATAATTCATCTGTGGTGCGATTTTGATAACTAAGTGTGAAGACTACCAATCCTCACTTGGCCAGCGTGGTAGAATAATTGCCAAAACCCTTCTCACTCTAAGAGAAGATCCGTGCTCTGTAGTGAGCCGGGAGCTCATGAGATTTTTTAAATGAGTGGTTTGGTTTATTTTTTAACTGTCTTTCTTGTTATGTTAAATGTGTGGTTAAATGTATCTTGTTTTCTTATAGGTGATTTCAGCGACATAGAAAGGAAATCCAAAAAGAAATTGTACACTGAAAAAGTTCCCAATACGCCAGAGCCGCCTAAACAAAAACCGATAAAACTCAATAAAGACATAAAATCGACAAGTACCCCAGAATTGCCCAAACAAAAATCGGTAAAAGTCAATAGGGACGTGAAAACAACGGTAAAAAAACGTAAAGATATGACTGTCACGGAACTAGTGAGGGCCATGCAGAATGATGTTGATAGCTTAACGAAGAAAATTCAAAGTGTTACAGTTGTAACAAAGACTGATGATGTTGTTAAAAGGCTTACTTTCATTGGATCGTTGGCTGGTATGTTATACAATCTAAATATAACAATGCACAGCTCAAACTAATGGATGGATCGGGCTGTTCAGCATGCTATTAAGACGTAGACGTTGTTTGAAGCAGTACATGACGCCCAGGTTAAACTGACTTTATCAATTTTATTTATTTTAGACAATGTCCCTTCCTGGCGTTGCCACCCTGAAGCGTTGCAATACCACGATAGCTACAAAAAACTAAAAGAACAGCTGTCGAGGCGACTGTACGTCGAATTCAATAAGGTGGTCTTTGACGATGCGATGGATGCTGATATGTGTATCATATGGGATACAAAACTTAGAAGTACTGCTGGGTACGTATTAAAAAATTTTTGAAGAAGCTATACAAGAAGACATTGCCCACTGGTGTGTTTTATTTTACCTAAAGTCTATGAACGATGCGCAGCTAAGCGGGCTAACCTGTAAGGGGTATGGCAGTTTTTTAATAAACCCATGCCCCTTTGGTTTCTACACGGCATCGTACCGGAACGCTAAATCAAGTGATTTAGCGTTCCGGTACGATGCCGTGTAGAAACGGCGGCACGGCTTTGCCGGTGGGGTGGTAACTAGCCACGGCCGAAGCCGAATTTAGAAATTCCAAATCCCTGCCAGGAATCGAACCCGGGACCTCCCACTAATAAGAACCACAGCGCTTAACACTGCGCCAGGGAGGTCGGCCTTTAGTGGGAGACAGGCCTTGTCGACGTCGCCGATTATATTATACCTAAAGTGAAGAACTATGCGTATTATGAATCTCTCTATATGTATATCTATCTGATCTCTCACTCTCATAAGATATAAATGCCATCAAGCGAGCAAAGTTAGCAACACTACTCTGTGAATAATCACAGACTACAGTGTTGCTTACTTTGGAATTTCATTTCATGAGATCTCCTACCTATAGCGATCATCAATTATTACATAAACTATTGATGAACATAAAATATTGATGAATTTTACCGGAATTTTAAACATCCTTACTTAGCAGGTTTTTTCTAGGCGAATTATTTCAAAAAGATAGTCAACACAAAACAAAATCGGTAAACTGCGCTAAGAACCGGTAGAATTTTATCCGCACATCCCTATAACTGTCAACACAATTATTATTTGTCAAATGCGTTGTTTGATCATATTTTGATAGTTTTAGATGGTTTGGTGGTTTTGTTTTGAATAAGTAGTAAACAGTAAAGTTAATAATCGTTTTAAAAGTACTAAACTCATATAAACTCGACAAAATATGCCCGATGATAAAAAAAACACTGGTACCTACAAAAAGTGTATCAATTGTTCACTGAGGTTATTGTTCGTTCCAAAGATTATGTTAAACGACTTAAATGAATCTTTATTAGAAATTTTAAAGGCTTGGATATCACCTACGACGGTAAGTCAAGTTTTTTATCCTTGTAGCCAAGAAACTAGCACGAATATTCGATTATAATATGGAATTTCGCTCTCTAGTAGTCCAAGACCATTAGATTGGACCCAAGCTAGACGTTAGCGTACTCACTTCATGGAATATATTCTGGTCTATAGCAGCCCAGTCGTGGACTTGGACTATTATTGTGCGAAATCCCTAACCGCACGTTTCTTTGGTGTGTACCTATATAATACGCAATGCATAAATGCCTCCTTTAACTTCCAAAATAATATGATTAACCAAATTACTGATGGGCGATTGTTACTAGTTCCAACAATCGAATGGTTTGATACTACTAATAATAAAAATCCAATAAAGAAACAATCGACCGCTAATTCGCAAGTTTGAATAAAACTTGCGAATTTCATTCATTTACTTTGTCATACTAAATTGGGCTGTTTTCTCGTACAATAATGTTGACTTTTAATATTGATAGTTGTTCATTCATTTAATTTGTCATACAAAAATGGGCTATTTTTCTCAGAACAGAGTTCACTTTTAGATTAGCTGTGAAAAGAAGTTTTAGATGGGCTATGAAAAGCTAGCAAACAGACAGACACACTTTCCCATTTATAATATTAGTATGAAAGTATTTTTCATTTTACAGATAACTGTAGATGATTGCATATGCATGGAATGCTATCATGTACTCAATCAAGCTGTAGGGCAAACAGATCCACAGAACAAACCATTGCGAGGGCACAGAAGTGTCTGTTATGGCTGTGGTGCATCAACATTGAGAACCAGAACTTCACTTCTAAAATATCCTGAACGAAGTATAGTTATGGAATGGACATTTCCACATCTGGTAAATATAACCCAAACATGTATGCATCTCATCATCATCATCATCATCGCGTGCCTTCTTCAAAACGATGTTTGGAGGTCATCATGCGAAAAGCTTCTCTATTTAAAGCCGCCTCTTTCAACTTTGGGTAACTAAGCCCTATCCACCCCCTTATATCGTCCAACCATTTGC
Organism: Maniola hyperantus; assembly: GCF_902806685.2. NCBI lineage: Eukaryota > Metazoa > Arthropoda > Insecta > Lepidoptera > Nymphalidae > Maniola > Maniola hyperantus. The sequence goes on from NC_048558.1 coordinate 7,025,980, forward strand.
GTCTTTGGCGACCTGGAGCCCTTTTGCCCTCAATCCTTCCTTCCAAAGCTAATCTCGGAAATGAGACGAGTATGAGTATGTATATATGTATGTATATACCTATGGTTTAGGTTTAGGTACTTGTAAATAAATTATCTCTGGTTTAGGTTAGGTGGATTTGGGTTTGTGAAAATTCTGTGGGAGCTCTTTGATTCTCCGGGATAAAAAGTATCCTATGTCACTTTCCAGGTCTTAAACTATACCTATGCAAAAAGTCACGTCAATCCGTTGCTCCGTTGCGACGTGATTGTAGGACAAACCAACAAACAAACACACTTTCGCATTTATAATAAGGGTACTGATATACCCACGACTTCGTTCGCGTGGATTTAGGTTCGCGAAAATCCTGTGGGAACTCTTTGATTGTCCGGGACAAAAAGTAGCCTATGTCACTCTCCAGGTCCTAAACCATACCTATGCAAAAATCACGTCGATCCATTGCGACGTGATTGAAGGACAAATCAACAAACCAATAAACCAAGAAACAAATACACTTTCGCATTTATGATATGGGTAGTGATAATCAGATGTGTGTTTGATTTTGATAATTACATGGAAGCAACCACCTCAGCTCTCAGTTTAGGGATAACAGTAAGTAAATAAACACCTGTACTTACCAAAACAGGTGTTTATTTATTTTTATGCATAATTGTTTTTTGATTTTTCGTCGAAAAATACGACTGTAGTACGGAACCTCGGTGCGCGAGTCTGACTCGCACTTGGCCATTTTTTATGATCTGAAAAGAGTAACTGCTTTTTTGCCGGCTCTTCTCAGTACAACCTGCTTTCCGAACCACATATGTAGCACCACTACTAGTTTTCCCACATGAAATAAAACTAGAAGATGTGATTAAACATTATTCTATTCTATTCTATTGATATCGACGACTTCCGAGTTAAAAACTAGCCTTATATGGTAATTCAGGGTATAAGCTATCTCCATTCCAAATTTCTGCCAAATCTGTTCAGTCGTAGACACTATGGTATGGGTACAGTGCGCGGCAGAAAGTAACATTGGTCATTAGAATGACATTTTGGCTTTGTAGACTGTTATCTCTGTCACGCATACCTATATGACATTTGTCGATCTCAACTCGAGCATTGTCTCAACAGAGACAATGCTCTACAAATCTGCTATCTCCTTCTAAAGGTCGATGTACATTACTTTCTGCTGCGTACTGTATTTATTATTGTATTCTACTTATTAGCACCTAGCATTAGTTAATTCTTACCTACTCATTTTCAGGTTAACAAACTAGAAAGAGTATGCCCTGCTTGCCGGTTGGCTGCTAGGCGAATAGCGATAAAAAACGGCCTACTTGATAGGCCAATAGTGAAAAAAACTGGCCTACATGATGAAAAAGAGATGTCATCTGAACCCGAGTTTGAAATAAAACAAGAATTCATACAAGAGTTTCGCTCAGAGTCTCCATGTACAGATACTGAATTGACAAATGAATGTACAATTTCACAAACGGAAAATGATTTTACGGCAAGAATTGCCTCACAAGTGAAAAATACATCACATTCATTTGTATTCTGCCCAAATTCTGCAAATATTGACACTGAAGGGAAAAATGAATCTCCATTGAATCCACAGACAGAAAATGCCCCTTATACAATAACTACCTCAGAAGAATCCTTTTTTAACTCTGATATAGATGAAAATGAATCTATTTCAAGAATCACCCCACAACAATTTGATTCAAACTCTTTTGATTCTGACACTGAATCCGAAAATGAATATGTAGATGATCTATTTATACCACAAGCTGAAAATGTTCCTGTAGTAGCAAGAAGTACCTCACAAGAATTGGATTCAATCTCTCAACATTCAGATACTGAATTGAAAAATGAATATATAGCTCCACCAATACCTCAGGCTGAAAGTGATCCTCAAGTTGCAAGAATTGCCTCACAAGAATTACTCTCAAATTCTCATGAAAATGTTTCTCTTGCAAGAATTGACTCTCAGGAATTCAATTCAAACTTTCTGCACTCAGACACTGAATTGAAAAATAGATATAGAGCACCACTAATACCACAAGCTGAAAACAATCCTGCAGTTGTAAGAATCAAGTTACAAAAATTCATTTCCTCTCAAAATGGAATTAAAATGGTTCCTCTTACAAAAATGGCCGCACAAGGTCTCTCTGCCTCTAAAAATGCAATTAAAGTTGGTCCTTTTGCTAGGTTTACCTTACAAGAATCAAATTCCTCATCACAAAATAGAATTAAAATTGTTCCTGTTGGTAGAATTCCCTCACAAGAATTCAATTCATCCTCTCAAAGTGGAATTAAAATTGTTGCCAAAGCAAGTACACAAGAATTCAATTCAAACTCTCCATATGCAGAGAAAAATGTTCCAACTGCAAGAATAAACAAAGTATATACAGAATGTTCATCATTACCACGGACTGAAAATTCTACAGTTGAAAGAATTATCTCATCACAAAATGGAATTAAAATTGTTCCTGTTGATAGAATTCCCTCACAAGAATTCAATTCATCCTCTCAAAGTGGAATCAAAATTGTCGCCAAAGCAAGAACACAAGAATTCAATTCAAACTCTCCTTACGCAGTAAATGTTCCAATTGCAAGAGTGAACAAAGTATATGCAGGATGTTCATCATTACCACAGACTGAAAATTCTACAGTTGGAAGAGTCATCTCAAAAAGATACAAAAGAGTTGCAGATACTTACAATCGGTGTATATTTACGAATTGTGCAAAGGAGGACTGTTTCAATGTGCCAGTGTCCCTAAAAAAAACTTTACTGTCACAGTACAAAGTTTACATACCGTTGAGTGCACGGATGTGTTCTTATCATTTAAACTATGGGGTCTGGGGCGATCTGATAGCAACGAATAGTGATTTTACTGGCCAGCAAATGGATGATATGATGAATATAATGCAGTGCGGGTGATACTTAGTAAGACTTTAATATAATATTGTGGCTAATTCCGTTGTACACAATCTCTAAACTAAACTAAAATGATACGTCTGAATCTATTGCTATCCCTTTCATAATTTTGCCTGCAAAAAAGGATAGCACTAGATTTAGACCTGTTAATTTATGTAGTTTAGTTTAGAAATTGTGTACAAGGGAATCAGCCCCATTATGTTTATTTGTGTCTCTTATATGTATTATTAAAACTTAAAGACACACATCAATGATCATAATTTATGTTAAACTTATTAACAGTTGCCATGTTGCGCTCAAAAATTAAGAGTTTGTTTCACTCTACACGAGACTGTCTCTTGGTACAATAACTTCTAAAATAGTAGTTATGGCTTGTGTGATCAAAAGTATACAAATAAAAAAAAATCACTTAATACTTGTTTCATTAATCCCTAATTATTACAGCTCAAAATACAGGAATCTCAAAATGGGCATCTTTTAAGGTAAGGTGGGTTGGGGACAATTACCTACACAGAGAAACTTTCAGCTTTTATAAAATAACGAAGGTCTGTCATGCGCTGACTCTCTTTCTATTGGTCTTCAAGTACTCAAAGCACAACAGGTTGTGACGCTGAAGTGGCAATAGTTCAAAGATCTGATAGATATAGGGGTCCCAATCTGCTGGATGGCGACCTCGCAATGAAAAGCGCAGCGATGGCAGACTGACCACTAGGTGAACAGACAAAATCAAACGAGTCGCAGGCAAGAGCTGGATTCACGCGGGCGCAAAACTATGACGTATGGAAGTCCCTACAAGAAACAATGTCTAGCAGTACACAATGTCTTTCGGTTGACTACAACTAATGCTGCCTATCATATCATAAGACTTTTTATTTTATTACAGTTTAACAACAAATCGTCTAGTAAAAACCTCGAAAGGCGAACAAATCAGGACGTCGAGTATAAAGCTATCGGTCAAAGTGGTGGACGCGGCGCAGAGGCTACGTGACACGCTCATACATGAAATGTGTCACGCTGCCACTTGGCTCATAGATGGTGAGCTGAGGGCGGGACACGGCCCTGTATGGAAGAAATGGTGTGTTTCAAAAATGTTTGGTGATAACAGATGGCAGCACTGGTAGTTTAGCTGGCGCGAACGTTATAGCATCGTGACAATTATGGCTTTGTTTGATATACTTCGGTATAGAGGGCGGAACACAACCCTGTTTGGAAGAAATGTTGAGTTTAAAAACAATAGTTTTGTTTGGTGATCGCTTAATGATCTAATTACTTAATGACCTAACTGCTTAATGGGTAAATCTCAATGAGTCAATTAATTAATGAGCTAATCTAATGATCTAATTACTTAATAAAGTTAATCTCTTAATGAGGTAATCTCTAATCTTTTAATGAGGTAATGTCATAATGAGCTAATCTCTTAATGATCTAATTACGTAATGACATAACCACTTAATGATGTAATTATTTAATGATCTAATCTCTTGATGATGTAATCTCATAATGAAGTAATCTCTTAATGGGCTAATTACTTAATGACCTAATCTCTTAATGCGGTAATCTCATAATGAGCTTTGATAATCTAATCTCTTAATGGGCTAATTACCTAATGACGTAATCTCACAATGAGCTTATCTCTTAATGACCTAGTTACTTAATTGCCAGAGGTCCAAAAACGTGCTAAAAAGGAAAAAAAGGTTCGTTATCTCTCCAATTTAGAGCCTCAATAGCTTCGTTGGAGGGGAAAGGGGAATATTAGTCATCACGATGAACTTGGCTACTATTCTTTATTTTTATTATTTTAAATATCCTTTAATATGTTTTCAGGGCATCCAGAGCGCTCCGCAAGTTTCCCGAGCTAGGCGAGATATCCCGATGCCATGATATGGAGATACATTACAAGTATAGCTACAAGTGTACCAAGTGTGGATACAGGTGTGTTTTTCTTTATATTTTTAAATTTGATGTTGTTGATTTTTATTTTTATTTCTAAACTAGCTGATGCCCGCGACTTCGTCCGCGTGGAATTAGGTTTTTAAAAAATCCCGTGGGAACTCTTTGATTTTCCGGGATAAAAAGTAGCCTACGTCACTCTCCAGGTCTTTATCTATGCAAAAAATCACGTCGATCCGTTGCGCCATTGCGACGTGATTGAAGGACAAACCAACAAACAAACACACTTTCGCATTTATAATAAAGGGTACTGATTAAAATTTGCTATCAAGATTCCAGTGACTTTTCGACGTAAGTCTGCCAAAAACTTATTTTTTTAGGGTTTCGTACTTAAAAAGGAAAAAGAAACCCTTATAGGATCACTTAATTGTCTGTCTGTCGTGTCTGTCAAGAGCCGTCAAGGGAATCAAAACCTATAGGATACTTCCCGCGAATCTAGAATCATGTATCAATGTCTTATAGCACAAACAAAGGTAAAAATCCGAAAACCGTGAATTTGAGGTTAGGTAAATCACAAAAAAAGTGTTATTTATTGTTCTTCGTGTGTGAGTTCAACTCTCGCTTGACCGGTTTTCCAAAAATAGATCTTTATAATTTTGACGTGTGAAATGTTGATTTGCGGTGTCAAAATGCGGCGTATCTAGTTTTTTAAAGAATATTAGCCATGTTAAATGACCAATATTCCCATTTCCCCTCCAAATAAGCGTCAGGCTTGTGCTAGGAGTAGGTACGACAATAGCCCAACTGGCGGGGTTTGAAGCGCCCGACCTTTCGGTTTTCAGTCCACTCCTTTTCACCGTTGAGATGTTGAGCCTTGAGGCTCAGTTCTTGAGTATGTCCCGCTCGGGAAGTATCCTCTTCATAGTGCTTCGTCTTAAATCCTATTATGTATTGTTCAATTTATATTAATTTATTTTAAATACATTCAATTTATATTTCAGTATAAAACGCCACTCAAAATCGATAGACATCACGAAAAAGTGTTGTGGCTACTGCCGTGGACAGTTCGAGATCATTGTCAATAGGAAAAACAAAGATGGCGTCGTGGTCTCCACGCCCGCTCGGAAGGGAGGCCCCAACGATTTTGCACTGTACGTGAAAGAGAACTACGGAACCCTAAAGACCGGCAGAACCCACGCCCAAGTAATGAAAATGCTGGGCGAACAGTTCTCGGCCAAGAAAACCCAAAAGCAAGATAATGTTAAGATAAGAAATACTGATGAAATTTTTGATGATTTATTTAGTGATTGACAATGGTGTCATGTACACATGACATGTGACAATGGTGTCATGTACACATGACAAGTAACAATGTATTATAATATTATGTTACGCTTGCTCCATATTGTGGGTAAATCATTTTATCATTTTTGGAGGTAAGTATACACTTGTTTGTTTATTTTCATTGTTAATATTATATTAATTGATAATAATAATTATTACAATTGTTAGGTAATAATTATATTTTTACTATTTGTAAATATTTTAGAACGGCTGTACTGGTTACAATGAATCCAAACTACAAATACCTATGTACCTTAATAAAATATAATGAAAATAAATTAGAAATACATAATTTTTTTTAAAGTGATATTTAATTTCAATAAGAAATACCTATATATATATCTTGTAAGTAGGTATGTCTATTAAGTTATTTTAATATTATAATCTCTACATAGTATAAAATAGAGTCGCTTCCCGCTGTCTGTATTTATGTATGTATGTATGAACGCGTAGATCTTTTAAACTACGCGTTCATATATACATACTCGACGACCTCCCTGGCGCAGTGGTGAGCGCTGTGGTCTTATTAGTGGGAGGTCCCGGGTTCGATTCCTGGCAGGGGTTTGGAATTTTATAATTTCTAAATTTCTGGTCTGGTCTGGTGGGAGGCTTCGGTAAAGCCGTGCCGCCAAACGATTTAGCGTTCCGGTACGATGCCGTGTAGAAACCAAAGTGGTATGGGTTTACTTAAAACTGCCATACCCCTTCCCCGCTATCATCTTAGACTGCATCATCACTTACCACCAGATGAGATTGCAGTCAAGGGCTAACTTGTATGTGAATAAAAAAAAAAAACTACGCAACGGATGACAAAATTCGATACAAACTATCGCCACGATAGTATCGCCCTGTGGAGATAGGCCCATAGTTTGTATCGAATTTTGTGACACAGCGAGACTATCGCCGAGATTCTCTCGTCCGTGGAGATGGCGCTTTAGGCCTTACTACTCTTTATTCACGATAGTTAGGGAACTTCAAAGAAAACGTCAAGGCTTCGACGTCACTAGCAGATGTTAAATGTCAGTACATTCGACGCAGGTAGCCCTGAAGTAACCCTATTTTTCTGGTTTTACGTCACCTTGGCCTACCCAATATTTGACATATCGTCGATTCATATAATCACACCGAGAGTTCTCACACTCTAGTTTACTCTGCTAATATAGTTCCACTTTTTAATAGGCCTTACTCACAACCTTGAATGGGAAGCTGGAAGAAATCTCTGTTCAGAGATAAGCATTTCCAATGTAACTTAGTTTACTACTACTATCTAAATATATAAAAGGAAAAGGTGACTGACTGACTGATCTATCAACGCACAGCACAAACTACTGGACGGATCGGTCTGAAATTTGGCATGCAGATAGCTATTATGACCTAGACATCCGCTAAGAAAGGATTTTTGAAAATTCAACCCCTAAGGAGGTGCAATAGGGGTTTGAAATATGTGTAGTCCACGCGGACGAAGTCGCGGGCATAAGATAGTGTAACTACAATTTTGGTACATGAAATATTGGGTACAGAGAAATTGGTGTGATTAAAAATAAAACGACGTACATTTTTAATACCTTTTTTTATTTATTTATATATAGTAAATGTCAGTTGTCGTTTGTTAATAATAAAGTAGTTACAGTCTTGAAATTATTTAAAAAATAATAATATATAATTTACAACAAAAATTTAAAAAAAAATCCGCTAACGTACGTCACAATTTCAAATCGGATACTTCGTGTACCCTTTATGTACAAAAACTTACAATTAATGTTGATTACACATTACAGGCAGAGTCGCACGCATGGAGACCAAAACTTTATTTTATAGACTAACATTGTGGCTAATTCCATTGTACACAATCTCTAAACTAAACTAAAATGGCACGTCTAAATCTATTGCTATCCCTTTCATAATGTTGCTTGCGGAAAAGGATAGCATTAGATTTAGACCTGTTAATTTAGTTTAGTTTAGAGATTGTGTACTAGAGAATCGGCCCCAATATTATATTAATTTATAGTGTCGAAAAACGAAATTCGATGTCGAGTTTCCTCTATTAATTTTGTAAAAAAATAATAAATTGTACCTATATATGACAATCATTATGTTTAGAATCCATTTTTCTCTGAAGATAACTATATTTTTATCGAGACCATTTGAGTAGGTACAAATTCTGTACTATACTCTATCTGTGGAAAGAAGTTACGTAACCCCATACAAATGACAGAGACGAAAATCTCAGTGGACGTTAACCATTTTGATACACCAACCATTACAAACATGTTTTCATAAAACATTTGAAATTTAATTCGAAAATGTTTTTAAAAAACATTCGAAATTCATTCGAAAACATAGTTTCGTTTGTGATTAGCCGGTGCCTCAAAATGGTTAACGTCCACCGAGATTTTCGTCTCTATCATTTGTATGGGATTACGTAACAGAGAGAGCGCTATACTAAATTCTTGACATACTATATACGGATGGGGTATATAGTATGTCACGGTAAAGTTACACCCTAGGCTTATAAAAAAAATATAAATTTCGCGTTCGATGCGTGCGGCTGCTCCTTTTAATATGCTTTCACCTTAAAAATGAAATAATAAGTGGCATTGTAAGATGGTATATTGATATACTTACCATAATATAATTATTTTATTTATTTATTTACATAGGAATTTTATAATAATATGAGCACTGCTTAGTTGCGCCACAAAATCAACATGCATCTTCCGGTTATAAATATTTTTTGATGATTTTCCTTTCTAATTTTATTTTTTTACACAATTATTTATTACCTATCTATTTGTAGTGCCAACACTTATATGCGACATTTTTTACTAAATGTATAATATGTCCATATATTTATTTATACGTTGTATAATTATCATCTGTGACTGTTACTTAATATGATAAAATCTGTGAATATGTCAGCTAAATCGATTTCCATAAAAGTTGATTTATAAAATCGATTTCAATTTTTGCAAAGGCAGGATTGTTTCAAACGTGACTAGGGATTGGAAATCTATCGAAACCATTCGGTAATAATAAATAATGAAGATAACACGACGAAAACATTTATAAGTACTTGCTTTGAACTTCAATTTTTTTTAAATGATAACGTATTGTAAATGTGACTGAAAACACAACATACCTAAATCTATTGATATAAAATTCAATGGAAACTGTGAAACAGTGAGCTAACCGGGCATAAGACTACATTTTAATATTCTATAAACTCACCAATATAAATAATCCAATCATTGATGATAAAATTGAAAACTAATCTTATTGGCAGACCCAAACCCAGAAAACAGAAATTAATTTTATTGGCAGGTTTATAGATTTTTACACGTTTTGATATTATATTTCTTACAATAATTATGGACAGAGTTATTAAAAACAAAATTATATCGATATCACATTTATATTTAATTCGTCATTTAATTATAAATGACTCTGATTATAACTTACATTCATGATGTGTTGTGTCTGAAACAATTCCATTTTATGAATTCTACAATATTTACCCACTGTATAATCTAAAATATTTGCACTTTAAAAAACAACTATTTAAATTCGTGAAAAGTAAAATTTTATTCGAAACGGAATTGTTTAGACACAAGTTAATTGATAAAATGGCAACACTTAATGGTCATTTTTAATAGAGATAGAAGTTACATTTGATGATAATTGTACAGTTCTGTTATATACAAAACTTATACATATACCTAATATCATAATGAAATAGGACTAAAAATCAAGCTGTCCTTTTCAGGAGAGAATATTGTAAAAAGGATGGCACTATAGTCCTGTTGATTAAGTTTAATTAAGTTTTGTATACATTAGAAATATTAATACTATTATTTACTAATAGTACCAATATCAACATTCATTAAATAAGGGTAGGTATACACTATACGTACACATGATTCATGTTAATTAAAAAAATGGCGTCATCTCTCTTTGGAGATATTGTAAAACTTATATATTACAAAAAGAAAGAAAGCTATTTACAAGAGGCCGTTACGGCGAAATACCGTTTATATCTAGCTATACATTTACAATATACAACATGAGACGTGCAACACTGATGGCTTGCATTCACATCGATTTTGGACGTACGATCATTACCTGACATGTTTTTGATTCGTTTAATCATTCTTAACCGTTATTGACAGGATACAAGTTTATAACGGTGTAGAATACTATGCAGACAATATTGAGGATGCTTGCATAAAGAAGCGGGTTTCCAGTAGGTACCGACAGATTGGGGGGAGTCGGTACCGCTCGGTGGAGGTAAAATAGCCTTATGTTATTTTTTTTAAAGAATATTAGCCATGATAATCATGACCCCTCCAACTAAACGTAAAGCTTGTGCTAAGAAAAGGGTCGACAATAGTGCAGGGTGGGGTATGAACCTCTGACCTTTCGGAATTCAGTCCGCTCCTTAACCGTTGAGCTATTATGGGGCTAATTTACCCGCACCGATCGGTACTAACCCACACCGATCTCTCGGTACCGGAAACCTGGTTCTTGCAAGCACCTTAAGGTTGAGATCTATAGAGCGCACTTTGCCTTTGATCAGACTTAGGCCACGGTTAAAACGAGATAGCGCTATATCGCTGGCATAAATCTGTCACGTTTTAACTGAAGCTTAATTCTGAGCAAAGTCTAGATCTCCGCCTAAATCAGGAACGTACTAGGACGACAAAACGTACGTCCAAATTCGATTTGTTTGCGCGGGCTCTGATAAAGCATGGTCACACGACGGCTTTCTGCCGTTCGGTTAAAAGCTTAGATCTTCTGCCGCGGACGACAGATTAATGGTGAATCAGGTTTGCGAGGGACCGTCTTCCAAAGGTCTAAATCTCACGAAACCGTCCTGCGCAACTAGCATACTACCCCCCGTTTCGGGATTGATTTCATCCTGGGGCTGGGAATAGGACGCCTCGTAGCTACAGTTCCTTGGCGCTGGTTGTGGAGTCGCCAAAGCGCAAGGATAGTTTCTCTCATTAGGGTCCTCGGTAAAACCGTACAAGTCCGTCGACTTTGGCCTATCAGGGAACCCGTTTCCCTTACCACGTTTCTGACTTCCACTCGAATTTACCATCGAAGTGGAAGGTGAGTTACGGCGCTGCGAAGTCCTTATTTGCTGACAGGGACCCTCGTAACTTCTGTTGGGGTTTAACGTCTGTATGCCAGTTGCGTGGTAGGACGAGTTCTCGGCATTATAGTTGCCGTACTCGTCCGGTATATGAGGCTGATGGTAGTGGTGACTCATTGAGGGATCGTATCCCATTGTCATGCAGTTTTGGACGTTCTTGTTCTTCGCTCGGTGCTTTTTCCTAGGATTGCTATTCGTTCTCGACGAAACTCTGTCGTAGGACATGTGTTTGAAGTTGTGCGAACTTCGATTGGAACCAGCGTTGTAGTTCTGGTTTTTTATGTCTCGTATGAAGTCGCTATTGCTGCCATATTGGATGACGTTGTATTCATGGTCTAGCGGATCGTCGCCTTGCAAGGATTGCATGGCGGGATCGCAATTCGAATAGTGGTCGTCCGAAGCAGATTCGATACCATTGTACGCGTGGTTAGGATGATGTTTGATCAAATGGTTGGTCACACCTTGGCTCGATGTGGCGTTACTGGATTCCGTGGAACTGCTGTGGCCAGCATTTGCGATCGAGCTGTGCCCAGAATAGTTTTCAGTTCCGGAGTTGGTGTCACAGTTTCCAGCCAACGTGTTTAATTGGAATCTCTGATGATCGACTGGCCCAACACAACATTGTTCCGGTATATTGGGGTGATGCCCAGCGGTTTCGTAAATAGGCTTCCCCGTTCTTAGGGTGTAAGTGTGGAGATTAGTATTTGTATTACAAATAGCTGGATAATCCGATTCGAATTGTTCATTACTAGACCCTGCCGCGCAAGGGAACAGGCCTAACCCAGATATTTTTTGCCCGTCAGCTTTTTCGTGTTGTAAAGAAGCTACGATACCAACTTTCAGACTTATCACCCAGGAAATAAGAGCTACCACACTGATCTCGATTAATCGCAGGGAGAACTGATAACCCCATTGCAGCCAGTCGAATTTGGTCATGTTGACCTGATTGATACCAAAGATTCCGTAAATTTGTAGTGTCGCCATTAGAACGAATAGCAACGCCGTGGCTAAATTTATGTGGATAGCTTGATACAAGTTTTGGAACCCGTGGATATATGTGTGACTCTTCTTCTGTAACACCGATTTGAGCATTTTGTACACGTAGAGGTAGCACAGCCCGAGGGTCAGGCACGCCAATATAAATATAATTTGACAAGTTAGACCTAGTACCCTTTTTTCGACTCCCTGCGAAGTCCTTATAATTGTATTACTATTTTCGAGGATATGCAACATCACACAGGACAAGAGGTGCAAGCTACCGCCTATTATGATCGTTCTAGAACGAAATAGAAACGCACAACAGGTGGTCTTAAAATTAATGCTATTCGTGAGGAGAAACAGTATCGTGCAAGCGAAAGCTATGCTCAGGAATATCTCCGGAACGTGGAGAAGAATCTCGCTGATGAATACTGGTAAAGAATTATTGATATTGTATGGATCGTAGCACATGTAGAAAATTCTCATGAGGCAGACGAACACTAAGATCAGATGGAGAATGATGAAGTAGTACTGCGTGAAGAGATGAGTGAACTTATTGTAGCGAATGATCTTGAAAATGGAGAAGACGGCTAGAAGTGTGAACATGCCGGTAGCTGAATAAATGTGAACGTTCCAAGCGAAGGGCCAGGTGACTCCAGGTCTTTGTACTGGGCCGTTATTTTTGTTATCGTCTTTGATTATAAGGATTTTTTTATCAGAATTAACATTCGCTAGATTATGATATCTTTCGGTTGACATTTCTGGATCGCTTAGCTCGAAGCCAACCGTTGTCGCTGGCATGTATTCATCTCTTCTGCTATCATTTCTGTCTGGTTGTTTATTCGTCGCGTATTGCAGGTTTCTTCTCGTGTTCGTTTCTCCGTTTTGATCTATAATAAGAGGCCTATCTAAATTGTTCATGTCAGGGTCCAGCACTGCTAAGGCACCTTCAGTAGAAGTGTCTCTATTCCCGTTTGAATCACTGAGAGTAACACCAGCGTCTTTAGTAACGTAAATATCACTTTTTGAGGTTTTCTCGTGATTGTGCTGTGGCTTGGCAGTGACAGTTCTGAGGAGGACATCCGGTATGTCCTCTTTCCTTCCATTGGAGCCGGAGAGTATTCTTGAGATTGTAGGTATGTTGAGGGAGTTGGGCACGAAGTCCGTGAAGTTGGCTTGATCTGTGCCGTGCTTGTCGTCTAAGTCGTCAGGCTGGAAACGAAAGAAAATATTACGTTAGTGAACATGATACCACTGGATTATGATATAAGCCCCGCAAATTGCTAATACGCGTGGCTGCCATTTTAGTGACGTCCGCACTGAAGTTTCGAGCTGATGGTATATTTTAATTTCGCCTGACGTCAAAATGACGGCATTTTGATGTTAATGAGACATGGTTCCAGCGTAATAGCTATTTGCGAGACTTATACCACATAGTTTCAAGGTATCAATTGCCATTTTTAACTGACTAAAAAGGATAGATTTTATCAATTCGACGTCTACTTTTTTAGGAGATCTTAAATGGAACTCTTAAAAATCCCTCACGATCAATGTAATTTCTTAGTAAACATTTCTATAACAATCTATAGTAAAAGGAAAAGCTGAGCTGTCAGTCGATTGATCTATCAACGTACAGCTGAATCTACTGGACGGATCGGGCTGAAAGGCATGCAGATTGAGATTGCTATTATGAAGTCTAGTGTAGACATCCGCTAAGAAAGGATTTTTGAAAATTCAATAGGGGTACGAAATTTGGGTAGTCCACGCGGACGAAGTTGCGGGCATAAGCAAGTAGTGTATACATAAATGTGCATATCTACAAATACTTTTCAAGTTCTCAACGATATCAAATACACATTTTATAGATTTTACGTGCCCGATAAACAACCGGATAATGTGGAAATGTCTTTCCTGACTCTGTTGGCTGGCAATTTTGGATGCAATTCAGCATATTGTATCTTCGAAAAGAAAATTTAAGGGGCTTTTTTGTTTGCAGTTCTAGAATTTTTGGAGACAAGTTGGCAATTGTTACGACTGGGGAGACCAATACAGCTGTATTGTATTTTCAGGACAATGCCAGATATTTTGTGACGTAGCTAATTCTGTTCTGTGGTACACAATTTTTAAACTAAAGTAAACTGACTAAATGTAGCGCTGTCTATAGAAATTATTATGAAAAGGATAGCAATAGATTTAGACCTTTCATTTTAGAGATTTCGTATAACAGACACATACCAACTACCGTACAAAAACATACAATAAAATTGGTTTAGGGCGGTTTCAGACTAGCGTATTATACGCGCGTATAAGCTCGTTTTTGGAAGCGCATGTAGGCGCGTATAGGCGCGCCTTTTGGCACACGCTCAACTCGTACGAGCGTTAACGCGCTTCTAAGCTCGTATAAGCGCGAGCCGCGGGAGACCACTACGAGCGTACACGCCGAAATATGCCCGTATGCGCGCGTCCGGTTTTTTGAAGCGCGTATGCTACCGCGTATGCTGAAACGACCGTATACGCGCAAAAAAATACGCTAGTCTGAAACCGCCCTTAGCAATGGTAAAATTTAGAGGCTGGCTGCCGTTAGTTATCATCACTAGGTATTTAGTCGCTGGAAAGCAAGCAAAAGGCTTTTAAAATATTAGGGCTAATGAATTTATTAAACTGCCTAATCCATTCTAGATTGTTGCGTGTCCATCATAGTTTGCTGCAGTCTAATCTTCAGCTAAAATTTGGAATTTGGGTGAAGTTGTAACATAATTTGCCATCGAAAAAATAAGATATTTCAGGTCTCAAAAGTAATTTTTAGAGGTTGGTGACCGTATGTTTATGTTGTGTCAAAGGATACTGTACCTTATAGCTAGGGGTGTTGAGTGCCTTTTTCTTCTGCGGCTCGAGTCCCACGGGCGGCAGGGGAGGCGCGGGCGGGGGCGCAGGCACTTGCGGAGAGGAGGTTTCCTGGAAATTGGGAAATTCGCTGTTTGAGTGGATTTCGGAGGCAATTGGACATGTTTGTAGTGTTAGTTTTATTCTGCGGAAATTTTAAATTCGGTTCCCAGACTTTTAGCACTTTATGGCGTGAATTGTGACTCGTTTGGCTGAATTAAGGAAATAAAACCGAACGGACGGTTTTATAGTTCTTAATAGCTACACTGCAATTTGGTTTTATCTTTTAGTGTGATTAACATCATCTATAGGATAGGATGTTTGCACCTGGGCTAATTCATCATCATCATCATGATCAACCCATTACTGGCTCACTACAGAGCACGGGTCTCCTCTCAGGGTGAGAAGGGTTTGGCCATAGTATACCACACTGGCCAAGTGCGGATTGGCAGACTTCACATACCTTTGAGAGCTATATGGAGAACTCTCAGGCATGCAGGTTTCTTCACGATGTTTTACCTACTTCACCGTTAAAGAAAGTTTTATTTAATTACTTAAAACGCATATAACTCCGAAAAGTTAGATGTGCGTGCCCGGGAAAAATTAATATATTATTGTACCTACCTTCACTTTATTTGACTAACTATACCAATGGAATAAGAGGTCAACTAGTAGTACGAAATACAAATACAAAAAAATATCCAAACATTTCACCGCGATTCATCTGTTGGCTCATTTTTTGCGCAACGGATCAGCCTAGCTGTCCAACGCGGAAATGCAGCCATGCAACGCGGGCATGATTTGTATAGTAATTGGTAACTAGCTTTAAGTTTTATGATTTTCATAAAAAAATATAATTGCGTAAATGTCTTTTTGCCTTGTATTTGTACATGCTTTGTATTTTTGGGTACCTACTAATGTATGATTGATAATTGATTATGATCATATTAATGATTACCTGTCCAGGTGGTCTGATGGGGATCCTCTCGTATCCCGGTCCGAGGGAAGGAGGGGGAATAGGCCGCCGGTTGAGGTAGCTGTTCCCATCTGTGTTAGTGCCTGTAATTGTAAAGATGCGAGTATATTTTATTAATAGAGTAAAATCGACTTACCGTCTGTTACCACAAAAGAATGGGATAAATCTTAAGATAAAGCTTTACATTATTTTTTTGAATAAAAAGCTAAAACATCTAAGTAAGGCTGCGGATACACCTGCAATTTTTACTCACGTAAGTAGCTAACATGATTAACTTACGACAAATTTTCTAATGTAGATACCTAAACACTTTTAAAAGTACATTTACATAAGTAAATTTATTGTCAGATAACTACGTAAGCTACTTACGTGAGTAAAACTTACACGTGTAATCGCGGCTAAAGATTTAGCACACACAACGCGAGTCGAGAGCGGTACGAATCGCCATCGTGCGAATAGCGTCCGCAAGTGAAACGCACGACTTCGAGTCGTGCGTTTTACTTGCGGACGAATATCTGAAGACGAGCTCACTGATGTATGCCACTTCCGTGCAAGACCGATTCTTTAAGATCTTAGCGACCAATCAGGCCTCAATTCTCATAATCAGATCGCTTGGGCATGAAAGTGGGTATCGGATTAGCAACTCGTATTAATCGCAGTGTACTCTAAGGAGTCGCTCGTGTTGGTCTTCCATGCAAGTGCTGCACTGATGATGCGATGCGATCTACGTTCCAAAAACACCGTCAAACTAAGAACTGGCTTCGACTTATATTGTATATTTTTTGGCTTTGTAACCAATCCTGTGGGAAGAAAAGTTTCTCACACATCAGTAGAAACCCGGCTTAATAGAGAAATAAGAAGAAAACCCCTTACCTCTAAGTGTCGGCTTATCAGCGAAGGGGTTGCGGTACTCGGGCGGCAGCGGCGGCGTAAAGAACGCACGGCCGGGCGGCGCGTACGACGGCACCGCGCCCACGCCGGCCAGCAGCGCCGCGCCGTGGTGTGCGGGGGGCCTAATGACAAACAAAAATCATATTTAAATATGTATAACTAGCACATTTGGTTATACTATCTATCTAACTATCGCGAAATTTCTATAATAGGTAATAATATCGGGATGAAAGTCCCAGTATTGTCAATGTATTCTAAGGATAATATTTTTTTCTTAATGAAAGGGAGCCTCACATACAACGGCCGCCATGTTTTATGTTATGTGTGCGGAAAAGAAATGCAGGACAGAAGAAAAAGACCGAACTTTCACATCTCTAAGGTAGGTGCACTATGGTTTATAAAATTCAAGAAATAGCATTCGAATTCTATGACGCGACAGGTCGAGATAGCAATCGGGGTATGAGGCGGGGGGGGGGGGGGGGGGGGGGGGGCGCGCACACCCGAATGTTACCCGCGCTATCCCACACCGGGTTAGTGCGGGTGTGCGGGGTGTCCCCACCCCGTTTGCCATTTCCAAATGTCGCGTACTTTGCGTTTATAAGGTCAGAATACAAAACGCTCAAGGATCTGATAATCCGCGATGCTAAGAAATTCCGCGGTTGGGATTCCTCAAAACCGGCGGAACTTTGCAATTCTGGGCGCGTCCCTTCCAGCTAACTGTGATGCCGTGTGAGCAGTGGCTATTGTAGTCTAAGAGACAACGTTTTAAAGGTTGAATAAAAACACTAGCTGATTTCCGTGAATTAAGATTTTTAAGCTGTGATAGCCTAGTGGTAAACTGTGATAGCGTAGTGGTTCGGACGTCCGCCTCCTAATCGGAGGTCGGGGGTTCGATCCCGGGCACGCACCTCTAACTTTTGAGTTATGTGCGTTTTAGAGTACTATTACATATTCTGTGGTTTTAGTTCATTAAATACCATTGGCTTTAACGGTGAAGGAAAACATCGTGAGGAATCCTGCATACCTAAGAGTTCTCCATAATGTTCTTAGAGGTGTGTGAAGTCTGCCAATCCACACTTGGCCAGCGTGGTAGACTATGGCCAAAACCCTTCTCACTCTGAGAGGAGACCCGTGCTCTTTAGTGAGCTGGCGATGGGTTGATCATGATGATGATGATGATGTTCACGATAATCGAATGTTAAAACTTAAAACATTAAAAATTGCTTTAGTCTGTACGACATTTAATTAGAGTTAAACGTTATGGACTGTCATTTAGATAATAGCAAATTCAAAATGGCCGCCATAAAAATTTAAACAATTTAAAAAGTCCTAAAGTGTACGATGGTACGGAACCATTGATGTGCGAGTCCCACTCGCACTTGACCGTTTTTTTAACCTTAGTAATTAGACGGCTGTCTCTTACACTGTTATTGTAATACATTTTGCATTCACCGCGGGCTCGCGATTTACGGCCCAGCAAAGCATTGTTAAATTGAATACGCCTTTAGCGTTTATTGTTTATTATTCGTGTTTGTTTGTTGCTAAATTGTTTATTTATGTTTACTATTCAATATGAAGTATTTGTGAGAAAGATAAGATTTGTGCGTACCTATATCTATTGACAAGTACATTACCTACGAGGTGAAGCGATATCACTGACCTCTACTAATAACAGTAGGTACGCTGTACCTGCGATTGCCGATCTGCTGCACGATTGCGGTAGAATGACAGCTACAATGTCACGATCGCAATCACCTCTGATTGGTTGACGCTCACTAACTATTGGCTACAATGCATTGGTGCAACAAGAATTGCACAAATTCAGCGAATCACAACAATTTTACGAAATCGACCTACTGCTTTAGAAGCACCTTGATTTTGACGCAGAATTTTTTTACCCATTTTAGCCGAAACCGAAGGTTTGGCCAAAGGTTTCGATATAGGTACATATGTATACGGGTAAATTCCATGTATTGGATTTTGATTTAGACTTCGTCACGCATTGTATCTGTTCCAACTCCAAGCGTTATTATGACTACGGAACTCTAAAAATGGCTACTAGCTAGTTACCACACTATGTAATTTAGTGTTTAGTTATGTTTTGTCCCACGTTTGGTCAATTTCGCAATTTGTCATTTCATTTCAACTCGGTTGCGAAAACTTCGTGATTTTTAGTCTCGAGGAGAAATCAACACGAACCACTTAAGTCTTAAATGGAATCACGATATACCTACGTGGAAACTCTCCCAAGGTTTTTATGGTCTAGGTACCTACTTACTTAAGTAGGTTACGCAGTAGTAGTTCTGTGTACATATTAGCTACATACGATAATATACCAAATTATTAGAATTTAACGGCCACGTTATTCTCGCAAACGCGAAAATGTAAAATGTAGTAGGTATGACCTAAAGATATCCAGAAATCTAAATATATAAAATTCAAAGTCCTGACTGACTGACTGACATATATATCAACGCACAGCCTAAACCGCTGGTCCTAGAGACATGAAATTTAGAGGCTGTGTTCTTTGTAAAGAGTAGGTATCCACTTAGAAAGGATTTTTTGAAATTCTACCCCTAAGTGGGTCAAATGGGGGATGGAAGTTGGTATGAAAGTCCGTCATTTTTGAAGTTACATCGATGAAAATTGGTATTTAAGCTTTCGGTTAAAAATATAAAAGTACGTACTTCACGATTTTTGGAAATTGTACTACCAAGGGGGTTAAATAGGGGATGAAAGTTTGTATGAAAGTCTGTCATTTTTCAAGTTATTTGCATGAAAATTGGTATTTGGGTTTTCGGAAACAAATGAAGAATTTCAGGATTTTTGGAAATTCAACCCCCACCTCGATTTTCTAAATTCCACCCGAGCGAAGCCGGGGTGGGTCAGCTAGTCTAATAATAATGCAGGGCCGTAGCTAGGACATAATGAAGTGTGAATTATTATCATCTGTGACTCCTTTATTTAAAATTTAATTTTAGAAGTAAAGGGTGTAGAAAAGTGGTGCAGGAAAAAATTGCTATTTATTCAATTTCATCTAAATTATTATATTCATTTTATTTTAATTTCATCTAAATTAAACTCATTGTATTTTATAGGTGAAGTAAGGTGAAAATTTATATGGTCGTTTTTTGCAGCATCCAATTATGGAAAACTCACTTGGTTTTGCAAGTGAATTATACATATATTAAGTATCTACTTTTATAATATTGGTGATTAATACTTAATTAATATTGCGTAGCTTTATGATTCAACAAATGATTCGATAAGCAACATAATACAAATTACATAATCATAATAATTTAGTTATCTAACGTTAAATCAGTCTGGGAATTAGAGCACAGGCACATAGGTAAACCTAGAGTGTATTATAATAATAATAATATGATAATTATGTGGCAAATTCGGTTCAGTGATTAGGGTAATGATTAATTATCTAGTATTGATCCGTGTCTCTCAGCGATTATAACGGAATATGCCTACATTGAGGAATAATTGGAACACTATCCGTGTTTGTACAAATAATCTAGATATCAAATATGTAACTATAAGTAAACATAGACATTGGGTATAATAAATATAGCGCATCAGTGCTCTTATTAGGTAGACACTACATCATGATAATATTACCACACGAGTAGATATATAGACCAGAGGGGAAGCTTCAAACTAGCTCACGCACTCCACGACGTGCCGCGGACGCTCCGTGCGCCCAGCTTGGCGGCAAACGGAGCGTCCGTGACACGTCGTGGTGTGCGTGAGCTGCGCTAGAGTGAGTGAACCTACAGCCAGCCGCTAGTAAGAAGCTTCCCCTCTGGTCTACTCGTGTGATATTACTCCCAATTTCGATATTTTTAACTGCAATATTCTAACTTGACAGTTTTAGTATAAAGAGCATGCGCACTGAAGGTGAAACAATAATTATATTATGTACCTATTATAAAGAGGAAAGATTGGTTTGTTTGTAATCGATATATGTATACTCTGAAACTACTGAACCGATTTTGATAATTATTTAGGTAAAAACAAATTTATCTAGAAGTAACATAAGCTATATACCTATTATTATGAATATAGTACGTCAAAATCCACTAGAGTGAAGCCGAGGGGATCAGCTAGTATTGTAAAAAACTAAAAAGGATTCTGTACATACTTTAAAAATTTACTGACTGTAGACCAAATATTTTAAATGTTCTAAATATTTTAAAAACTTTGCTGTATTGTTTAAACCCCAGATTTAAGAATTTTAAAAATAAATTCTACAAATAACATGAAAGTTACTACATGAACTGAACATAACATGAAGAAACTAAATATATTTTATAGTTAAATCAGAACTCACTACACTAAGAATGTTCTTAAATTAATGATCTTAAAAAGGTACAGATAAGCTCTAAGTCTAACTCCTAAATTAGAACCGCATTTCTACACGGTCATTAGAAATCTTGAATGAAGGATGAGCAAACCACTACATGTATTTGAGACGCACCTACCTATAAAAAAACGATCCCAGCCGTTCGAATACTAGTTCTAAACAGATTTCTCTTCAGCGTACAAGTTTAGCAAATGTCAGTGACCTGTTACCGTCCACCGTATCTCGGTCTACCTTCCCATACTCAGCTAAAGGTTATCTGGGTTTACCGAAATGGTGTTTTAATCTAAAAATTGGCATGGTGCCCGCTTCGCCATTCTATTCGCCGTATTTTCACCGCTTTAACCGCATTTTAATGAATTCCGCGCTGTGTATGCATGTATATTTGTTGTAATGCCAGTATTTATTGGAGCGATGCGTCGCTACCAGAAACTAGAATTGCAATCGGGGCTTTGAAACTAGTTTTACTCACGATTTCTCAATTCTTTTAGATGATTTCTTATTTTATTAAATTTTGTTTATTTCTAATTTAATTTTGACAAAATCTAGTCTAGACTAGACTCTCAAGATGCGAGTTCAAACCAGACTGGTTCCGCAATTTTTGATATGTTTGAAAAGTAATTGTACTTATTGTTGTAATTTTTTAGGTTTACTGACATTATTTTATGGTTAATTCGCATGGGTATCACCTAAATTATTACAGGACCTTGCTAACATGAAACAAAAAACATGAATTAGGACGTACAATTTCTACTTTCATATTTACGAAGCCTCAAAGCTCAAAGGATTGCCTAGGCTCTAGAGGCTTACTCAAATACGAAAGGTCATGGTCTGAAACCTTATCCTTTGGGATATTATCCCACCTACTCCATTTCTCTTTTAGAACGGTTACAATACCTGCTATATTTAGCTAAAAGTATTTTAAGTGTCATACATAATATGATAGAGCTAGGAGTCAAAGAAAAGCATATTAATACCATGGTATAATTTCTGATTTTGTTCTATTTACTAATTTTTATTTTATTTTGATAAGTGAAATTTGACGTTATAAAATTGTACCTAATTATTATTATGTATTTTGCTCGTAATTTTGTTTTTGACTATTAATTTAATTTATTTTGATCACTGACTATTAATAATTTTAAAAAATTTCACTCAAAAATATTTGCACACTATTAATTTAGTAGAATGTTATGGCCTCTGTCCATCTTTCTTGTACAAACATTCTTGCAAATAAATCATTATTTATTTACATAATAAATACATGTACATATAATATAAAGGCTTAAATAGACACAATAAACAACGGCAATGAAGCGCGATGATACCGTGTATATGGCGGGACCTAGAATTTATAATATGAAAACAAAAGTCGCACTTTATAGTGTGACATGTTTCATACAGTTCCTTTTACATACGAGAAATAGTACACGCGTACGCGCGCGTTATTTGTGATGACCTGTCGTCACACTTGTCTGTGCTGGCCTTAAGATTAATTGCTTCACCACAGCAATTGATGGATATAGGCCGCCGAACTAGATCCCATTTATTACATAATAAATTTACATGGAAAGGATATTGGGTAACGCCGTGTCAGTCCTATTGATTTACAATCACGTATGGACACAGATGAAAATATATTATTGAAATAGAAAAAGTTTAATTCAAATAAACCAACTTCTTTCGGCCTATCAATATTTCGTGCCGAGCCCACTCGATAATACATTTCATCTTACATTAGGTACTTATATTATATGACTATGAGATTCAAAAGTATGACTTTTTAGGGCTTGTGTATTGCATATGAAATTATATAGTATAAGTAGTCCATGTTGATACTACCTACTTCTCATACTGATCAGAAAGACATAATTTTGCTTTTCATTTAATTTACTTTTAAAAAACCGGCCAAGTGCGAGTCAAGCTCGTGCAACGGCCAACGAGGGTTCCGTACTACAGACGTATTTTTTCGACATTTTGCACGATAATTCAAAAACTATGATGCATAAAAATAAATAAAAATCTGTTTTAGAATGCACAGGTGAAGACCTTTCATATGATACCCCACTTGATATATAGTTATTTTACTCCGAAAATTGAAAATACTAATTTTTAGTTCATGATCACAATTGTTTTATGTGATATTTCCACAAATTCACGGTTTTCAAATTTTTCCCCGTATGTCTGCTATAAGACCTTCCTACCTGCCAAATTTCATGATTCTAGGTCAACGGGAAGTACCCTGTAGGTTTCTTGATAGACCGACAGACAGACCAGTTTGAGGTACGGAACCCTAAAAATACAAGACACAAAACATTCCCTATTTTACTATAAATACTTTTATTAAATATATAGGTAGGTACATTCATTTCATTCTATAAATTATGAAGAAAACCTCCATGCAAAGCTATTTCTTTGATAGACCCAGATGCCAGCCTTTTTAGGAATACTTAATTGAAGCTTGTCCAATGAATTTTGAAGACGGTCCTAACCTTTTTTTCAATTTGGCCTTTACCGCTGACGATTTGTTTTTGAAGATGGGTCTAAGACCTCTCTTCTATAAAATTTTGAGCAACAATATTCATTGAGTTAAAAATAATTCATCATCGTCATAATCAACCCATCGCCGGCTCACTACAGAGCACAGGTCTCCTCTCAGAGTGAGAAGGATTTTGGCTACAGTCTACCACGCTGGCCATGTGCGGGAGTTCACACACTTTTGAGAAAATTTTGGAGAGCTCTCAGGCATGCAGGTTTCCTCACGAAATTTTCCTTCACCTTTAAAGCAAGTGATATTTAATTTATTAAAACGCACATAACTCTGAAAAGTTAGAGGTGCGTGCCCGGGATCGAACCCCCGACCTCCGAATAGAAGGCGGACGTCCTAACCACTAGGCTATCACAGCTTGTAAAAATAAATATGCTGAGGATCGTTCTTGCCCAGCGGATTAAAAATTACGAAATGACATTACTGTCCACATGTCGTATTACAGAATTACAATGCGTACACGCTCTAATAATTTTGTCGGTTTTGCATGCTTGGCATCGTAATTAAAAAAATATCTAATTTAATAACATTTGTGCAATATCCGCAAGTGAAAGTAGGTATTGTACCAAATCTTATTCGTCTGAAATAATAGTTGAATAATAAATGTTTCTACTTAAATGGTTAATTCGTATTAATTACACCCCCAAATAATAATAAATAAAATCTGTTGTTCAATTATATTAACAGCAAATATTACTTACTTACTCTCTATAAATTACCTATTTCATCATCATCATCATCATCATCATCAACCAATAGACGTCCACTGCTGGACATAGGTCTCTTGTAGGGACTTCCACACGCCACGGGTTTGCGCCGCCGAGATCCAGCGGCTCCCTGCGACTCGTCTGATGTCGGCCGTCCACCTAGTGGGGGGTCTTCCAACGCTGCGTCTTCCGGTGCGAGGTCGCCATTCCATCACCTTGGAACCCCAACGTCTATCGGTTGTACGAACTATGTGCCCCGCCCATTGCCACTTCAGCTTCTCAACCCGTTGAGCTATGTCGGTTACTCTAGTTCTCTTACGGATCTCCCGAATCGATCGGATCGAATTACCTATTTAATTAAATCTTATTCGGTATTTCTCATTGTACACTTTTAAAATTAAGAAATCCTCCATATCATAACATTATATTTAATTATTATAATATTTCCCTTCCATTTAATTTTCTGGCTACGGACCTTTTCGTATGTTACGCAATGCAATTTTAAAGCACGACTATCCCTCATTAAATTATGCATTTCTTATGTAAAAAGCACATTTTTTTGGTTTGCTCATCAGGTAAAGAATTAATTTAATTTTTTATTTAATCAGTAATACCGTTTTATTTAACAGTAGTGCCTACACTTATAATTATGTAATACCTATGTATAAAGTATGTTATGTCCTTTACGTTAAGTAATGTTTGTATTGAAACTCGAAAGCAGCTCATATTAAAACGAAAAGCTCCTTCAAGATAAACCACAAAGTATTTTAAACCATCAAATAGGTACTTTAAGTATTTCTTAACAATTTTTGTCAACAAAATATTTTTATTAGTGTTTCGAGGGAGCAAAGAAAATGCGAGAGCAACATCACGAAACTTCCCCAAATAATGTGGCTAATTCCTTTGTACACAATCTCTAAACGCTTGTTTGGGATGCAACTTGTGTAGACACTTTAGCTGCATCCCACATTCAGGCGACCTCCTCTATGGCGGGTGCAGCGGCCATCAGCGCCGAACAGGCCAAAAGGCGCAAATATGAAAACCTCGATGGGAGCTTCGTATTCGTGCCTTTTGGTGTGGAGACCTTGGGGCCGTGGGGCCCGGGGGCTCGAGCTCTTTTTGAAGAAATTGCGAAAAGAGTTATCGAGTCAACCGGGGACCCGAGAGCTGGCAGCTACCTTGGCCAAAGAATTAGTTTGGCCATCCAAAGGGGTAATGCTGCCAGCATCTTGGGTACAATGCCTCGCTGCGGTGGTCTCGATGAGGTTTTAGATTTAATTTAATTTATTTTAGTTTTAATTTAATATTGTTTTCTTTTTTTTTAGATTTAAGTTTATTAATAGTTTATTTGTTATGTAAATAATTCGAATAAATATGAGAATTTTCCTTGTCAAATACTAAAAAAAAAAAAAATCTCTAAACTAAACTAAAATATCACGTCTAAATCTATTGCTATCCCTTTCATAATGTTGCTTGCGGAAAAGGAAAGCACTAGATTTAGACCTGTTAATTTTGTTTAGTTTAGAGATTGTGTACTAGAGAATCGGCATTAATGTGTACTTAACCCGTTATTGCCCCGATTTACGAGGTCTGCGACCGGCGGGAAAGTATTTTTTTTATTACATTTCTAAACTATAACACGTTTAGACTTTAGAAGTCAAAACAATTTGTATTATTTGTGATAATATTATGTTGTGGCACGCAAGTCGTTTGTTTTAAACTACATCTAAGTTTTAAATGTTTTGGAATTTTTGGTTAGTTTTTAGTACTACCACTCACATACAGATGGCGTTGTCATACTAATCTTTATTGCTTAATACTATGACAAAGAATAAAAAATATCTCGTTGCATTATTTTTAGTTTAGCTATTCGTCGCTAGATGGCGTTAGTTGTAAATTGGTAAAGTTTTCGAATGAAAATACTACGGTGGATGTAACAAAACACTACCGATTTACGAATAGGACCCAGGAACATGGCTAATTTTAAACAGAGGTATTTATTATATCACACCATATACAGATAATATAATTAACCTCAGGTAGGTACATATAAAAGGGTAGAATTACCTACATAAAATAAAATAACAATATGCCTTCATCACTTTGATAAAAGGGGTGAAACCGAAATGAAGACAGGGTAGGTACCGAATACAATAAATGAAACTTAGGGTGCCTTTCAACAATGCAAGTGTAGTTGCGGACAAAAGAGCTTTTGATTAATATTGGTCTCCCCGGGTCGGGGTTGAATATTTTTGGAAAAATATTCGGCTTTATAAAAATTACTAGGTTTTTGACTAGGTGCATGTGGGGAAGTCATTGATTTTCCAGGATACAAAAGTAGCCTATGCTTATGATTGCTCGCCTCCGAGAAGCAAGATATCTACCTTTCGTCGTAGTACTATTATATTATATTCTATGCTTTCGTCAGAATCGGTGAAAAGTTAACTGACAGACAGACACTTTCGTAGTTATAATATTAATATGGATATCTATCTACTAACAAAAATTGGACTGTAGTAATATTAATAGTTGCAACGTGATCGAAGGACAAACCAACAAACCAATAAACCAACAAACAAACACACTTTCTCATTTATAATAAGGGTACTGATTATTTATCTCAAGACTTAGTACAAAATTTCAGTACCTAATAACTCAATTTTTTCCACGCTCATTTTGTACTTCAGTAAAAAACTTCGCTAGCAATTTCTCAACAGTTTCTCACTGTAAGCTGTTTATAAATTTTAAGCGAGATCTTGAAAAATTAAAAGTGTTTGAATAAAAAATGAAGCGCAGTACACACTGCAGGCTCTGGGGGTGAGTGGGGCAGGGACAGTTAAACAATTGTTTAGATTAATGATGTTTTGGCTTGGTCGGTGTAGAGAAATTCTTTCGGAGAACTTCAAGAAGTAGTTTTAAAGGCTTACACAGAAAGGGCAGGATAAAAAGGTGTCTATCGCGATCCCTATATCAGAGTGTAGGAGTTCAAGAGTGAGTTCGTGTTTAGTTCGTAAAAAAATCGGCCAAGTGCAAGTCAGACTCGCGCACCGAGGGTTCCGTATTACAGTCGTATTTTTTCGACATTTTGCACGATAAATCAAAAACTGTCATGCATAAAAATAAATAAAAATTGTTTAATTTTTTTCTTGATGTAACCACTTTATGGTTTTCAGATTTTTCCCCTTATGTCTGCTATAAGACCTACCTACCTGCCAAATTTCATGATTCTAGGTCAACGGGAAGTACCCTGTACATTACTTAACAGATATACAGACAGACAGACAACGAAGTGATCCCATAAGGGTTCCCTTTCCTTTTGAGGTACGGAGCCCTAAAAACGAATAAATCAATACTCAATTCGCAAAAATCTCCGAAACTAAGTTCCGAATTTCGCAAAACGTCAATATTTCCATAACAAAAAGAGAAAAAACAAAAGCTAAATTAGCGTAGGGACCGACCTAACTTCATTTTCGTGCGCTGAGTCAGGTTTTTAGTCGGCGATTATGCAAACGAATTGCACATCACGAGCTTTACCACGACTGCCGTGCTCGACGGGTGCCGTTGGTGGTTTTTACTGTTTAATTAAAAACTGTTGTGATGTACAACTATAGTTTTGGCCAAGTTTTACCGGTTACAAAATGAACTGGTAACGTTAAAACTTAGAGGACGTTTTTTTCGTTTTAGATGTCGTAGAATCTGGAATTTTATACAAGGTGCTTTAAAATGTCCAAAGCATCCCAGCAAACTAAGGTTATAAACCGATGTGTAAATAAGAGATATACAAAAAAAACCGGTCAAGTGCGAGTCGGACTCGCACACAAAGAGTTCCTTACCTGCAAAATTTAATGATTCTAGATTAACGGGAAGTAGGTAACCTAAAGGTTTTAATTCCCGTGATGGGTCTTGACAGACACGACAGGCAGACCGTAAAATCTTCTGTGAACTCGAAGGAGCGTTTGAACGTTTGTCATGTAACAGAGGCCTGAGGAAGAAAGAAGGAATGGCGTGGACGAGCTGGGAAGTGAGTTTTGAGTGGAGAGTCTCGTAAATACAATGCTGGAAGAGAAAGGGAAGTGGGTGATAATTCAGAAATATATGGAAGCCAGGTATGGTAGGCCAACAAGGCGAGAACATAATATCTTCATATCTAATTTGGCATGTAAATGGCTTTTATGACAGGCATCCGCTAAGAAAGGATTTTTGGAAATTCGACCCCTAAAGGAGTGAAATAGGGGTTTGAAATTTGTGCAGTCCATGCGGACGAAGTCGCGAGCATAAGCTAGTAATTGATAAGAGAAAGGAGGGGTTTGATTTTAGAAGAAAATTTAAAAAAAAAACAATTTTTTCGTCAAAACATTACGAGATTTCAACCGATTTTAAATTCATTTTTTCCATGTACACCATTTCAACAATCCGGGAGTTCGAACAAGTTGCATCTTAAATAATGATTTTCTCTTTCGACACCAGCTCAAACTTGTTCACTGTGATTGATTGAGTCTGTGAATTGATGGTGGGGTGATGACTTGGCCTTTTTTTAGGGTTCCGTACCTCAAAAGAAAAAAAGGAACCCTTATAGGATCACTTCGTTGTCTGTCTGTCTGCCGTGTATGTCAAGAAATCTATAGAGTACTTCCCGTTGGCCTAGAATCATGGGAGGTAGGTAGGTCTTATAGTACTCGTAAGGGGGAAAATCCGAAAACTGTGAATTTGTAGCTATATCACAAAAAAAAATGTGTTCATGAACAAATAAAAATAGTATTTTCAACTATCAAAGTAAGATTAATATACCAACAGGGGTATCAGATACAGGACGTTACCTATAGATTTTAAAACAGATTTTATTTATATTAACGCTTTACGCATAATCGTTTTTGTATTCTCGTGAGAAATGACGAAAAAACATCGATGCGAAAAACACGACTGTAGTACGGAACACTCGGTGCGGAGTCTGAATCACACTTGGCCGGTTTTTTTTAATATAAAATATACGAGATTTGAAAAGTTATTTATTATTATGTAGGACGAACAAGGGTCATGGGGCTGTGGCCTAGATTATATCTATCAGGTACGATTTACGACTAAGGGGGGTAGTCAACCTCTTATATTGTGGCTAGTTAGCGATTTAGCGTTCCGGTACGATGCCGTGTAGAAACCAAAGGGGTATGGGTGTAATAATAACTGCCATACTCCTTCCAGGTTAGCCCGCTTCCATCTTAGACTTCATCATCATTTACCACCAGGTGAGTTTGCAGTCAAGGGCTAACTTAGGTATATCTAAATAATAATAAAAAATGTGTGTTTCTATTGCCGCTATAATAACAAATATGTAATAAAAATATCAAAACGGCAACTATGAAAAATTAAAAAAATTAAAGTGATATTTTTATACCAGGGTAGGTACTTAGGTACCTTCATGTTTTTGGTTTGATTGTTTTTTGTTTATTTCATTTCAAAAACTGACTCTGATTGCTGTCCAACAAATCTTTAATCCAAGAATATAAAATTGAAGAAATTTCTCTCAAGGATACTGAAATATTATACACGCCAGAAGTAATTATCGATCTTCTTCCAAGTAGGGACGACGGAAATGTAAAGTTTAGACAATATAAGACTTTATGACAATAGAAATAGGACCTTTATTTGTTTACCTGAATCATCCCGTGCGTAGGAAGTTATCCTCGTGTTGAAACGAGTTTATATCGGAGAAGCCTTTTCGTGCATTTGTGACCTTTCTGAATTAATGGCTAATAACAATAATTTAATTGAGTTTTTTTGAAAACTTGCTATGGTGTTATGAAACTACTAATTGATTGTTGTTGTTTTTAGGGTTCCGTGCCTGATACGTGTCAACGGGACCCGATTACTAAGTCTCCGCTGTCCGTCCGACAAATTATGAAAGATTATGAAAAATCTTATTACAATGTGAAGGATTATTTGAATTATAAGAAAGCTTGGAAATGCGTTGCCTTAACAGCTTTGATAGTTCTAATAAGTTTAAGTGACATAAAGTTTAAGTAAAATGGTTATAATACAAACAATAACCGGTTTTATGTGAACTTCTTCTCAGACCAGGGCGCGCTTGGAACTCTGAACATTGCGAAGTAATTTATCGAGAGATTATAGATAGATTAGCCTAGTGGTTAGGACGTCCGCCTTCTAATCGGAGGTCGGGGGTTCGATCCCGGGCACGCACCTCTAACTTTCCGGAGTTATGTGCGCTTCAATTTCACTTGCTTTAATGGCGAACGAAACCTGCATGCCTGAAAGTTCTCCATAATGTCCTCAAAGGTGTGTAGTCTACCAATCCGCACATGGCCAGCGTGGTAGGCTATAGCCAAAAACCCTTCTCACTCTGAGATGAGACCCGTACTCTGTAGTGAGCCGGCAATGGGTTCAACATTAAATCCAACATTCAATCCGCTGGCTTCGCAAATAAATTGAATCCAGTATAGAAGCTCGATTTAGTTTCACTTTCGAATAAATCCAATGAAATAAAACAATAACTAGCAACGAATAACGATTAAAACTGTGTCGTTATCGTTTGGGATGACTCTCGGTTTGTTACACGTGCGACTTCTTTTTTTTTTAGTAAAAATGACTGATACCTTCAACTGAAGCGTAGACGTGACCGGTCTTCGAGCTCTTTTATAAAATACGGTTTTACAACTCAAAAGCGGTTCAATTGCTGCCATTAAATCCAACATTCAATCCGCTGGCTTCGCAAATAAATTGAATCCAGTATAGAAGCTCGATTTAGTTTCACTTTCGAATAAATCCAATGAAATAAAACAATAACTAGCAACGAATAACGATTAAAACTGTGTCGTTATCGTTTGGGATGACTCTCGGTTTGTTACACATTCGAAGTTTTTTTTTTAGATAAAAATGGCGAGCAATAGAACAGGCGGGTCACCTAAGTCATCTTGGGGAACCGCACCAATGCGTTGCCTTTCCGGAATTTGTTTGGTCCGCCCCTTGAATAACCACATGATTTATCTGGATGAAAATACTTGAATCAACATAACCTCACTTCACGTTGTTTGTCAAGATCTCAAGTACAAATACATCTTGACAAACAAAAAAAAGTGGCGACGGTGATGAGGACAGAAAATAATTATTTTGTCACGTTCTAATAAGAGCCTAAATGTATTTAACACATATCTCGCTCTTGCAGTAAGTCGCAATAGGGCTTCTTCTTCTTCTTTCTTCTTTGGGGCTATACAGGTCCTTACTATCCCTGAATCACTGCGACCGTCTCCGATCTATTGTGTTTGCCTCCACTTCACATTTCCTTGTCAAATCCAGTGGCCGCCAGATACAGCAGCACCTTCTTGACTGGAATTGAAGTAACATCCTCCGGATAAATGATGTGTCTCCCTAGGTGGACGCTACGTTTGTGCATCAGAGCAGGGCAGAAGCAGATAATGTGCATCGGAGTCTCGGGAGACTCGTGGCACAGCCTGCAGATGTCCGAGCCCTGGAGCTTAAGGTTATACATGTGCCTTTTCAGGCCACAGTGACCCGTTAAAGCTCGCACCAGGATGCACATGTTACTTCTGTTAAGCGACAGCACCTCAGATGCTACCTTCTTGCTGAAGGATTTAAGCAGCGCTTTCGAGTGGTTTAACCCTGGCAAGTTTCTCCAGCGGTTGAGTGTGTCATAGTAGCAATAGGTTAGGAGGGTGAGTTGAACCAGGCTTTTAGGTATACCGCAGACAGGCTCTGGGCCTATCTGACGTGCCTTTGCGCCTGATTTTACCAGAATGTCCGCATTTTCGTTGCCTACTATTCCGGCGTGCCCTGGCACCCATCTTAGAACCACCCTGTTGTGTTGGGCCAGGGTGTTTAAGTTTACTCTGCAGTTTTCAACCAGTCTCGAGTTAACAACCTCTGAAGACAGAGCTGAAAGAGCTGCTTGACTATCCGAATGAATGTAAATCGTTTTATTGACGTGGTTGTGTTGCAGGATGGTTTCCACACATATTATTATGGCGTATACCTCCGCCTGGAAAATAGATAGATAGCAATAGGGCTACTTCTACAGGTATTTATTCTGAGCCTATTTTGAATGAATGATTTGACGTCGACTTTGACATACAATTTGGCAAATACCTATACGAAAAGTTAATGTTAGCTAAAAGATTTAATCAGGGCTCAGCGCTCTTTTCACAATGCTTCCGCAAAATTCCGCAAAGAACAGCATAAGAAAAGCAATACCTTACCCGTAGTTAAGTTTAATTTTATTTACATCTGATGTTATAGATAGATAGATAGATATCATTTATACTTTTATTTTTCAGTGCGAACGGATACCAGCCCGGAGTTTTTACGTCTCGAAAGGATTAAACGGCTCGGAAGGGATGAAACTTTTACGCTTCGTAAAGGATATTTAAGTTTAAGAGGCACTAACCCCAATTTACGGTAATGATTTAATTTCTTCCCGGAATTACGGGGATATTCCGGGAATGGCTGTAAACGACGTAAATAAATAATGTAACAAAGGGTTGGATTGTAAGTGGTAAAGCACTCTGAAGACCTATTCATTGGCATACTCGCTTTTCATGTAATTATTTTTGTTGGTTCGATTCTAGTTTAGGTTTACTTTAGGTCTTTCCTAAATTAGTTGATTGTTTAACTAGGCCCCGATTCTAAAAACATAATAAACTAGCTGATGCCCGCGACTTCGTACGCGTGGATTTAGGTTTTTAAAAATCCCGTAGGAACTCATTAATTTTCCGGGATGAAAAGTAGTCTATGTCCTTCCTCGGGATATAAGCTAACTCTGGACTAAATTTCATCAAAATCGGTTAAACGGTTGGGCCGTGAAAAGCTAGCAGACAGACAGACACACTTTCGCATTTATAATATTAGTATGGATTAAGTAAGTAATAAATAAATAAGTAAGTAATAAAGACACATATGCATACTTAAATACTGATAATCCGCACCAAATTTTGTGAAAATTGTTTTAACGGATGAGCCGTGATACGATAAGGTAGCACACAGTCACAGACACACTAATTTCGAATTGATTTAGTATGAATTTTATTTGACAAACTTCGAAACTGTTCGCAAATGTACCTACTGGCAAAGCTTGGCAAATGGCACAGCGACCGGAACAACGGAAAATATCACTTTGGAAATGTTACTACGAATTGGAATAAACAGGCACAGTAAACTATGTAGAATAGTATTCTATAAAGAATTAATTAATACAATATTTTAATAAAAAGTAATATACTTAGCATAAGTACCTATTCTGTTAATAATAATATTATTACATTTATGTATTTTAGTTTTAGTAGAATATAATAGAATGTTTTTTTAATCATGTAAACTTATGAATAGTCAGGTAGTTTTAATTTACCACTGGTTCGGAATGCCGTTCCTACCGAGAAGAACCAGCAATTAAGTAATTAAGCTTCACTTTCTTCGAACGAATTTAGGAATGGAATTATTTTATGATATTTTATTTGACAAATTTTGAGACTGTTCGCAAATGTACTGGCAAAGCTTGACAAATGGCACAGCGACCGGAACAACGGGAAATATCGCTTTGGAAATGTCACTACGAATTGGAATAAATGGCCACAGTAAACCATGTTTCTCTTCCTTATAGAATTAATAAAGATTGTCCTCAGAAAACTAAGTTGCGTTATTTTTGTTTTGGCAACCCGATAATGTCACTGCACATTATTGTTTGAGTCCATTTCTTATTATAGAAGTAAATTATTTAGGCGCGTTGGGTGATTTTGGGATGGGTATAAACTTCGAGTTCGCTTTACCGACATGCTAATGTTAATAGCAGATATATTATTTTATATGTTTCCACTCTGGAATCGACCTCAATAATAATAATTAAGATGGCGAAAAAAATTGTTTTTACCCTGTGCATATAAACCTACGTGAATTATCAATTATGCAGATAAATTATTGTATATTTATTGGAATTCATCAGTTTTTATTGAAAACAAATTCATTAAATTTGCGAAGCATTTCACTTGGATGTGAATTTAATGCAGATAACAGATTCGCTTTGAGATTTAAAATCTCTTATTAAAATTGCTTTCAAAGGAATATCGGTTACTTTTATTAATGACAACTCTGATGCAGTGATATTGTGTTTTGTGGTCTCAGAAGTGGGAGGTCCCACGTTCGATTCTCGGCTGGGACAATTTTACTTATGTTTCAGTCACCCTAACGCCTAACTAGTAACTATAGAGCCGAATCCTCAAGCGATTTAGCATTCCGTTCATCATCTAATCAATCAGCTAACACCTTGTAGATTTAGATGTTGGTAGCATTGAACCGAGCTTACCTGGGCTTGTGATAGGTGGGATTGCTGTTAGTCTTGAGTATGTCAGCGTTGGGGACGGACGTTGGCAGCGCGTGCTCTCGTTCCAATTCGCTTTCGTAGCTCTCAAGTGGTACATGCTTGCCGGGTAAGGGGTCCGCTGTAACAAGAAACATAATTATTTAAATTGGTATATTTGCAATTAAAATAATATCTATATATTTTGCAGATTTTAGCCGCACAAAGTCTTTCAACTCAAGTGGTACAAGTGGTGAGGGTGGAGTTTGAACTGTGGATCTACAAGAATCTATGTCTAGCAATAATAGGTGTTGAATTTTCAAAATTCCTTTCATAGCGGATGTCTAGGTCATAATAGCAATCTGCATGCCAAACAGTCCGATCTGTCCAGTAGTTTGAGATGTGCGTTGATAGATCAGTCAGTCAGTCACCTTTTCCTTTTAGGTATATATTTAAGATACAAAAGTAAGATGCTTTGGATTTTGGAAATAAATAAAATCGCTTTATTTGGAATACTTTTCGTCTATACCGCTAAGTGATTTAAAGCTCTTACATGGGGCCGTATAAAAGCCATTTGGAGGTAGTTATGGCTGTATAACTGCCATACTTTATCCACGTTAGCGGATTCTATCTTAGATAAAGATACATAATCTATTATATTCATAATATAGTATAGTTAATAATGAAAGACCTCCTGAATATATTCCTAGAATGATTAATAGCTAAATTGTAACTTAAATACATAATATTGTAAATAGAATCTTTCAAAAGAGCAACCGCCGAATTTCTTGCTGGTTCTCCTCTATAGGAAAGGCATTCCGAACCAGTGGTAGATGCATGTGACAATTCAAAAGTACTTGTAAAAGTTTATTTGAATAAAAATATTTCTATTCTGTTCTATATTTATTAGTTTGTACTTTGGACATCAAGTTGGTATGTTAATAATACGGTATTTGACAACTAGTCAAACAAGTAACTTTTTATCAAACGCCAAATCGCGCGCTGGTATGTGACGTCACATCATAATGACGTACTTATTTTAGTTAAATCGATAATTTTAAATGGTTATTACCTATAATAAATACCTTTAAACTAACAAAGCACGTGGATTTTACGTATTTTGGAAGACCCTCTATTTAATAATAATCACTGAGAAAAAGTTTGTTTTTGATATAGTCAAATTCTCACTCTGAGAGGAGACCCGCGCTCTGTAGTGAGCCGGTGATGGGTTGATCATGATGATGATGATAGTCAAATACCCAATTATTGTAGGTGCTCGTACATAATATTATGTTTTGTACAGTGAACAACAGTGAAGCTCACAATTTCTGTTAAACCTGATCCAATAACTGGTTCACGCTGCACACATTCCCGGAAATAATGAAAGACCCTCCTGTATTTATATTCCTAGAATGATTAATAGCTTAAAATAAACATTTAAATGAAGCATTTCAAACGTGCAACACTTTTGTTCTAAGAGCTCTTACAGACTAGATTTACTCAACGCGCGTTTAAAATTGCGTCATAAGAAAGTACAAAGTCACTCAGCGAGCAATGGAGATAGCTATGCTTGGAGTTTCTTACGTATTCAAATCAAAAATGAGGAGATTCGTAGGTACGATAGGAGGACCAGAGTAACCAACATACCTAAAGTCGATAGACGTTGGGGTCCCAAGGTGGTAGAATGGCGATCTCGCTCCGGAAAACGCAGCGTTGGAAGACCCCCCCCCACTAGGTGGACGGACGACATAAAGCGAGACGCGTAGGGAGTATCTGGATTCAGGTGGCGCAAGACCGTGGCGTATGGTCCTACGAGAGGCTTATGTCCAGCAGTTGACATCTATTGGTTGACAATGATGATGATGATTTGCGTCGACGGATACAGTGCATGTGATGCGCTGTTTTGATTGATTACAACCAAAGTCTTAATAGAAGGGATTCTAAAGCTTACTCTAAAAATAAATGAATAGGAAATAAATACACACGGTTTATTTTTAATGTAAGATATTTAGGGAGCATAATGGGGGATTCTTATTAATAACTTCATCTTCATCGAAGAAATTATAAGTACCTACTTTAAGTATAACGGGAGGGCGGCATGCATGCTTCGTGTTTTTATCTGTTCTAGCGGATTATAGTATAAATTAAGCTGGTTGATCCTTACATATCATACACTTCTGCAAAGTGAGGCCTGCTTCTATCCAAAAAATGGGTATTATTTTAGACCTCCTCCATTACACTACTTGGATTATAAAATTAAAGTACTTAGTGCATGTGTGTGTTTACCTAAATGATAAAAGAGCGTGGATTTGACCTCCAGCTCGTTCCAGCAACGCGCAGGACTGCAAATAATTTTCTTATACATGGCATAATATTGTATATCAAATCTTTGAAAAGTGCAACCGTCGAGTTTCTTGCTGGTTCTTCTTGGTAGGAAAGGCATTCTGAACTAGTGGTAGATGCAGCTGACGATTCAAAAATATAAAAGTTTAATTGAATAAAACATATTTTTAAATTATTTTTATTTTAATGTACATAATCTTGAATCAGTTCTTATTTTTTGATTTTTCATTTATTTACTTAATATATATGTCCTTATTTTTATTATTGGTATTTATATGCTTTCCATCTGTACTTTCTTCTTCTAAGCTCTATTACCAATTAGTGTGACTACTACAGAAATCGCGCGTACACTTCACTCAGTCTAGCAAGCCTCTTACATTTGCACTATAAGAACAATAGCCGCGTATCATATTATTCTGCTTTCTCACGAGTTATCAAATTCGGGACTCCACATCGAGTCGACAGATAAAGGGCATTGTTCACATAAAACAGTATACCGACTTAGTACAAGTTTACACATCTCGAAAACGTTAATAGATTTCGAGTATCGTATTTGAAACACTATAACGTAAAATGAACCTAAAGCACCGTTGAAGTAAATGTATAAACCTAACTATTGACTATGAACTAAAATATATTATATTCGAAAATGTGTTCCACAAGACGTCAAACTAAGCACGTCCTCCATTGTTTTATTGTCATAGAGTGTCTTTTAGTTATAATATGAGTAAGTAATTAGTCTATTTTATGTGATGATGATCAACAAATACCTCGTTTTACGATATTTAACACATTTGATGTAAGGAATCGCTCGACGGCGTACCTATTCACTATCATCTCAATCCATCGCCAGCCCTCTACTAAGCACGAGTCTCCTCTCAGAATAAGGGCTTAGGGCATGGTTCATAACGCTGGGGTAACGGGTTGGCAGAATTCACATACACAAACATTATGGAGAACTTTCAGGCATGCAGGTTTCCTCACGAAGTTTTTCTTCGCCGTTACATCACACTTGCCCTTAACTTAAAATACGTCAACTCACACTTAAAATTTATTTCATGTAGGACTACTTGTGCTACTTTTATGAGTATCGATTCTCCTTTTCATGTGAGTTCAATTTTTGTATCTTATTTGGAACAGCCTAGTTCTAGTGCATAGTTAGTTCATGCGCATCGTTGTGAAGCACCTTGTTTTGAATTCGTATCTACGCGTTTTGTTTTTATCAGTTCCTATTTGCGCCGGGTGTATAGGCATAGACAAACTCGAGACTAAAACAGGGCAGTTTAGGTCCATTTCACTTTGAGGTTATAGTGTTTCGATACTCGAAATCTATCAACGTTCTCGAGATGTACAAACATGTACTAAACGTACCAATACTACTACTACAGGTCCAAATAGTGTTGCGTTAGTCGATGTACGGAATTCATAAACAACGTCTTTGTTAGCCGACCTAGTTCTGAGTATCATCGGTGCTTTGACTACATACACAATAGCGACAAGTCGTTCGACAAAATGTTCCGCAAACTCGACAATAAGTTCGCAATCGTAAAACGTCGACAATAATTTTTGTGGCCCAATTTTTAGTTATTCCTACCGAATAATCGAGTAAACGGCCAAGAAATCTCGGAGAGATTATCGGTGAATCGAATACAATTTTTTTAAAGTCTTTGAACGTCATATGAGACAAAAGTTAAGTAGTGAAAGGCAAAATTGTTTTGTTTGGGTCATATTGTATCCCTGATTCACTTAATAGATTTTTTTCTTGTTGCCTTGGCTTTAAGGATAGACATGAACGCACTCATCCGATCCGAGTCCGTGAAAATACGTTCCGGAATTGTCATAGAACTATTTGTATGGTAGCTTATAATGACATATACGTAGATATTTTTTATAACCGTATTTTCGCGGATTCGGATCGGATGAGTGCGTGATCAAGTCAAGATAGGGGTTTCTTTAGAGGACGATTCAAATTAGATTCTAAAGTAGCCCCTATATGTTACCTATGAATTTCGGCGTTAGTCTATCTTAGGCTACAAGACAAAAAGTTTTAAAACAAAATGTCTGTAGTGTCATCAGTCATCCAATGTTTAGACTAGCAATTTCTCAGTATTTGTCGGTGTTTAGGCTTTAGTTTCAAGATGATACGAGATACAGCGATATTATAAATTGTTATTGTTATTTTAAATCTTAATATTAATAAACAGCCCGTCGAGAATTTTTACATAGCATAAACATTTTGACGTTTCTTGAAGCTTTTCGGCGAATTGTGTGAGCGTTATTTTAATAAAATATAAGTAGATAATATTTTTGTTAAAGTCTATCTACAACTACTTATGTATTATAAAAATTCTGGCGATTATTATTACCGCTTTCGTTGAATTGGAAAGATTTATCTCATCTTCTAAATAATATATCAAAGGCAAGGACTGACTGACTGAACTATCAACGCACAGCTCAAACTAATGGACGGAACGGGCAGAATATTGGCTTGTAGATAGTCATTATGACGTAGACATAAGTAAAGAAAGGAATTTTAAAATTCAACCTCCAAGGGGGTAAAATAGGGGTTTGAAACTGTGTAGTCCACGCGGATGAAATCGCTAACATAAGCCAGTAAACTATACTATTGACAGTATTGGGTAGCTATAACTAGCTAGATATATAAAGGTTTTTTTAAAAATCTGTGGGAATACTTGATTTTTGGGGATAAAAATTATCCTATGTCCATCCATCACCAGAGGGCCTAACATGCGCCGCACGAGAAAATTTTGTCTACACATTTTCTCGTGTTCATTTATAGAGATAAGACGAGTAAATGAGTAGACAAAATTTTCTCGTGGTTATTTTCAGTTCAGTGGTTTTTATGAAAATACTGTACAATAGGTACTCGTAGGTACTTAAGTAGTTATGGATAGCGAAATTTGGTATAAGAAATCTGTTTTACAGACAAAAAGATTATACATAATAATTTGTTTCTTCCATAACTAACTACTTAAGTAGTACTTCAATGAATAAAATCCCGCATCGCCGTATCTTTTTTGTTTAAAAATAATGATACAATTTCCACCGTCCGCTAATGTGACCGCAACCTAACAGAAGTACACTCATAGTCGTGATTTGGTCTCGTTAAAGTTGCATGCGAATTTGATTCCTATTCCAACGTTATTAGATTAAAAATTACTTGTTGCATAAATAATTGCTACAGTAGGTATCCGAAGTAAGAGTGGGCCTATTTTTTTCGTTAATTGCATTTCTGCGATCTCAAAAACGTTATTAGTAGATAGAAAATTAGTTATTTGTTAGGAAAAAACGGTTTTAATTAGAAAGTAGGTTTTGATGTTTCTTACACCATAAGAAAGTAAGTACCTATTATGACTGGTGTTTTTGTATGGAACTTTAATGGAGTGTAATTCTAAAGGCATGAGAACCAGATATGTTTGTGTTAAAATTCAATTAATGCAGAATTCCATTTCGATTTAATTCTGTGATTTTGCTCAGACTTTAGACTTAAGATCTCTGAAGTGTAGGTCATCATCATCATCATCATCAACCGATAGACGTCCACTGCTGGACATATGTAGGTCTTTTGTAGGGACTTCCACACGCCACGGTTTTGCGCCGCCTGAATCATATTTTCATTTCCGTCTTTGTTTTCTATTTCTTATGAGGCAGCCTATAGCGCCTACATTACGTTTTATGTGTGTTTAGAAAATGACTTCCCAGGGATGTGATAATTTGAATAGTATGTCAATATCTGAGTTTGTTGTGGGCTCTTCTCAGACCTGGGCGCGTTTGGAACCCTCGTAGCTTTAGTTTTAAGTTTGCGTAATAATTATCACCACTATATCTTACAAATCTAACACCATACCAGACCATCAATAAGAGTAATTTATTACCTATTTTGAATAAATAATTTGACTTTGACTTTGACTTTGAATAGGTAATGCAAAATATGCATCTACAATCTACATGCAAAATATGTATATAATCTGTATATTTTATATACAGATATGCATATAATCTGTATATTTTATATACAGATTATATGCAAAATATAATCTGTATATAAAAAATTCAAATTCCTGACTAACTGACTGAGTGACTTTATATATATATATATATATCAATGCACAGCATAAACCGTTGGTCCTAGAGACATTAAATTTGGAGGGTGTGTTCTTAGTGAACAGTAGGTATCCAATAAGAAAGGATTTCTCGAAATTCCACCACTAAGGGGGATAAATAGTGAATGGAAGTTTGTATGAAAGTCTATCATTTTTAAAATTACATCGATGAAAATTGTTATTCAGGCTTTCGGTTAAGAATAAAAAATGTCGTATAATTCACGAAATTTAGTTTTCCATAGTTTACTTATAAGCTAAACAAGTATAGCTTCTCGCAAAAACACGAAGTAGCGAGGCGCATTATACGCGGCCATACGACCTTGTCCGATGTCCTTTATAAAGAACTTATAATAATTATTCCCCGTACAAAATCGGTGCGGGGAAAATAAATTGAGGAATGAGCTTTATAAATGGAGGTTGTTTTTATTGCATTCATATTTTCATTTCCTTCTTTGTTTTCTATTTCTTATAAGGTTATTTTAGCGTTTCTTATAAGGTTGCCTAGCGCCTACATTACGTTTTATGTGTGTTTGGAAAATTACTTCCCAGGGAAAGCGATGTTGGTGATTTGTATAAGTAGGTCAGTAATGCGAAATATACGTATAATATACAGACTACAGTGTACCTACTTTAGTTTATCTTAGACTAGATGATGCCTGCGATTTAGGTTTTTAAAATCCCGCGGGAACTCATCGATTTTCGGCGACAATAGTAGCCTATATCCGGCCCCGGGATGTAAGCTATCTCTGTAACAAATTTCGTCAAAATCAGTTAAACGGATGGGCCGTGAAAAACTATGAGACAGATGGACAGTCACACTTTCACCTATAAAATGAAAGAGACAAGTAAGATGTGATATATTAGATGTATAATATAATAAGTATGTCTTCTAAAACATAGAGATAGCTACTTTGATAAAATCGATTTCAGTATCCGTTCAATATCGATACTATGATTGATTCACCGTCGTGATTCGTGACTCAATCAGCGGAGCGCGCGAAACCGTTGAGTCATCAACAGTTAACCGCTTTCAATTACCTACTTCATTCCTTTTTAGAGTTCCGTACCAGAAGGGAGCGAAGTGGACCCTATTTCTAATGAATTGATTGATTAATTGATTTGATGATTGATTGATTAATTAATTGATACTTACCAAATTTTATGATTCTAGGTCAGACCGACAGACAGACAGACAGACAACAAAGTGATCCTATAAGCGTTCCGTTTTTCCTTTTGAGGTACGGAACCCTTAAAACTGACACGAAAGACGCGGATGAAACCAGGGACAAAGACATACTTAGTCTGCGACAGGTCGCGATGGCAATCGGGGTATGAGGCGGAGGGACGCTCCATACACCCGCACGTCACCCGCCGCGTTCGGCTGCACCGGGTTAGCGCAAGGGTTGTGCGGGTGTGCGGGGTATTCCCTCCCAGATTGCCATCTCGACTTGTCGAGTACTAAGTATAGCTTTGATAAAATCGATTTCAGTATCCGTTCAATATCGATACTGCGATTGATTCACCGTCGTGATTCGTGACTCAATCAGTAGAGCGCGCGGGACCGTTAAGTCATCAACAGTTACCCGCTTTCAATTACCTACTTCATTCCTTTTTAGGGTTCCGTACCCGAAGGGAGCGAGCTGGACTCTATTTCTAATGAATTGATTCAGCCTCCACTGAATAATAGGTAGATATGTGTCCAAAAAACTGACACGAAAGACGCGGATGAGACCAAGACAAAGACATATATTTATTATCATAGCGACAATAGAAATACACACTGTGAAAACAGGGAACCCTAGAAAACCAAGATGACGAATTTCAAAGTGACAAACCGGCCGCCATGCAA
Organism: Maniola hyperantus; assembly: GCF_902806685.2. Lineage (NCBI taxonomy): Eukaryota > Metazoa > Arthropoda > Insecta > Lepidoptera > Nymphalidae > Maniola > Maniola hyperantus. The sequence goes on from NC_048558.1 coordinate 7,069,311, forward strand.
ATTAAAAAGTATCTACGTATAATTTTGTGCGATGATACGGACTACGGAACCCCTCATGTGCGAGTTCAACTCGCGCTTGACCGGTTTTTTCACATTAATTCCATTAACGATTACATTCCGATTATCGTTTTATGCTCCGCAGCGATGCTTTTACGAACGATTTAATTTAACTTTTGAGCAACTGGTTATTAATTCATGCGATAACTTGATTGTTTCGGTAGAAAATCTAAATATACATATAAAAGGAAAAGGTGACTGACTGACTGACTGACTGATCTATCTACTGCACACAGCTCAAACTACTGGACGGATCGGGCTGAAAGGCATGTTTATTGTATATAGCTATTAGGACGTAGGCATCCGCTAAGAAAGGATTTTCGAAAATTTAACCCTCAAGGGGGCGAAATACGGGTTCGAAATTTGTGTAGTCCACACGGACGAAGTCGCGAGCATAAGCTAGTCTAAATATATAAAAGGAAAAGGTGACTGACTGACTGGTCTATCAACGCACAGCTCAAACTACTGGACGGATCGGGCTGAAAGGCATGCAGGTAGCTATAATGACATAGGCATCCGCTAAGAAAGGATTTTCGAAAATTTAACCCTTAAGGGGAGGCATAGGGGTTTGAAATTTGTGTAGTCCACGCGGACGAAGTCGCAAGTATAAGCTAGTCTAAATATATAAAAGGAAAAGGTGACTGACTGACTGGTCTATCAACGCACAGCTCAAACTACTGGACGGATCGGGCTAAAAGGCATGTAGGTATATATAGCTATTAGGACATAGGCATCCGCTAAGAAAGGATTTTCGAAAATTTAACCCTTAAGGGGAGGCATAGGGGTTTGAAATTTGTGTAGTCCACGCGGACGAAGTCGCGGTCATAATAAGTATAAATTTTTCATTGGAGACTATTTAGGTTTAAGTGTTTGAATATGTACTAACTATTAATGTAATTATAACTGTTTGTTACCATAAAAATAAATAAATAAAATTAAAAAAGCTAGTCGATAAAAAGCTTAAACTTAAAAACCCGCATCGCATTTGTCTGCACTTCAATAAAGAGAGTTGAGAGACGGAGGGAGCGGACTGCGGAGGGATTTCTTTGATTGATTTTAATGGCTATTAAAATATTGTGCTCGCATGCAAATCGGGGACTGCAAATGTTGTGACAACATGTCGCTATTGAGAAAATACATTCAATAGTGCATTAAACTTATTATAAGTATTGATTTGATAAAATAAATATTATAACAAATTCAGTTTTCGGATAATTCCCCTAACTTACTTACTTGTGCTTTAAGACATTGGTACTGATTGTCAAATTAGCCCGCTTCTATCTTAGACTGCATCAAAGTCAAAGTCAAAGTCAAATGATTTATTCAAAATAGGTACTTAATAAATTACTCTTATTGATGGTCTGGTATGGTGTTAGATTTGTAAGATATAGTGGTGATAATTATTACGCAAACTTAAAACTAAAGCTACGAGGGTTCCAAACGCGCCCAGGTCTGAGAAGAGCCCACAACAAACTCAGCATCATCACTTACCACCAGGTGAGAGCGCAGCCTTGTATCGGAATAAAATAAAAACAAACTTTCCTTTCATGATAAGGTCAATGGGAAGTACCCCATAGGTTTTGATTCCCTTGACGGGTCTTGGCAGACACGACAGACAGACAACGTAGTGATTCATTATTTTTCGCAGAAATTTTCCGCTCCTAAATGTGAAAGAATCCTTAGGAAAATGTCGCTCAAGACAGCTCTCAATAAATTTGAATGAAAAAAATGAACCTCCCGAGCCCTCAGACCTGACTAAACAAGATTAAGTAACCAATTCGACATGACATTATAAAAAATGAACTGAATAATAAACGATATAAAAAACGTTGTTTTCACTCTTCGGTGCGAATGTAAATAAATAACTTTGGTAGGAGTTCCAAATTCAAATTCGATGTGACCTTGAGGATAGTGATGGTACATGAAACATAAGGACGGTAATCGATGAATCGGAACACTGAAAAACAGGGTTGTACACCCGATGCAATTTGTAACATCCATACTTCCATACTAATATTATAAATGCGAAAGTGTGTGTGTACAAGTCTCATTTTTTAAAACATCATTATAATATTTAGAATAATATGTACCCGTTTCTGCCGTATTTATAACACCATAGATCATTATTTTCCCGTTTTAAAAGCCTGCTATGCCTGTATAAAAATCGGTATGTTATGCCTAGTTTTCAAGCATGTCATAACACAAGACGAGATATCTAAAGAAAATAATATTGTGTGTGTGAAAATAATATTGAAAATTATGTGTGTAATATTATGTTGTATATTAAAGTCATCGATAAGTTTCGTTTCTAAAACATCGATACTGTATATCACATTTCCCAAACATCACTACTCGAGGACATCATCTGATGGATTTATTAGGAACGGCATTGCGAACCAGTGGTAAATTAATCTAGTTGACGATTCAAAAGCACTTGTAAAAGTTTTCTTACTTGAATAAAAATATATTCTATTAGGTACATTCTAATGTGTAGTCTAAAACGTCTTAATAAAACATCGATAAGTTCCGTTTCTAAAACATCGACATATCCCGTTTCTGTAACACGGGACATCACTATAGGAGGACGTCATCTGATGAAATATTCGTAGGCTATTTGCTAGAGTGAGAACCGGTCATAAATTATTTGTGACTTTTTCTAGAACTTAATGTTCTCTCAGGAGTCAGGACCGCTGAATTTTTCTGTACCCTATTTTCTAGAGTTTGTACGTCATGCATTTAAATCTGTTACTCTAAATCTAGGTATAGCTACTACATAATACATATACCTACCTAGAAACTTATCCATATCTATACTAATATTATAAATACAAAATGTGTTTGTTTGTTGCTTTGCTGGTTTGTCCGTCAATCCCACGGCAACGGAGCAACGAATCGACGTGATTTATTGCATGGATATAGTTGAAGACCAGGAAAGTAAAATAGGCTACTTCTTATCCCGGTAAATCAAAGAGTTCTCACGGGTTTTTTTTTTTTACAATTTAAAAACCTAAATCTATGCGGACGAAGTCGCGGGCATCAGCTGATAACATAAAATTCTCAAACGTCATAACAAATAACATAACATTCTCAATAGGTAATTCAAACACATACCCACTTAATAAATAGCTCGAATCACGGAATCAATATCATTTTATAGAGAAAATAAATTAAGTGATTAATTAATACTCAATTACTCAGTGAGTGTACTATTTTCATAATTAATACCAATTTATAATGAATTTCAAATTGAAAATTCCATCTCTATGAATTGTTACAATATTAAGTAATATTAAATACTGAAAATAATAAAATAAAAACTATCTGTCTGCTAGTTTTTCACGGTTTAACGAATTTTGACGAGATTTGGTACAGAGAAAGCTCTCATCACAGGGAAGGTCAGGCTGGCTACTTTTGTCCCGGAAGATTAAAGAGTTCCTAGGAAGTTTTTAACAACCTAATTCTGCGCCTCACAAGAAAGCTCACTCAGCGGGCGACGGAGAGAGCTATGTTTGGATTTTCTCTATGTGATCAAATCAGAAATGAGGAGATCCGTAGGCGAACTAGAGTAACCGACATAGCTCAACGGGTCGCGAAGCTGAAGTGGCAATGGGCAGGGCATATAGTTCGTAAAACCGATAGACGTTGGGGTCCTAAGGTGCTGGAATGGCGACCTCGCACCGGAAGACGCAGTGTTGGAAGACCCCCCATTAGGTGGACGGACGACATCAGACGAGTCGCAGGGAGCCGTTGGATTCAGGCGGCGCAAGACCGTGGCGTGTGGAAGTCCCTACAAGAGACCTATGTCCAGCAGTGGACCTCTATCGGTTGATGATGATGATGAATTCTGCGTGGTGAAGAGATAGCTTGCAACTTGTATACGCATATGGGCCACTTTTTATGGCGAAAAATCGACGAGTTTCCTTGTCGTTTTCATAAAACCTAAAACCACGCAGACCAAGTCGTGGGCATTCACTTGCAGTACTGTTATATAATCAATTTTATTATTGAAGAAGTAACATTTCAAACAGGCCTGAGCCTGACCTATTTCGCGAAATATTATACGTATATTTTACAATGTATGAAACAGTGACATGATAATACCACGGTTTGGTAACTATACAGTTGATCTGAGATATATTTAAAATGGCGATGTAACCGGCGGAGGTGTCAGCAATTAGGAGTACACTTCTTACGCGCTTCTAAATACAAATATACTACGCCTATTATTCTTTTCTTTGTAGTTATAACTAACCTATAACTAAGCCAGATATCGACTTATCTCTTCATTATCAATGCTCTAAACACAACCCTTCTTTAGGTTTCGCCGCAGTCTGGTAAAAAGTAACGTAATACCAAACGTTGATTCGTGTTGTTCACACATCACGCATCTCGCTCTTGAGTATATCCTACCCGTAAATGTTGATTGAAACAGCATGCTATGACGCTCGATGACACTCGAACACTCATAAGAAATGGTTTCCGCTGCGCGTCGGAGCGGAGCTAAATTGTCCTGGTTCATAAATAATCATTTATTTTACCTTTACTTGTACTATCAGACAAGAAGGTACCAGCACGGCATTATCATGGTAAGTAATTTTATTCACTCACCGCCGCCGGACTATATTGCCCAACTGTACGATTGCTAAACAGTGATACATAATACAATATTCATAAACACACTTGATTGATTTAGCAGCTCCCTTTGTTTATAAGAATATTGCGTTTAATATCGCAGAAAATATCTAATATATTCTCGTATAATTTGTACTGTTCAAAGGCGAGAATTTGAATATTTTAACATTATGATAGCGTATTATTATCAAATGTTATGATGATGCCATTCTCGGCTTTTGTTGTGTCGCGGATATTGCAATTTGCATAAATAACTGAAAATTGACAAGTAAAAATGGCCGGCAAAATATTTTGATATGACATTTTCTTCGACTACGAATCTATCTCTGCGATTTCTTCATTATATTTACTTACATAAATAAAGAAGAAAGATGTTAGGTATATTTATTAATTAATATTTAAATGACTTTTTCTAATGTTAAGTATATACCAGCAGGCTGCAATCAGAGGTGAATAAAGTAAACTAAGTCTAAATATATTTATAACTAGAGGAGCCCGCTACTTCCTTGGTCCGCGTGGATTTAAGCTAATTCAGTGTCCAACGATGAATTGCCACTGAGCTCATTTGACATTGGTTGGTTCTTCATTGCTGCTTCACTGAGTGATATTAAAATTATTTTTCGTAGAAAACCTTCAAGGATTGAAAATAAATATCACATGAGCTCGGTGGCTTTCATGCATCGTTGTACACTGAGCTAGCGAATCTCCCGCGCTGGGCATGTTTAACCTCACTTTAACGGCCTGACGTACAACTGGCCCTAAGGTAGTGGTCCGACCGCCAACGATGAACGAGAAACGAGTAGAACTAGAAACTATAAACGAGTTGGCGATCAGCGGGTAGCGAGTGTGTACTTTCGGTAGTTTTGTCGCCGGGCTATAAGCGAGTGTGCAAGTGTGACAAAACTACTAAAGCGAGTACTCGCCGGCAGTGTGAACAGTCAGAGAGCAACTTTTGATATTATGCATCTCTTTCATTTACACGGAATGTACATTTATTGTGCATTTCTTGAGAGAGAAAATCGCCGATAGTTAGTCGTTTTCTCGCCGGCGCGGTCGGACCACTGCCAAAATATTGGAAAATTATTACATTTATCTACATTTTAAATTACTTTAGGTACTACGTTCGAAATATTCAAATGAATGAATAATCGTACCAAATATTCGACATGACTGCGCCTTTTGAGATTCAATATTCCGACCTTTCCCGTTTGATTCGCAATATATTTCCCTTTTTAAGGGTTCCGTAGTAAAATAAAGAATACTTTATATGCTTGACGACAATCATGCTTAATAAAGCATTGATAAGGTCGCTTGATTAGGAGATGCTCTTGCTTTGAAGGCAAGGCAAAACCGGTAGACGTTGGGGTCCCAAGGTGCTGGACTGGCGACCTCGCACCGGCAAGCACAGCGTTGGAAGACCCCCCAGTAAGTAGACGGGCGACATCAGGCGAGTCGAAGGGAGCCCCTGGATTCAGCCGGCGTAAGATCGTGCATGTGGAAGTCCCTACAAGAGACCAATGTCCAGCAGTGGACGTCTCATGATCAACCCATCGCCAGCTCACTACAGAGCACGGGTCTCCCCTCAGAGAGAAGGGTTTTAGCCATAGTCTACCACGCTGGGCATGTGCGGATTAGTAGACTTCACACACCTTTGAGAACATTATGGAGAACTCTCAGGCATGCAGGTTTCCTCGCAATGTTTTCCTTCACCGTTAAAGCATGTGATATTTCATTACTTAAAACGCACATAGCTCCGAAAAGCAAGAGGTGCGTGCCCGGGATCGAACCTCCGACCTCCGATAAGAAGGCGGACGTCCTAACCACTAGGCTATCACAGCAGTGGACGATGATGAAATTTTTTAGTAACTAATGTCACTACGGAACCTCAACTTATTGCACGCGCTTGACAAGTTTTTTTTACAGTAGGAACCTACTTTTCTTAATTTCCATCGGTCGCTCGCTGTATTTTTCCGACTGATGTATTTATTAAAGCACTTTTGTGCTTGACATCGGCAGGGAAAGATAAACAACTTGTTCCTTGGGTTTTGTTTTATTTCATAAAGCATCAATAGACTTGCCAACTCCCAACTTAACTAAGGGTAAGATCGCACTCTGACTTAACTTACACTTAAAAAGAGAGTAAGAGTTAAAACGAAACAGAACTATATCTCTCACATCAATCTGTCTCGTTTTAACTCAATCTTAAGTGTGAGCTCACCCTTACGCTGAGATCTATAGAGCGCACTCTGAATGGACTGAGTCCAGAATTAACGGAGTAAAATAGGGGTTTCAAATTTGTGTAATCTATAATAAGTTAGTCTTACATGCAAGAACTAGATTGAATCGTGTTGACAGCCGACTTGTCGGCACGTCTATTAGATGTTTAAGGAGAAGCAGTTTGTTCTTGGTTTGTTTTCTTTTCTTATACGTTCGTGTAGTCCTTCTGGGCCCACTTAACAGGATTTCGCTATTAGGGGTAAGAAATTGTCCCGCTTTCCCCCAGTTTCATAAACTTTGATTCTTGCAGTTGTTTGCTGTATTGCAAATCTTTTATGTTACCTACTTCATGTAATAAGTAAGAATCTATAAATCAGCGAAAGGTCGAGATGGCAATCGGCGTATGAGGCGGGAGGACATACCCGCACGTCACCCGCGTACGCCCGCACTGGGTTAGCGCTGAGGCGTTGCAATGTGTAATGTGTTGGCTTTCATGCAAATTCATCAGAATAGAATAGAATAGAATGTTTTTTTATTCATGTTAACTTTTTTCAAGTGCTTATGAATAGTCAGGTAGTTTTAATTTACCACTGGTTCGGAATGCCGTTCCTACCGAGAAGAACCAGCAAGAAACTCGGCGGATGCTCTTTTTAATTTTTCAATTTACAATGTTATTATACCGTACTATACAAGCCATTGCAGCCCCGTGCATTGCTGGAGCGAGTCAAATCCAAGCTTTTTTATCGTTTACATATATCAACTGATTTAATAGCCTCACGTATAGGTTTTCTCGTAGCTCTACAACAATATCACTGAATACCAATAAACCAGCAACAGAATAAAAAAATACGTTTAAAAAATTCTTTATAAAAACGAATATTTTTGAAATTTAATCACTTGTAATAGAAAAACTTTAACTATCGTATGATGATATAGTTATTACAGTAAGTTACCTACCTACTATAATTGTACCTAGTCAGATTCTAGTTTTACGACAATCTGTTGACAAACTATTTTATAGTCTCTAAAAAAGTTAGCTGTGTAAAAAAACTTGTCTTGCCGAGATTTTATTTTCGATTTAGCTCAGCTTTGATTTTATTTTTATATGATTTGTATTGAGTGTTTTTGAAAACTTTTACAGCTTGCTATCCGCGGCTTCCGCATGCCATATATCAGAAAGATTTTAAAAGCAAAAGAACTGTTTTTAGGGTTCCGTACCTCAAAAGGAAAAACGGAACCCTTATAGGATCACTTTGTTGTCTGTCGGTTTGTCTGTCTGTCTGTCAAGAAACCTACACCTGAATCATGAAATTTGGCAGGTGTAGGTTGGGTCTTACAGCTGGTTTTAGGGGGAAAATCTGAAAACCGCGAATTTAGGGTTAGATCACACAAAAAAAATTAAATTGTGGTCATGAACTAATAATTAGTATTTTCAATATTCGAAGTAAGATAACTATATCAAGTGAGGTATCATATGAAAGGGCTTTACCTGTGCATTCTAAAACCGTTTTTATATTTATTTTTATGCATCATAGTTTTTGAATTATCGTGCAAAATGTCGAAAAAATACGACTGTAGTACGGAACCCTCAGTGTGCGAGCCTGACTTGCACTTGACTGGTTTTTTTAATAGTTGCAGGGTAAAAGTTTCTAATCTCAACCTCTTATGTCCCGGATGAACATAACTTATGCGTTATTTTTAGAGTAAGTCAAGTGCGAGTTCCCACTATCAAGTCGGGTGCCTGTTGGATGAATTACATATTATTATAAAATATTATATTATTTTATAAATATTGAAAACCTTTTAAATTATATATAATTTAAATCGTTTTTTCAGTGTCTAACACTGAATTATAGCCACCCGAGTTCATTTGACATTGGTTTATTCTACATTGCTGCTTCTTTGAGTGATATTAAAATGAATTTTCGAAGAAAACCTTCAATGGATTAAAAATAAATGTCAAATGAGCTATCATTCAGTGTTAGCAAATCAGTAGGCTGGGCATGACGGACAGTGGAAACTTAGCCTAAAGGAAGCGCAGTTGACTTTCTTCCTTTTGGATAAGTGGTAGGGGATTTAAGTTGATTATATTACGTCGGGTGACACTTTCCGGAGTAAATTATGTCCGTATTAAGTTTCAGTCGTTAGGGAATCACGAGTAATTTATTTTACAAAGATCTGATAGAACTTTGGGAACAATATATTTTTGTTGGCAGTAACTTTCGGCTCTGGACGGCGGATCGGATTTATTTACTTACTTAACTTTTAACTTTTGAGAAAAACAAATAAGAAATAAGAAAAGTTTCTCGTCAAAAAACTGGCGATTAATTAAACAGAAAATGTTAACTACTTACTTACTAGATGATACCCGCGACTACGTCCACTTGGATATATAAGTTTTATAAAACCCGCGGGAACTCTTTGGTTTTCCGAGATAAACTATAAAGAGTAGGTAGCCTATGTGTTAATTCAGGGTATCTCCATTCCACAGCAAAATACGTCCTGTAGTAGGTACCTACATACGCACACACTCTCACTCTCACACACACACACACACACTCACACACACACACACACACACACACACACACACACACACACACACAAGCGCGCGTATATTATTGCCTATATATTACTAATGCGATAAGTGGGGAAGTTTTAATTTAATATCAGTTTTCAGTAATAATAGTTTTCAAATTAAATTATTGCTGTAATATCAACAAAATTTGATACCCAAAATAAATTTTATTTAATTAAAGGCGGATATTTTAATATAATTAAATAATAAACTCAATTACTTAGTGATAAGTGATAAGACTAGATAGAGTTAGGCGTGGGAAGTGGGTATCCAATTGAGCAGAGAATTTATTTGATTACATTATTGTTAACAAGCTTCGGTCTGGTTGAAATGCCGAAAATCCTTCATCATCATCATCACCATTATCAACCGATAGACGTCCACTGCTTGACATAATTCTCTTATATGGTCTCTTGTTATTTATATATTTTTTACATTCTTAGGGTTCCATACATCAAAAGGAAAAAAAAGAAAAAGGAACCCTTATAGGATATTTTTTGTAAATATTCTAGGTGTTTTATTTCGTAGATTCATTTCACAGGTTCACGCGTATTATTTTACGCTCAGTTTGCAAGCAACCTATACTCATTATCGTTAAAGTACGAGCGAGGGTTAAATTTAAACTGGAAGATTAACTACGGGTTAAACATGTGTTGGTTGTTTTGGAAACGCCATTAAGTATTGTTTCGTGATAGATAAAAATTTATTGCCGTTGTCGAAACGATTTTTTTTTTGTTACTTACAGGAAGTTATTTGTGGTTTTGTATTTCGTAAATGTTTACTTTAAACTTTAAAGCGAAGTTTGAACAGACCACCGGTATATTGAGACATTTTGATCTGCACCTCGATTGCGGGAAATCTGCATCAATCATTATGACAATCTCAATTGTTGTGATTGGCTGAATTTGTGCAATTCTTGTTGCAACAATGCATTGTAGCCAATAGTGAGCGAGCGTCAACCAATCCGAGGTGATTGCAATCGTGACATTGTAGCTGTCATTCTACCACAATCGCGCACCTGAATACGGAAAAGTTGCCATATTTGGCAGACAGTGTAACTTGGTTAGTTAAATCACTAACTATCCTTATTAATTATTATAAATGCGAAAGTGTGTTTATTTGTTATTTTATTGGTTTGTTGGTTTTAGGCTGCATTTAGGCAGATTTAGGTAAGTAAAGTATAGTACGCGAAAAGTTGAGATAGCAATCGAGGTGGGAACGCCCCGCACACCCGCACAGCCCCCGCGCTAACCCGGTGCGGGCGCGCGCGGGTGACGTGTGTGCGGGGCACCCCCCGCCTCATACCCCGATTGCCATCTCAACCTCTCGCGGACTACTTATAATAATTATGTAAACAAGCAAACCCGCAGGCGTCATACTACCTAGTTTAAAACCAACAAATAATGTACCTATATCGACACGCAATGTGTGGTCCCTAGTCGATAAAATAAAATAAATTTTATCTAGGTAAGTAGGTACGTTATGTTCCCAGTTTCCTAGTACCGATAAAATTTATATAGCTTCCTTAAAGCTATTAAAGCCAAGCCTAATGTCAGGATGTGCTTTGGCAGCTTTAATAATAAATGCTATTGTACTCTCCTAGTCTCCCTTTTATAACGTAACAATTTTCCTAAATTGGAAGGTGATTAGGGTTCATAATATGAAAAACTGCGACTTTTTAAAGCTTTTTGGTACCTACCTACAATAAAAAGTATTTTCAAAAATTCTACCTATATAAAGCCATTGGCATTAGGTACATTAATATAGCATCACAAGGTCAAATCTAAAGCAATTGTATCCAAAGGCGTGAATAATTTAAAAAAAAACTTGTGAAAGTATGAACTTGTTCTTATTAAATGTGTAGCGCTACTCGACAATAGATGGCGCCACTAGTACCGAACGTTGCTACGGCCACGGAACAGAAAAAACAGTGGAAGTGCTAAGTAGGCGTGGCACGCGTGCCACAATTAAGCGTAGTTACGTAAAACTGATCCCAGTCGCGTTCTAACATCGCGTGGAGTTGGTAGTCTCGCGACAAATTCATATTGCCCTAGCAATGTTACTGTTCCGTTTTGGAGTGTAAAAATGATAGTAGGAGAAAAAATCTTAAAAATGGAGGTGTTTCGTATCATCGGTAAGTACGATTTTCATTGTTTTCTATAAAATCTTAATTTATTTCAATTTACTAATATTTAATAGAACGGTTAGTCAAAATCAACCTTAACCAATTAAGATAAAGTTTATTTTGGATTGATTCTATTCCGAAAGTACTTCGATCCGTGTTCGCTACTCAAGTAGTGATGTGGCCAAGTCGAATATTGAATTTATCGATTGATATCGATACAAGGATATAAATAAATAGTAACGCAATAATTATAATTTATTAATGAGTGAGACGTTGCATTGATCACTAAATAGACATCAGTAGTTCCTCTAACCTTCATTTAAAATATTTTTAGGTTTCCCAAAGATGCAAGCATCAAAGAGAAATGGATAGATGCAACGGGTAGAGTTAATTGGATGCCAACCAAATCAAGCATGATATGCTCTGAACATTTTTTTAGAAGTCGATTTTATAATATCAAATAAAGGATATAGATATACGAAACCTACTGCGCTTCCATCAATGAAAATCGTTAAGTTTTTTAATCAAGTAAGTAACCTTGTTTTATTTTATTACTTTCAGGAAGTATTGAAAATACTTGATATTATAATACAAAACAACACCACCTCTTAGTTATATTTTTGTATGAAGATTGACTGACTAAATATCAAATTTAATTCATAAACACACTAATTAATTTTTCTCCTATTCATTTTTATATAGGTACTAGATGATGCCCGCGACTTCGTCCGCGTGCATTTAGGTTTTTAAAAATCCTGTGGGAACTTTTCAACTTTCCGGGATAAAAAGTAGCCTGTGTCCTTTCCCGGGATGCAAGCTATCGCTGTACCAAATTTCATCAAAAACGGTTGAACGGTTGAGCCGTGAAAAGCTAGCAGACAGACAGACAGACACACTTTCGCATTTATAATATTAGTACGGATTTATTCTCAAAATTTAATTTTGGTTTCAGCCACAAAATGATAAATGTGGTCACTCCAGGTTCTTCAAAAAGACAAAGTGATTCGGAGATTCCTGCGTCTAATCACGTTACCGATTTGATGAAGGCAATAGTCGAAAAATATATACATAAATGTTCGCATACACCGTTTATTAAAATTAAAAATAAGACTTTCGAAACGCCAGTTTCTTAACAAATATGTTTTATTTCAAGGGCAATAAATAAAATTTAACTATTTTCATACGTTGCAGTATTTATTGTGCATACTTGTAAAAGGCATGCATACATACCAGCACTTTTATTCAATTTTATAATTACCTTTTTAATTTTATTTTTGCGAATGAACAAAATAACGAGTATCTATCGATATCGATAGGTAATTCATTGAGCTACGCGGTGCGGCCTTAGCTGAGGAGGAAAAAAAATCGACCGATCACGCAAATGTCAACCATATGTTTAACGTACTTAAGTTTATAATTGCTACCACTTAGAATACCGCCATCTATGGTCAAGTAGCGGAATTAATTGGACAATTGAATCTAGTGTGACGTGAGTGTGACTATAGCTCGTAAATACGTTCTTCCGCTAAAGCAAAATAAATCTTATTTCTAGAACGTCAGGGTTTGTTTCCAAATCTGTGACGTAGGCTAGTTTTGACTAAACTTAAACGACAAATCAAATGATTTGTTTCTTTGTAGTGCAATATATGACTATCGGTATATTTGTATGAGTTTGGCGACAGCGGTTCCTATAGTAATTTTGGTGAATTGCACTTCCACTGTTCTTTCTGTTCCGTGGCTACGGCAGACTAAAAAATACCAGCGTTTTATAAAGCGGGTGTGCGGTCAATCGTGCGTAAATTGTGTTCTTTGTAAATTATTGTTTCGAGCAAGAATATCCTGTTAGCAGTGAAAAAATATTTCATGCCTAGTTGTTTTTATTTATACCTGGCTTGGTATTCATGTTAGCTGCACAATGTGGCTAATTCCTTTGTACACAATCTCTAAACTAAACTAAAATATCATGTCTAAATCTATTGCTATCCCTTTCATAATGTTGCTTGCGGAAAAGGAAAGCACTAGATTTAGACCTGTTAATTTAGTTTAGTTTAGAGATTGCGTACTAGAGAATCGGCCCCAATAATGTCATTTTAAAATAACTGACAAAGGAAATAGAAAAATGTGTTTTAGATTTTATGTGTGCAATAACGTACGTATTTTTAACGTCTTTGTTTGAAATTCTAACATTAAACAATCGAGAAAATTACGTACATATACATAACGCGTAAAATTTAACTCCTCACGCGCCATTTTAACTTTTTGTGTCAAATTTCATGTCAAAAGTACGATTTTAGTCCCTATTTTAAGGGTTATAGGTCCCTATATTAACCTTGGTACCTACTTATTTAGTTTTTACCCGGATTCGCGGTACATTTTTATCGGTACTGGAATGCTCTTGCCGATACGCCTATCCCAGCAGTCACGGCCCAAGCCTCTTCCCGGACCCCATTCCATTCCATTTTGTTAAGTAAATACACAATTATTTTCAGAAACGTAGAAAGAGCGTTCCCTCAGCATTTCAAATTAAACACTCTATAATTTATTCTCGTCTTATTTAATGCAGTGTTGTAACCATTCATAATTTAAGAATTACCGCGATACTCGACGCTTGACGTGGCAACGGGCGGATTATACGGAATTCCTTTCATAATTTCACAATAAAATTCTGAGAAATACATTTTAACTTGAAAATTGTAATAGATAGGAATTAATTCGTAATTAAGCTAACTTTAAAAATAATTCCATTGTAGGGTGTTATTTATTTACTTAATAGCCTAGTGGTTGAGTTCAACTTCCTATCCCGGGCAACTCTAATTTTTCGCAGTAATAGTTATGTGCGTTTTAAGCATTTAAATAATAATAATCCATACTATAATATTATAAATGCAAAAGTGTGTCTGTGTGTCTGTCTGTCTGTCTGCTAGCCTTTCACAGCCCAACCGTTCAACCGATTTTGACGAAATTTGGTAGCTTTCATCCAGGGGAAGGACATAGGTTACTTTTTATCCCCGAAAATCGAAGAGTTCCAACGGGATTTTTAAAAACCATAATCCACGCGGACGAAGTCGCGGGCATCATCTAGTATGTAATATCTCTTGCTTTAACGGTGAAGCAAAACATCGTGAGAAGAAACGTAACGCCTGAGAGTTCACCATAATGTTCTAAAAGTTTTTAGTTCAGGCTGAGTTTGTTGTGGGCTCTTCTCAGACTTGGCCGCGTTTGGAACCCTACAAATTAACAATATTGACTATCAGTAAGTGTAACAGCGTAACAATATGTTACCTATTCTGAATAAATAATTTGACTTTGACTTTGAAAAAAAGGTGTGTGAAGACTGCCAAATTCACATTTAGCCAGTGTGGTGAACTATGAGATAAACTCCGAGCTATTCTGAGAGGAGACCTGTGCTTAGTAGTGGTTGGTTGAGATAATGATAATGATAAATCACAATTATTATACATATCAGAATTATTTCCAAGACAATATTATGCACGAGTCCTTTCTTATTTTCCTTCACCGTAAAGTCCATTTGAAACGGTCATCATCATTATCGCCGGCTCACTACTGAGCACGGGTTCTACGAGGAGCGTAGAATGAGAAGGACTTGACCATGATCTACCTCGCTGGCCAAGAGCGAATTAGCAGACCTATTAAACGATAAACAATGTCAACAAAGTTTTTAAAACTCTGCTCAGAATGCAAATCTGCGAACTTCATGAAGAATCAACACAATTTTAATCAAAAGACCATTGCGGTAGATATTTGACCTAAAAACAGGGCGGATTATACCCAAACCCATTGTAATCTACCTACCTAATTCCAATTCCCGATTCTAGCAAGTTCTGCAAAATATATTTTAACGTGTAATAGACGGGAATTAATTAAGCGAATTTTCAAAATTGTTCCACACAGGTAGGTCCCAGTTTTAGGTAAAGCTTCGGCCATCGTTTGTGTGTAGGAGAAAATGCCTCGTTCGCCAAAATCGCGCTTTTAGCTGACTATTAAAATATTTAGGAATTTTAGGATCGTTGGGTACAGTCACGTACGCTGGCGTAGGGTTATGAAACGGTATTTTCGATATTAGGTAGGTACTTAAATTAATTTTTGCAAGAGGGGATAGCCTAGTGGTTAAGACTTTGGCCTCCAATTCGGGGGTCGGGAGTTCACGGGCACTCCCTCGGCTTTTCGAAGCTATTAGCGTTTAACCGAGAGAATGGCAGTTGTTGGTACGATAACAAGACATTGGCACCGATTCCGTTGTCTTTCTCTAAACTAAATTTAGAGTATCTGCATGCTTTTCTTTTTTCCAATCCAACAGAACATGAACTTTACATTTAAGGGGACTCAGTTCGGTGCTTTCTTCATACAAACGTAGGAGGGAAATTACAACAATATTCGATATTGTACACACAAAACTAAGAATTATATCGATTTATCTCGTCATTATCTAGGTTTATTGATATATAAAACATTGAAAAAAGTATTGATTTAAAAGTTACGAGGCTCAAAAGATTCCTATTTTAACACTAAATTAATGACAACTTTGGGCGTAAATAAATAAGATTAGGGATATGAAAATTCTAAAACAATTTATCATTAGACGTAGTTTATTTATTCATTAGTTGAAATAATTTTACTTTGCAAACATAAATTCAGCAGTTTTTTCTCAAAAATACTTTTCCTGAACCCTTTTCGCGCGCTTGATTTCGGTGAAAATCATCGTGCCTCTCAACTTTCACATACAATGTCAAGTGAAAAGCAAACATGTTACCCACGTGCGCCGCCAATTTCGGTCGAGCGTCCTGCGTCACCTTAAAGACTAAATTTAGAGCACGGTACAAATTTAAACAGTAGGTTCGCGACTGTTTGCTAAAATCACGGGTTTTACCATCTAAAAATTAAATTTAAAACTGCCAAACTGCGTCTGTCCTTTTCATATTACATTAGTAAGGATGCGAATACTCTAAAATTAGGTTGTGCTCAGAATCAGTACCAATGTTGGTTAAACAAACACCTTTCATCTCTAGGTATCATCTCCCACGACAGCCCTCTATCCAAAGCATAACATGGAGAGTGATGACTGATGATAGGAACACGTAGTACTTCAATGCAGCGTTGTATCTATGCAACGAGAAGCCTACATTGGCTCCCCAGCAACACTTCCTAAAGTCCTCGCCACCACGCAGACCACCCAGGTGGTGGGTGGTGGTCTGCTTGGAGTGAGCTCGGCTGGCTAAACTGATCCGTTGAACTGAACCACATCTACTCGTGTGACTGAATTACATTTATATTTAAAGTAAAAGTATATTTAAGAAGAAGTATTTATCCTTCAAGCTTTTTTAAAACTAAAATATCTTATGCCCACGACTTTATCCGCGTGGACTACACAAGTTGCAACCCCCTATTTTACCCCCTTATTGAAGTTTCAAAAAATCCTTTCTTAGCTTAGATGTCTACGTTATAATAGCTAGGTACCTACTTGCCTGCCAAATTTCAGCCAGATTCGTACAGTAGTTTGAGCTGTGCGTTGATAGATCAGTCAGTCAGTCAGTCAGCTTTTCGTTTTATATATTTAGACTACTAACGTAAGAGAAAATCGATAACGACAGGAAAATAATAAAAGCTCAGAAATGAAAGTATCTAACCAGATCAGAAAACCAGACCAATATTGGGACCTAAGTCCTAATACCTACACTGGACACGTCGTCTGATATAATAAAAAAGTAGTCTTAAGATTATCTGAGACAGGAATCGTGCCCGCTGATCACGTTCACATAATTTCGTTTGCCTCGGTTTGTCTGTCCACTTTCCGAAAATACCAATTGAAAATACCTAGTGGGACAGTTGGATTTTATTATTTGGATTCGGTGAAAAATGCTTTTCAATCACAGAAAAAAATTGACTAAGGGATGCTAGGCTGTGCCGGGCCCGAGTCATGCCGCGCATATCATTATTATAGATATCATTTTATTAAGGAGCTGTTTTGTTAAATAATACCGAATTATTTTAAATTAATTAAGAAAGTATAAGAATACAAAACAATAATTTACTTAATGAAAAAATCGCAAATCGCAATCTTCATAATTTACGACTACTTAAATAGTGATGTGACACGTTTCGTACCAAAAAAATCGGTAACATTGGTACGAAATGTAAACTTTTTCGGAAACGTAAACAATATGTTTCTTTATCCTACTTTAGGTCAATAAATATAAAAATATAACATAGGTAAGTGCTCAGCTAAATTATTAATTTACTAATTAAATACATAGAACTAAATAAACTATTTGCAAACTGAATACACCCTAATAACTTCAGAAAAGGTTATTTGCCGATAGCTAATAATGAGTTAACGTACAAAAGCTAAGTCTATTGAGATTAATTATTGAAGATTGTCTCTACCTTTTAAGATTTACTGAAGATCTGTACGAAGATTCGGTGATTAGATCTATTTGCCGAGTTACACTAAAGAAGCTCAAAAGATCGTTTAATCCTCTTCAATTTTTCCCATAAGCTAAGTTACCTTTTAATTAATAGCTGTGATAGCCTAGTGGTTAGGACGTCTGCCTTCTAATCGGAGGACGGGGTTTCGAATCCGGGCACACACCTCTAACTTTTCGGAGTTATGTGCATTTTAATTCATTAAATATCACTTGCTTTAACGGTGAAGGAAAACATCGTGAGGAAACCTGAAACGTGAAAAATGTTCTCAAATGAAGTCTACCAATTCGCACATGGCCAGCGTGGTAAACTATGGCCAGAACCCTTCTCACTCTGAGAGGATGATGGGTTGATCGTGATGATGATGAAGTTACCTTATCACAAGATTTTACGAAATCAAGATCGAAAAAAACTTTGCGAAGTATTTACCTAGTTTCACAAAATTAGTAGATAATTTAATGGCGATAAATTACATAATTATACATAAAACGCGCGGTTATAATCCGTTAAAAAATTAGCAGAGCACTCAAGTCGTTAGGGCCCATCGTAAACAGTAATAAAAAAAAGGTATTCGCGCCATAAATAATTACAATTATGTAAATGAATTTCTATTCCTTCTGTAAGTTTAATTAATTTTAAGTAATAAAGCGATTTATATCTCCGACTTATCTGACATTTGCATAATATCTTAGAATCTTTATAAAATGAGACTCATGTACTTAAGTATTACGCTTTTTTTTCATAATCTAACGGTTCTTGAATTCTCGGATGCTTGTGATGCTCACATTTACATTCGATTCAAAATATTTTGCATATATTAGTGTAGTGTTTACTATACACTCGATTTTTTGACGTTCCGTCACCTATTTTACTGTTTGATAATATTTGCACTATCATTATAAGTGTAATATTGATAATGCATTTTGTTGACGCAGTGTCGCCAATAAAATAAATGTTGTGATGTATAATTTAAATAGGTAAGTAGTTTTGTCTTGAGTATTCAGAAGTAAAAACTAGCTTACGCTCGCGACTTCGTCCGCGTGGACTACAAAAATTCCAAGCCCCTATTTCACACCCTTAGGGGTTGAATTTTCAAAAATCCTTTCTTAGCGGATGCCTACGCCATAATAGCTATCTGCATGCCAAATTTCAACCCAATCCGTCCATTAGTTTGAGCTGTGTGTTGATAGATCAGTCAGTCAGTTAGTCAGTCAGTCAGTCACCTTTTCCTTTTATATATTTAGATATCAGCTGACATATTGAATACAATGCATCGAAACACTAGGTAGGTATAGCATAATTAGGGAGATAATGTCTTTACAAGATAAAAAACATTATTCGCAAGCATAATAATGAATCTTCAAAAGGTTCTTCAGAGACCACATCAATCTATACTAATATTATAAATGCGAAAGTGTGTCTGTCTGTCTGTCTGCTAGCTTTTCACGGCTCAACCGTTCAACCGATTTTGACGAAATTTGGTACAGAGATAGCTTTCATCCCGGGGAAGGACATAGGCTACTTTTTATCCCGGAAAAACAAAGAGTTCCCACGGGATTTTTAAAAACCAAATCCACGCGGACGAAGTCGCGGGCATCCTCTAGTAGCAAATAAGTGGAAGATTTCAAATATGGATACCTCTATATTAACCGCGAACCTCTATTATAATAATTGTCACATAAACCTACGGCTGGACATTTTGGGACACGAAATATATGGAACATTTTGGTGGACGAAATATTTAAATATCGCCAATATACATATATTATGGCATTATTTCCACAGCATTAAGCATCCTAATATCCTAATTGACATAGTAAATATTCAATATTGGTCCATCGACCGAATCGAATGCCAAATATATCGGACCGAATAAATTCGACTAAATGTAGTTTAACTAACTAAATTAATCCAAGTCACGGATAGTTTAAAAGGTTTAGTTTACGTTTATCGTTTGTATCAATGCGGGCGCTAAGTTAATTGTACGGGGCGAGATAAATATTTTGATTAAACTATTTATTGCCTGTCGGTTTATCTTTAGCTTTTCATTCCGCTAAAACATTTTTTGTGGTCGTTCATAGTTTTTTCTTGTTTTGTCTAAAGAAATCTTGGCAAGTTTCATTGTTTGCGACATTTACTTGTCTTATACTTTTGTCCTAATACTAACTTAATTAAATGTCAAAGATTTGTCTTTATCAATGTTGCTATGAACCCGGTGGCAAAATCAGTATAATTATTTTTATCAAACATCAAAATACACGCTTAGTATGCGAGCTTCTATGAAATACTGGCATGTGACGTCACAATGATTTGACGTGCGTTTTTAGTTTATAATCGATAATTTAAAATGGTTATTACACTTAAAACTAACGTGAATTTTACGTATTTTGGAAGACCCTTCTATTTAATAATCACTGATAAATAACTTACTTTTGACATAGGCAATGTAGGAAATGAAAATAAACAAAAAATAATGCAAATTACTGCACTTATTGAGAATTTGATTTACATAGTAGATAATTTAATACATCTCGTTACTGAATAGTAAAGCTTTATACCTAACAAGCATTATTATGCACCTAAGTACGTTTCTGAATTGATAAATGATTCATTGGATACAAAAACCGCATTGTCAGTCATTGCACAGAGAATTTGTCATAAGCTCAACGTAGATATTTGTTCGGTGTTTATATCTCATAAATATCAAAGTTATCTTCTTGGTTCCTATTCGATTTATGTTTCTCTTAACAAATCGATGATGTCACTACTCACTATAATAAATAATGATGGTCCACTTACCTAAAACTACCAATATAAAGCACAAACTAATGTACAAGATCATCAGGAATCTTTGGTAACTAATAAACTAATATTATCACACACAAAAGTGGCAATCATCTACGCGATCGCCAAATTATATCACAGTTCACATCACTATCTACACAATTTTGGTCACACTGCGATCCCATCAAGCCATCACTATTACCAGCACATAATAATTTTTGTTGAGTGCATTCGGACCACAACTTTTTTTCGAACTCAAACTTTCGGTCATCGTATGAGATGAAAATCGTTCCTCCGGTCCGAAGCGTGTCCCATCACTATTTACGACTAATCAGAGTCGATTAACGAAATTTTTATACGATCGAAGTCACTTTAAATTATTTAAGTGTTGTGTTGTACGATAATTTTATTGCAACGTGCGACACAGGTTTGCCCTCGACGATGGTCGGGACGCAACTGGCGTGAAGTTGGTTGGGATTGGTGAAGAATCAAGAATGCGCGGCGCATGGTTGCCTCACCGGCCACGCTCGGGTGGCTAACCGTCCAAAAAGGAAAGCTGTGTCTACAGCACTTATGGAAAGTAAACTGACGTCTCCTGCACGCAGTTGGGTATTATAACCAGATAGACAGTCGTGCATTGTCTGTATCGTCGCCCTCGGTCTTGGCCGCTTTCGTTCCGTACGTAGCTAGGTAGGAACGCATTGTCGAAACGCATTCAAACAACAATTCTAGTTTTCCGTCTCTTTCTTGCATGCGTTAGGTAAAAAAAACAGGTAAACGCACCGATGCGACGGACGCCCTCGACACAGTTCGATTTAGTTTAGAAATATTTTCAAACATCAATAGGTAGGTGTACGGTTTTTTGAAAAGGGAATAATAACACGCTCATTTTAAGAGCTTTTATGAGCTTGCCAGATTGCCGAGTAGCTTTAGGGGCTAATCTGGAATTCGCAGGTGTACCTACAAGTTTCATTGCAATGCAATATGTGAGGTCATTGTTCTGTTTTGAGGCCTGCAATAGCTTTCTGTTCTTTTATGGATGTTTAATTAAAATAATGACATGGTGCAATTGAGTCCTATTTTTGATTAAAATCCATAAAAAGGCCTATATGGATTATTGAAAGCTTCTTCCACTCGGCTAAGCCTTTAGGACTTTATAAGATAAAAATCTTGACGGAATTTTGTATTGCCAGCAACTTATCAGAAAGTTTGAGCTGGCTTATGGGTATATAATATAGGTAAATATATCTTCATTATAAACTTATTAGAAATTACATTATAATCATAACTAATATTATAAACAGAAGAATGATATTGTAACATACCTAGACCCACTTCAAAATAAATAACGTTATAAAAGACATAGCAACAACAGCTTTTCAATAATAAATTGTAATTATTTATTCGACGACACGGCAAAATGTAATTTTAATAATTAATTGTTATAATATATTATTAAAGTTGTAAAATATACATTTGAGTTTGTGAACGCAACGGAGACGATAAATTCTGGTAATTAGCACATCGTTAATTGAAATACCGAATTGTATTGTAAAATATTTATAGGTAGGTACTACTTTGATGGTTATCGTTATGTTAACTGTCCTATATAATTTTTAAACCTTCTTGGTTTCGTCAAATGAACTTCCTTTAGTAAAATGTAATGTCTTTATCCAACGATGGCAATGAAATAATTGATAATTCAAAACATTAATTTTCATTCAATCCCTATTTTAAGTACGAAATGCAACAGAAGCACATCAGTATTTTTAGTGAAGTGTATCATTTCGTACCAAAAAAAATTCGACTTAAGTATTATTAATCTAATGTGCCAATTTTTGGTACGATTTTTAGCTTTTGCGTTGTGTCACATCACTATTTGAGTGAAAAGTACGTCTTGACTTTTTTTCTGTGCCGTTACTGAGAGTAGGTACATACGAATATGTAATAAGTTCTACGTATTAGAGTATGTATAACGCGTAAAATTTAACTCCTCACGCGCCATTTTAACTTTTTGTGACAAATTTCATGTCAGTACAGTGCGACAAGGCTCTCTTGGCACTTGAATGACATTGACTGGGGGGCGCAGTTGGAGAACAAAGGCTTAGATATTCAAACAAGAACAAAGGGCAACATTATTGATGGCAACATTAGTGTACGATTTTAGCCATAGAGTAAAAATGGCGCGTGAGGAGTCATTTTGTACAGACTATACCTACTATTATTTATTCTGTGGTATTAGTTTTAATTTTTCATTGTTGTATCTTGAAGAAAGAAATCAAAAATAATGATATAAAAACGCTATGTAACAATATTATTAGGATTACTTTAGGCTTGCCCTATACAACATATACGAGTATCTACTTAGGTAGGTATATATGTAGATAAAAAGAAAAAAAACCGGCCAAGTGCGAGTCAGGCTCGCACACTGAGGGTTCCGTACTACAGTCGTATTTTTTCGACATTTTGCACGATAATTCAAAAACTATGATGCATAAAAATAAATAAAAATCTGTTTTAGAATGCACAAGTAAAGCCCTTTCATATGATACCCCACTTGATATAGTTATCTTACTTCGAATATTGAAAATACTAATTATTAGTTCATGACCACAATTTATTTTTTGTGTGATATAACCCTAAATTCACGGTTTTCAGATTTTTCCCCTAAAGCCAGCTATAAGACCCACCTACCTGCCAAATTTCATGATTCTAGGTCACAGGAAGTACCCTGTAGCTTTCTAGACAGACAGACAGACAGACAACAAAGGGTTCCGTTTTCCTTTTGAGGTACGGAACCCTAAAAATAGGTGCACTTGTATTTTAAATATAAAAATGTACGAAAGTAGTAATCTGTGGAACAATGGCCGAAGACAGAAGTCCTAAAACCTTTATAGGCGATCTCGAGCCGAAAAAAATTTACGATAAAACTTAAAACGGCCCGTTTAGGGTACAGTTGCCATCTTAAATGTTAAAAATAGGACACGAAAGAAAAAATAATATAAAAGATATTTTTTTAATTCAGAACAATGTACCTAATATTATCTTAATCTTCAGAAAGACAAAAAGTAAGGAATTCTGAGTTAAGTATTTAATTTTCTTCTGTGGTGGATAACAAGCTATTTAACTTAAGTAAAATAATAACTATATTTCAAATCATTTAGTTTTCTTTGGTTTGTTTATTGTTTTGTAATATATTCATATTCATACTAATATTATAAATGCGAAATGTGTATGTCTGTTGCCTTTTTACGGTCCAAATTATGTCAAAATTGGGTACAGAGATAGCTCGCATCCCGGACATGACTACGACTGGTTAATTTTTATCCCGCAAAATTTATTAACTTATTTAAGTATTATTTATTTAGTAGGTAGGTATGTATATTTATAATTTTTATGACAGTGTTTTTACCTACACTTCAAAAATATATTATATCAAAAATTGCGGAACCGGCAGGATTCGAACTTACGTCTCCTGGGATAGCGCCCGACACTCTGACCGCTAGGCCACGGTTCGCTTGCTGCCAGTCACGAAAATAATAATATGATTTTTAAAAACCTAAATTAACGCGGACGGACTCACTCACTCACTCACCTTTTTATTACCTTAAGCCACAAGCACAAAGTCAGTAGGTACTTGGGTATTAAAAATTAAAATATGTTTTTATACAATTTTATAAACTATTTTGAATCTAACGTTCGCAATAAGGATCATTGAAATAGGTAAGTACATTTTTTTCTTATATAGGTTTGATATCTGAGATGATGAGGGCATGTGTCTAAAAACGGATGTTTGGTCACCCTACTTTGATGGGACCATTTGGGTTCCAAGGTAGGTACAAAAAATTGTCCTTTAACCGTTGACGAGCAAAAGTTATTTTTTAGCTCAGAATGGAGTAAAAAGTTATGTTCTTTCGTTAGTTAGGTATACGTTTCTTCTTTGGTTCTTTAGTTAATTAAGTATACAAATGTCTAGACTCTATGAAAAAAATTATATAGTGTAAGTATTTTTTTGACTACATCATGCATGGAGAACTCTCGGCATAGCTCCGAAAAGTTAGAGGTGCGTGCCCGGGATCGAATGCCAGACCCACCGAATAAGAGGCCGACGTTAACCACTTGACTATGATATTATGACGACCTCCCTGACGGAGTGGTAAGCACTGTAGTCTTATTAGTGTGAGGTCCTGGGTTCTATTCCTGGCAGGGGTTTGTAATTTTACAATTTCTAAATTTCTGGTCTGGTCTGGTGGGAGGCTTCATCATCATCATCATCATGATCAACCCATCGCCGGCTCACTACAGAGCACGGGTCTCCTCTCAGAGTGAGAAGGGTTTGGCCATAGTCTACCACGCATGGCCATGTGCGGATTGGCTCATGTGGGATTGGGAGGCTTCGGCCGTGGCTAATTACCACCCTACCGGCAATGCAGTGCCGCCAAGCGATTTAGCGATCCGGTACAATGCCGAGTAGAAACCAAAGGGGTATGGGTGTTATAAAAACTGCCATACCCCTTCCAGGTTAGCCCGCTTCCATCTTAGACTGCATCATCACTTACCACCAGGTGAGATTGCAGTCAACTTGTAACTGAATAAAAAAAAACATCGCTTCACAAATAAATAACACCCCGTATAGCATTCAATCGAAACAGGTCAACCCATCTCACGGGACAATTTATCGACACCGATACAACCCTACGATTTGTGACTATTGCCCTATCGATAACATCCTATTATTGTGCTATCGATAACTGCGATATATTTAAAACCATCTAGGTGTTTTGTGGCCGTATCGTCAAGAGTTTAGCTATCCAGTTAGACCTTTTTCTAAGTTTAGTTAAGACTATTGTCTATCTATATCCATACTTTATATTACAAATGCTGTGTCGATCTTATATCTGTCTGTCTATTACTTTTTCATGGTCCATCCGTTTTTAACCAATTTTGACAAAATTTGGTACAGAGATAGCTTGCATCCTGTAAACGGACATAGGCTACTTTTTGTCCCGGAAAATCAAAGAGTACCCACGGGATTTTTAAACCTCAATCTAGGTTAACAAAATCGCGGGCATCATATTTTATTTGGTATAGTAATAGCTTACATCCTGGAGACAGACAAATGCTACTTTTGTCCCGGAAAATCAAGGAGTACCCACGGGATTTTTGAGCCTTAAACCACGAAGACAAAATCGCGGCCATCATTTATTTGATATAGTAATAGCTTACATCCTGTAAACGGACATATGATACTTTTTGTCCCGGAAAATCAAAGAGTAGGTACCCACGGGATTTTTGAAACTCAATCCACGTAGACAAAATCGTGGGCATCATTTATTTGGTATAGTTATAGCTTACATCCTGGAGGCGGACAAATGCTTCTTTTTGTCCCGGAAAATCAAAGAGTACCCACGGGATTTTTAAACCTCAATCCACGTAAACAAAATCGCGGGGATCATTTATTTGGTATAGTAATAGCTTACATCCTGTAAACGGACATATGCTACTTTTTGTCCCGGAAAATCAAAGAGTACGGGATTTTTGAACATCAATCGACGTAGACAAAATCGCGGGCATCATGTAGTAGTTACCTAATAAGTAAGTAGCGACTATAATAGTGATTGTCATGACAATAATTAATCACTACATTATTCGCCAGTCACTACCATTTGCCACTAAACCATGATTTAACACGGTTAGATCCGGGCCCGAAGTTAATTTTATGCGCGTTAAAAGTACCAAATATAACGTCGCCAACGATTCGGATATTCAATTAGTTTGGCTTTAGGTGTCGGGTACCTGCCATTGTGACGGCTTTTAGGGTTCCCTAAAATAGGAAAGTACACAATATTCTATTTGGAGATATCTACAGGGAAAATCTATATACTTTGTTTAAAGCCGGAAATCTATATATATAAAAGAAAAAGGTGACTGACTGACTGACTGACTGACTGACTGACTGACTGACTGACTGACTGACAGACTGACTGACTGACTGATCTATCAACGCAAAGCTTAAACTACTGGACGGATCGAGCTGAAATTTGGCATGCAGATAGCTATTATGACGTAGGCCTCCGCTAAGAAAGGATTTTTGAAAATTCAACTCCTAAGGGGGTGAAATAGGGGTTTGAAATTTTGTAGTCCACGCGGACAATGTCGCGAGCATAAGCTAGTATAATATAAACTTTTAAATACCTTTTTTTCCGCTGGTAAAAATGCTATTAGGCATGCCGCACAAGGGCGGGTATGTGGGACTCACTCGCGGTTTTTTTTAACTGCCATCAGCATACCCACTAAAAAACCCAGCGGTGCCGTCCGCGTCAAATATAAGACGTCTCAGGATCCCGGATATCGGATGCGACTGAGAAAACTTTTAAATACCTAGAGATGGACTATTTTCACAGATATCATGTGAAAAATCACGTGAAAAATATTTTCATATCTATGTAACACTTGCTATCATACTTACTAAAGTAGCCTATAATTATTGTAGGACATTCTAAGCATCCTACAATGACATGCTTAGAATGTCATTGTAGGATGATGATATATTGTGGTTATAATTTTTACGCGAACTTAAAACTAAAGCTACGAGGGTTCCAACGCGCCCAGGTCTGAGAAGAGCCCACAACAAACTCAGCCGGCTTAGTATACACTAGCTTATGCCCGCGACTTCGTCCGCGCGGACTACACAAATTTCAAACCGCTAAGGAAGGATTTTTGAAAATTCAACCCCTAAGGGGGTCACCCTTAGGGGTTGAATTTTCAAAAATCCTTCCTTAGCGGATGCCTACATCATAATAGCTATCTGCATGCCAAATTTCAGCCCGATCCGTCCAGTAGTTTGAGCTGTGCGTTGATAGATCAGTCAGTCAGTCAGTCAGTCAGTCACCCTTTCCTTTTATATATTTAGATGATTCACCTAGTTGAATCATGTCTTCGACGAAAAAGTAATGTACATCGGCCTTTAGTATGACATTTCGGCTTTTTAGAGTGTTGTCTTTGTCACTCATACCTATATGACGTTTTGTCGGTCTCAATGACAGGGACAACGCTCTACAAATCTGCTATCTCTTTTTAAAGGTCGATGTACATTACTTTCGGCCGCGTACTGTACCTGGGCGTTTTTCAAAAAAGTTGTCCCATTATAAAAGTCGTTGTCCGGCCACTTTGATGGTAATTTGATCAAACTTTATGAAAAAAATAAGCTATTGTCTATGCTTACCAATATTGTTTAATATTTAATCTTTTATAATTTAATATCTTAATTCATTTTTAAGAGTTTTAAAAACATAAAATACCAAAAAATAAAAGAGAGGAAGTACCTTCTGACATATGTCCCACTAACACCTTGTCAAGTTTAGAGTCAAAAATTATACCGTCCAAAAATATTTCATGAATATTTGAACACTGAGGTAGTTAAGTATGATACTAATTTCAAATTAAAGCCCTAAAACAAAGACATTACGATAGAATTTTATTTAAAAAATACAATTTATTTGCTGTCCCGTGAAATTCGTGTTAGTGGAATTTCCGCTTACGCTACCGGCCTTTCGAGGTCTTCGAATGAAAATTGCACCATTTGCAAAATATTTTCGGAATACTGGCAACATTATTAGTCTATGGTAATCGCCATGTTGTATTTTACAAAAGCAGTCGCCAGAAAAACGCAACAGAAGTGGTTGCCTCGACTTGGTTCAAAAAATTTGTTCCACCAACGATACTGATTTTAATAGGTAAGGTTTGATTGCGCATTTGTGTTTGTATGTTATTAAAGAGATTTGTTATTCTTTATTTGGAAAGTAAAATTAAATCAGTCTAACCTTTGATTATTAATATGTAATATTGATTTTGAATTTTTAAGGGGTTGTATACGTCACCGCCATTACGCTACCGTGAACCACAGTCGCGTGAATGGAATTGAAAAGTAACGTAATGGAACAATAAAGGTGTTTTCATAGGAAGTTGGATTGTCATCATCATCATCATTTAAACCAACATAAAAAAGATAGAGGTAAGTTTTTAACCTATGATGTATTCTGGTGTGTTAGGCTATATAAACCGCTGTAAAAATATTGCGGATGTTAATTATTTCAAAAATAACGGATGGTCTCCTAAAAACGTTTCCTCATAGCTACAGCCGTTCCAGGACCTCTCCTTACTGACCCACTCAAATGAACCAGCCAGTATATTATATTCTTTAAATTTTATAATTTAAAAACTTTATAAAATATATGTTATAATAATTATTTAATTTACGTCTTAGATAGCCAGGCTACACTATTTCACTTGCAAAGATTTCTTTCCTGCGGGATATTCGGGATCAAGAGATGTCAATCGGTTCAGCAGTTTTTGCTGCAGGTTGTAACAAACGAAACTTCTCGTTTTATAATATTACTGTGATGATTAGCTACATAATAATATTTGATTTGTAATGCTATTTTTTTGTCTTTTTTGACCAATTATGCACGATGCCTTATGTTTCCTAAACGCGATTTTGTATTCCACTATACGTCACTGTCCCATTTTTGATAAAGGTTTATTTTTAGAGAAATGGCTATAAAGTCAGAGATATATAAATATTTTTATGTTTAGAAATGTTATTAAATAATTAGTTATTTGTCACAATTTAATATTAAAAAATTTATAAGAAAATAGTCAGTGTTTTATCAAAATTCTTTAGTACAAAACATCCAAAAGTAGCGTTAAAGAACATTTTTGTTAAAAACTTCAGTTCAATTTGATGTTATATGTTTAGTTTTAATTATTTTTAGAAGGCTGATTTGGTTAATTTTTCGACATTAAAGATAATTAATGTATAACTTGTTTTATTTCCCTGGAAATCCAATAAAAAGTCAGTGACGTAATGGAACTTCAATTGGGTGGTATCAAGTTAAAAATGAAAATATTTCCAATTATTACATTTATTTTTAATAAAATTTACTATTTTTATATAGTTTATACTATATATTTACAATATAATTACATTTTAAGGCAAAACTAAATTTTTATTTATGTGGAATTCCTATTACGCTACCGACAACTTTTTTGAAAAATGCCCACCTACCTAGTTATGCTGCATTGAATAAATAAAAGTTCCCATTGCACATCTTTAACTTAATGAAATCTATTGAAAACTAAAAGTTTACAGTAACCAGTGTTTCCATACGTAAATCGAGAATTACCGTGTTGAAGGGTTAAAATTACGGTGATTCTAGATTAAATTACGGTGGATTAGCTAAAAGAATACCGTGTAAATTACCGTGTCATTTTTAAAAGAAAAAAGTCACGAATTTGCTTTTTAATCAATTATTAATATTATTCTGAATATGACTCTCCTAGCATAGCAATATCTTTTTCATAAACGGATTTATTCATATTAATATTTTGTTAAATCTCATTAATTTTACATTTCACTCCTTCCTAATTACTTGAATAAGGACGAAAATAGATTGCTGAGATTTGATTCTTAAACCGAGAGCAAGAGAAATGTTGCCATTACGAAATATGCTAACGTGACTGAGATTCGTCCTCGTATTACGCAGTATATTATGATTTTTTAACGTGATTTTTGTATTACGGTGACACGGTCAAAGTAATGGCTATATTACCTTGACGGTAG
Organism: Maniola hyperantus; assembly: GCF_902806685.2. Lineage (NCBI taxonomy): Eukaryota > Metazoa > Arthropoda > Insecta > Lepidoptera > Nymphalidae > Maniola > Maniola hyperantus. Next base: position 7,099,767 of record NC_048558.1, read on the forward strand.
ATTAGGACTGAATTACGGTGCATCTACGGTAATTACCGTGTACATGGAAACACTGACAGTAACGGTGTTCCATTCGACTATCTCAGAGTCTGAACTTGCAACTCAATAACTTATTTAAACAAATTTGAGTCGAATTAAATTAAAGTTTGCATCAGTTTTCGAACTCTCCGACTTGTGGTTTGTGTTTACTTTAATGAACTTCCCGCTGCGTTATTGCCTTACTAGTTGATGCCCGCGACTTCGTCCACGTGGAATTAGTTAAAATCCCGTGGGAACTCTTTGATTTTCCGGGATAAAAGTAGCCTATGTCACTCTCCAGAAGACCTAACATGCGCCCCGGGAGAAAATTTTGTCTACGCATTATCTCGTGTTTTTTCATACAAATAAGACGAGTAAATGCGTAGACAAAATTTTCTCGTGGTGCGCATGTTAGGCATGCAGGTCTTTATCTATACCCATGCAAAAAATCACGTCAATCCGTTGCACAGTTGCGAGGTGATTGAAGGAGAAACTAACAAACCAACAAACCATCAAACAACACACTTTCGCATTTTTAAAAATTCCATTACAATCCCTTGATTGAAATCTTACCTGTTGATAAGGTTTTAATACGATTGGTGATCTTCTCATTCTGAGAGGAGACCCGTGCTCAGTAGTGGGCCGGTGATGGGTTGATCATGATGATGATGATGATCCAGAATTCAAACCCAACTCGGGACTGCAATGTACCCATGTATTTTTATATTGAACCATGAATCTAGTACATTGCTCGGTATTATAGATAACCTAATGAACCTATGATAAAAGCTCTGGAAATAGATGCTTAATATGTAGGTACATCTGACTTACAGGACTTTAGTTGGGTGGTCCCAACCACTAGCCCCATAATATTAAAGTGTGTTTGTTTGTTTGTTCATCAATCATGCCAGAGCAACAGATTGGCATGATTTTTTGCACTTAAATAACTATAGTTAAAGACTTGGAGAGCGATATCTAGGCTACTTTTTATCCCAAAAAATCAAAGAGTTCTCACGAGATTGTAAAAACCTAGGTATATCCACATTCCACACGAACGAAGTCGCGCACATCAGCTAGTTTGAATAAATGACTATGATTTTGATTTTGACTTTGAATACGACACAAAGGGGTCACAATAATTATTAATATCGATGATAACATATCGATATTAGGCTTGTATCGATATTACATCCATCATCCTTAGCAAAATTAATCCAGTAGGTATGCTTAGTACGAGATTTTATGTCTCACTAACGTTCATAGTATTCGAGTGTCGACGACCTTCCGCATTATAGTAAACTGGATCTTAACCTTGTTTTAAAGCTCAAGTTTGTCTACACATCTACAGCCAGCGCTCCAAGCGGAAACGTTGCGAAATTAAAATCAGTAGCATTGAATTTTTGACTTCAATTCAAGGCGCTTTAGGTCCATTTTACTTTGACGGTATTGTGTTTCGACTCTCGAATTCTTAGGAACGTTTGGTGAGACGCAAAATCTTGTACTAAGCCTACTGACAAGTAGAATGTTGCAGACCTAGTTAATAAATGAATGCATGTGAAATACCTAAAGTTATAATTAATGCAAATAATAATAAGTTATATATTGATTTGTTTACCTACTTTATAATATCAAGAAAGAGTAACGTTTGACATTTGATAAGAGATAAGACCCGTTATTTAAGGGATTGGTAACACAAAATGCGATACGGTAGAGCCGAGCGATGAATCTTTGTCCAATACATTATGCAGCACCTAGAAGTACTGTAAATTGTAATACAAGGAACTGTAAGTAAAAAAGCACTTGTAAACTTTTATAAGTGCTTTTGAAATATCACCGCACTAGTACCTATAAATAAAAACGTCCGCCGCGTTCTCACGGAGACCGCGGCGACGTTACGTAAGGCATACGTAACGTGTTTTTTCTCCTGCCGGACGGAACAGGAGGATTTCTTTAGGGCCGTCTTTAACCTATTGGAGGCCCTGGACACATCATTTGGGCCTAATCTTTTCGGGTCGGGGGTTAAAAACAAGAAGGATCGAATATAAGTCAGTCTTGACTAGTTAACAATCTCTATGGTCCTTTGTTTGAGAGGACCTTTTTGACCTTTGATTGTATCGAAATGAATATGTGTTTCGGTAATAAAATATCGGTCGGTCGGTTATACTTTGGGACTAGTGGGCCTCTGTCGATCGTGGGCCCTGGGCACGTGCCTAGAGTGCCCAGTGGGAAAGAGGGGCTTGGATTTCTTGAACTAAGATTGGATAACTAGAAAACGGACGGGACAAGACGTATCGTCCCGTATATTTTGTCGCTCTATTTTTATATGCAATGATGACGAAGTCAAGAAATCGTCCTGTTCCGCCCAGCACGAAAAAACTCTGTACGTACGTTACGTGTTAATTTCGAATCACTTAATAGAACGATAAATAGTCTACTACGCAGGTACAAGGTCGACGGTCTTTTACGTGAAATCAAATTGTACGCGCATAGCTGTCATCACGCTTTCTGTATGCCCAAGCCTTTAAGGGTTCGTATCGAAAGGTTAGTGTGTCCAATTATATTTGATGAAAGAAAATAGGTAAACATTCTAGACAGACATACCTAATTGTAATTACTAATTGCGCATCAAAAATTGAGTTCATTGACTTCTTCATAATTATTTCTATACTATAACTACGGAAATTCCGTAAAAAGCTACATTTTTGATAGCATTTTATAAATCAACGCTTATTCGTTCAAAATACGTATCATAATATACCTACCTAATTGTTGCGCTAAAATTTAGAGTCTCTAAATGTAAAATTCATGATCCGTCCTTTTTTAGCAATGATAAAAAGAAAAAGATGCAGATACTGTAAATTTAATTTAGAAGAAAAACAACAGAATCGGCGCCATATCTTGTAGGATCATAGGGAATCCTTCGTGTGCAAGTGCGACTTACACTTAACCGGTGTTTTACTTTTGAAAAAAGACATTAAATTAATTAATTAAACCGCTACCATACAAAATTTGCTTTTCATATGACCACAAAAACATGTAGGCAGATATATATTTGTTTGACAGATAATAATTTTATACCTGCATATTAATAATTTATGTATACGTACGGGTTCATAATTAGTTGAAAAATGCTAATTCGTAGGGCGGGTTTGCAGGCAGCTGTCAGAAATGACGCGCCAAGTGTGAAATTGCGTAATGGGCAACCCTGATTGTAGGGTTGATATTGGAAATACTCGGGGATAATTTGCGCGCGGGTCCGCCGAGTTAATGATAAAGAATTAAGATAATGATGCAAAGACGCCGAATATATTTTCAGAAATTATCTGACATCTTTTAACATTACCATTTTAAGGATTGTACGGTACATAACGCACTAAAGCGGCGCTGCACAGCCTTCATCACGCGTTGCTGCGCGTCGCGGCTGGAGAGAATATTGTGAAGCGCAGCGACGCGCAGTGCGGCGAGGCTAGTGCGACATACCCTCATAAGTATCATAGTATATCCTCAAAAGTCCCAACCTCTAGGATGTTGGCTCCCCCCCCCCCCCCCCCCCTCTTCACTGTCGCTCATCTTGCGACGTTGTTGCTCGTACGTCGGATATAGAAGTGACGCGAGCTGCCGCGTACCTACTGTAGTTGTAGTGCGATAGGTACCGTCAAGCGGCCTGAAGTGACGCGCCCTGCAGCGACGCGAAGCGCAGCTCAGATGCATACAGACCTTTTTCTCTCTGGTTTGATTTCCGCAATTAAACGTTTCCGTCTGTTGTGCGTGCATATAGACCTTAAGTATGATGATAAATATAAGAGAAACGCCAGAACGCCGAAGAGTTTTGTGCGATTTTTTGCTAGATCTGTCCCTAGCCTTAACCTCGTTAATCTACGTATGTTTCCACTAATTTACATAATTAACAAAGGGTATCGCAGGTGTACGAGGTGTATGGGAACAGAACAGAGTGAATTTAATAAGCACGTCATTAATCTTGATAAATAATCCGTAGCGCGTCGCGACGGGATTTGCTCTTGTTAACTGCTTAATGACGCCGCGTGCTGGCGTGTTGATCAACCATTAAGTACACGTGTATTTTTAGGGTTCCGGACCAAAATGGTAAGAACCGGCCGAGTGCGAGACGAGGAAGCAAACCTTCTTTCTTTGTAGGTATATACAGGATGTTACCAGAACGCTAGCAAAAACGAAGATCGGTGATACTACTGATGATTACTGATATTATGAAGACGCCAAAAAAACACGAAAAATCCAAAAATATTTTGTAAAAGCTTACGATATATTGCAAATGAAACATCTGGCTGACGCTAGAGGTCAATGAACGTTGTGTATGTAGGCCATTCCGAGTTAATGCCACGTTGTAGGCGGGGCATTGACCCAAGTTTTGCACGCTATACATTGCGGGGTTGAAAAATACTACATCACTAAAACTACAAAATGAGACAAATGATTATAGGTATTGGATTGTGTTTAGGTAGTAAACAATAGCTCAACCGGTAAAGGAGTGGACTGAAAACCGAAAGGTGGTTCAAAGCCCGCCCGTTGCACTATTGTCGTACCTACTCCTAGCACAAGCCTGACGCTTAGTTGGAGAGGCAAGGGGAATATTAGTCATTTAACATGGCTAATATTCTTTTTTGTTTTTTTAAATAATAATACCTAACGCTAAGTTTTTGCTAGCGTTCTCTGGTCACTCTATATAATATACGGCCTTTGCCTTGCTTGCTCGACTTGGCGGCGGTGGAGATTATGACATCGAAAAACGCGAGTAGGTATTTGAGGCTGCTGCGTCCCGTTGCTAACCACTCAGTGGCCATGCGGTTAGACCTCTAAGCGATGCTACTCATTAAAAAAAAACTCATAAAAAATTAAGTGAAAAAATTGGAGTACGGTCCACAAAAAACACTGAACGCTGTTGTACACGTTCTTACGCTATAAATCATTTATTACGTATTAAAGCGTAACGACTGCTAATGTCTTTTACAATGGATGTTGGGTCCAATATTGGAACAAGGCTTGGCCCAATTTTCTATTAAATAATAATAATGTTATGGTCTACCAGTTGTAAAAACTGCCAGTTTTTAGGGTTCCGTACCTCAAAAGGAAAAACGGAACCCTTATAGGATCACTTTGTTGTCTGTCTGTCTGTCTGTCTGTCAAGAAACCTACAGGGTACTTCCAGTTGACCTAGAATCATGAAATTTGGCAGGTAGGTACATCTTATAGCTGACATTTGGGGAAAAATCTGAAAACCGTGAATTTAGGGTTAGATCACATAAAAAAAATTGTGGTCATGAACTAATAACTAATATTTTCTACTGTCGAAGTGAGATAATATATCAAGTGGGGTATCATATGAAAGGTTTTCACCTGTACATTCTAAAACAGATTTTTATTTATTTTTATACATCATAGTTTTTGAGTTATCGTGCAAAATGTCGAAAAAATACGACTGTAGTACGGAACCCTCATTGCGCGAGCCTGACTTGCACTTGGCCGGTTTTTTATAAATGAAATTTTTTTTTTAAAGTAAAAAAGACTTTTTTAAAGTCAATGCTTTTTTATAATTCACCTTATTTTACGTTACGTTACATTGGAGGATACAATGAATAAATTAAGCAGAATGGGTGTAGAACCTAAATAAATAAAGTTGTATGTATGCATGCACAAAAAATAAAAAATAAAAAATAAGAGAGAAGGGCTTGCTAAGATAGAATTTTGAGAAATTCCAAAGGAATAGTAAAAATTAAAGCACAAAGCAAACGAAGTCCGCCATTTTGGCTTTTTAAGAAATTTTGGTACCCAGCGAAACTCGTGCCATGAGGACGATTCTAATAACGTAAAATTTATTAAAATCCCTTGAACCGTTGAGTAGTTACAAACGGACATAGGAACGGACATACATACATAAATTCATACATACACACAGGACTAACACATAACCCTCCTTTTTTTTGCTTCGCTTCGCCGTAGTCGGGTAAAAAATAAGGTCACATCGCAATAAAATTAGCCCCTATCAAAAGTAACGGAATGGCCGACAATGACACCCATAAATAAAAGACCTTCGATATCTCCATAATCTGGAGTTAGCTCGTAAAGAAACTACATTAAAAAGCGATCAGGCGAAAGATTTTTTTCTTGATTAAGCGACTTCGCAAGACGTTGGGCCATCGAGATGTCATACTACTAGAGGCTAATTTCATACATCAGGCGTCCAAAATGCGCAGCCACCCATGATCACAAAGACGGACACTTGAAACAAATCGTAAAAAAACACGAATGTTCTGGCATGGTTCAAATAATGAAGTGGAAAATAAAATGAAATTAACTCCACTCGATATTTTAAATGAGGCGGAAATCGCACAAAATGGTCTTTTGTTTTTTTTAAAACTCTCAGTTAATTATTCTCAAATACTAAAGGGTATTCAAATCTATTAATCAGTACTAGTAGATAGGTATATCTACTTAATTATTAGTAGATAAGTATACTTAATTATTCACCTAGCCTAGGTGAATTAAGTATACAGCACCAACCATCTTAGACTACAACGGTGAGATCGCATTCAAGAACTGATTTGTGAGCGAATAAAAAAAAATTAAAAAGTCAGGCTGTGGTAACTAGCGGATCATTGCATCCTCTAATAATATGACATCTCACTGGACTGACCAATGTTTGAGCAATAATCTGAAAACAGTAAAAACTAAAAAGTTGAGCGATTAAAGGTTTCATGGGTTCCGTCGTTGCGAGATTAAAATGAGTGGGTTCATTGAAGCGACAAATATTTTATGAACTATGACGAATTGCATAATATACTTAGATAACTGTTCTTGTTATTTTACGCAAAAACAGTTGTGTAACAGTGTAAAACTTTTTTTTGAACACTTTTTGGGTTAAAGGTATGTAATTCTAATAATGAAAACCGAAAATCTAAATATGAAAACCGAGCAATGTTAGGTATATTTTAGTTGCTAAAACTTGTTACATTTTAATATATCTATATTCTATACTAATCAACTGACTAAATATTCCAAATAAATCGGTTACCTATGTAGGGTGTAGATCCTGGCATTTGAAATTGGTCAAGTAAAAAGCTTTTAGAGAGAGAAAAATGAGAAAGAGTGTCATAGAAATGGCACTAAGATTTTTTTTTAATTAGAAGATGAATACTTTCTTTTGTGCCATACTATTGCAAGGTCAACAAGGCATTTCAAGGGGCGTTTTACGCCGAAGCAGCAACATGCGACAATGTGGCATGCTATAAAGTGGCATGCTTTTTACGCCGAGACAACATCGTGTTGTAGAATTGGAACATGACAGTACGATAGTCCGCCGATGATTTTTTGTTGCATTTACAATTAGTGTACCTTGCGGTCCTGTGGCATGCCCTAATATGGCACTACGTTGTTCTGGCGTAAATGAAACTTAATGTAAATTTGACTGTGTCCCGTTCGGGTGCAAATATGTTAACTTACATAAATAATGAAAGAGACTAATAAAACACAATACCCAAAAAAGAACTCTGACACAAATCGGAGGATTTCCGATGATTTAAGTAAAAAAAAACTTTAAAACCTGCTTTTAGTGCCAATTGACGTATAAAAACTACATCAAAGCTTTGTGATTTTTCCGATAATATTATTGAATTACGCAAAGGTATATTCGGATTCAGAGGTTTTTAGATTTCCATTACGGTACCTTGATAGGCGGATTAGAGAAATCTATTTTTTTCTAGATTACGCACCTTTTTTCTTTAATCTTACTAAGGTCAGATTTTTTCTAGTTCAAGGAGAAAGAAACCTAGATTCGATTTTGTTGACTACAACGAAATCACTTCTAGTAAATTTTGTTGCGTTGCTATTTGGAGACCTAGTTACGTTTTTTGCAATATCATCAATTATTTATCACAGAGAATAAAATTTAAATTATAATCCATACTAATATTATAAATGCGAAAGTGTGTCTGTCTGTCTGCTAGCTTTTCCCGGTCCATCTGTTTAACCGATTTTGATGAAATTTGGTATAGAGACAGCTTGCATCCCGGGAAAGGACATAGGCTACTTTTAATCCCGGAAAATTAAAGAGTTCCCACGGGATTTTCAAAAAACCTAAATCCACGCGGACGAAGTCGCGGGCGTCATCTAGTATCTTTATATTATGTAGGCCAACTGTAGCTCTTATGATACGTTTAGACTCTAACACTGGTCCGGAAAGCAGATTTTACTAAGTAGAAAGAATAATCAGGTAGGTACCTACTCAAAAAGGTCTAGCAGGTACTGCTTAATCAGGTATAGTAATGATCATCAACCCATCACTGGCTCACTACTGGGAACGGGTCTCCTCACAGAATGAGAAAGGCTTAGGCCATAATTCACCAAGCTGGCCAAGTGCGGATTGGCCGATTTCACACACCTTTGAGAACATTATGTAGAACTCTCAGGCATGCAGGTTTCCTCACAATATTTACTGAATGCGTGTAAATAAGATGCCTATTCACTCTTGCCTTGAAGGTACTTAAGTTATACGTGGCGTTAGTTATGTATATACGTGATTCCTCACGGGACACCGGAAGGTATCACCGGTAGGTATGATATTCTAAAGGGCAGGTTTTAAATAAAATTTTCAATTAGCGAAAAACTCTTTTAACAAATTAAAAATAAATACCAATCTGTATTGAAAACACATTTTTATCTTTATTAAGACTTTTTTTTATAAAAAATACTATAAGTAGTTAAATAAAGAGAAATAAAGAACAATCAAATTATATTACACTTTCCATAATAATAATATTTCTGTTAACAAATACACTCCCGCACAGAGAAAAAGCCTTTTTATCTTTTTCACCTGAATATTTAAATATTGGAAATCCTTTTTTGTGTCTATTTTTATTTTAAATAATTCACAAAAGCAATCCGATATGCACAATGCACGTATTAAAAGATTGGGGTATTTTGTATCTGTTAAGCTGGTTGCATACATATAACTTTTAACAATTTTATCAAAAAACTAGCTGACCCGGCGAACTTCGTACCGTCTTAGACTTAATTAAGTATTATTACGAATCTTTTGTATGGGAATATAGAAAAGTGTTGTTTTTAGACTTTATTAGGCAATTTTTTTAATTTTTCTCTCCGTAAGAACTATCCTCGTACATCTAGGAATATTATAAAAAAAGAGTTAGCGAAATCGGTTCAGCTGATCTCGAGATTTGCGCTTAGTAACACATTCAGCGATTCATTTTTATATATAGAGATATTTTCGGATAGTATTTTGTAAAAAAAAACAATTAGTTAAGTACATTTAATTGTATTTTTAAGAAAAAGACAACTCTAGTAGCAAGCCAGTACTAGTACGCTCGTAGGTGTCAAAAGGTGCTTACTGCTTATTAAACCCTGCGCTGCGTACCTAAGCTGTGTCTCTACTCCTTAGACTGGGGACACACGAAGCGTTGCGGCGCCGCACTGCAAAGATTTCACCGTATCAGCGGGCACACGAGCGGTGCGGTGCCGCAACGTTGGTGTGTCGCAGTGCCGCCGTAGCAGCGTTGGACAGTCTGTTAATAAAAACAACTGAACGGTGCCGCTCCCGTCGCAACGCATTCACCCCTCCCCGCCTCGTCTCGGTGGTTGCAAGTCGACGTAAGACGTAAGACGTAAGACGTAAGACGCAACGACACCGCTCCGGCGTCGCACCGCAGCGCCGCCGCCGTAACAATAAAATTTGTCTCCAAATTTTGCTATCCATATCCATTCCTTCCAGAATGAGAAGGGTTTAGGCCATAGTCTACCACGCTGGCAATTGGCAGACACCTTTCAGAGCATTATGGAGAACTCTCAGGCATGCAGGTTTCCTCACGCTGTTTTCGTTCACCTTTAAAACAAGTGATTGCTTAAAACGTTCAATAACAATTATCTAGTTGCTATTTTTTAATTTAGCCAGTCAAAAAACTCGCTAAAAATTATCTGTGAGTAACTAGCCTTAAACTGCCTGCATAATAAATGTTGTGCATTTATTTTAACGCATCTCTTAATGATGCTGTTGGCCAAAATACTCTCCGATTACCTCGAAATCTCAATCGTGGCCGGGACACGTAGTGATGGGAAAAGCTGATATCGATGTTATGTTCCGTTGTCACGACACGACCTTAATAATCTCTTTCGTGTTTTAAGCTGGTTTTAAGTGATTTAAATCACTGTGCTAATTTTTTCAATCACTGCCATTTGTTTTTGTAAAGGTTAATTAAGGACCTCTTTTGGTTTATTATATGGATACGGGCAGATTTAAGAAACGGATTTCTTCACACATGGTTACTTTTATCTAAATATTTTATATTTGACGACTTCCCTGGCGCAGTGGTAAATACTGTGGTCTTATTAGTGGGAGGTCCCGAGTTCGATTCCAGGCAGGGGTTTGGAATTTTATAATTGCTAAATTTCTGGTCTGGTCTGGTGGGCAGCTTCGGTCGTGGCTAGTTACCACCCTACTGGCAAAGCCGTACCGCCAAGCGATTTAGCGTTCCGGTACGATGCCGTGTAGAAACCAAAGGGGCATGGGTTTAATAAAAACTGCCACTAAAAAAAAATATCTCTGTTATGATTTAGAGTTGCAGACTGCCACGCTTTCGCATTTATAATCATGATCAACCCATTGCCGGCTCACTACAAAGTACGGGTCCCCTCTCAGAGTGAGGAGGGCTTTGGCCATAGTCTACCACGCTGACCAAGTACGGATTGGCAGACTTCACACACCTATGAGAACATTTTGGACCTAACTACTTGGCTATCAGCTTATAGATATTATTAATGTTAGTGTGGATTTCTCGAAATCGCCATCGCAGTTAAAAGACGTGGTAGAGATGGGAAGCTCCGATATCGATGTTATATTTGGATGTCACGACGAGCGCTAAATAACTGAGCGTGAAACACCAATTTTTTCGTGTCTTAAGACTTTTAAATTAATTCATCTGTGTTAAGGTTTTGTTTAATTTATTGACTTTCCTTCGAAATTGATGACACTGTGTAAGATAAATGTAGGAATTGGTCACACATGAAATTGATATCACAAAAAACTAAACAAAATTAAATACGACCATATAAGGGAAATAAGAAAAATTACTTACCCTGCCTAACCCTGGTAACGGTCCGCCATTTTGTTGAAGCACGCTTGAAGGTGTTAAAAGGTGCGTAAACCCCGCACCAATATCTATGTAATTGTAGTTTATGTGTCACACACACAAGCATACGATTTGTCTTCAAATTTTTTTAGTAGAGTACGCGTATAACTTCCGAACGACTGCACTAAATTGAAGAAGAAGAAGCTAGAGTTGGTAAATATCTTTTTCTAAAAATGATATGAAATGTGCACAATTCATACCGTGTAGATTGGTTCGAAAGTTAAACTTCCCGGAGAGTATTGCTACTGTCCAGAAAAGTAAGTATGGAATTTCATTTCTGGACAGTAGATATTACTACAACTGTCCAGGAAAGTAAGTTTGAATTTGGAATAGTGTTTGTTCCTCCCAACTATTCAGAAAAGTTAAACGTAGTGATTATATACTCTTTGGTTACTATGATAAGTTTGAATTTGGAATAATCTTTCTTCCTGAATTAGTCTGAGTTCCTGACTGAGGTTCCTGAATATCTTGTATATTTTTAATAGGTATCCTTTTTTTTTTAGATTAAATAGTTTGAATTCCGAACTCTACCGAGCGCTTTCAGCGCTCACAACACGGCACGGTTATCTGTATCGGATTTTTTATAGTAAAAGTTTAAAAAGTTAGATTTTTTGTTTTCATATTAAAAGGGGCAAATTGACTGTTCTTTTTAAATTATTTATTAAAAACAAGTTACCTACTAGATAAAAGGAGTTCAAGTAAGGATAGTATGGAATTTACTTGCACACCTAATTTGAGAGAGGAGGCCGAATTAGCAAAATACATAGTAGGTATATATACTATTTTAAATAAATTACTAGTTTAATTTTTTCAGAAAACGCTTATTCCCGGTCTCGTGCAGTAATGTACTATTGATTTATCGATATTTTGACCAAGTTGCTTAGATCATAATCACGATCATAGTGCAGTGCATCAAATTAAGTTGTTATCGACATTTTTTAAAATCAGATTTTTTCAAGTTTTTTGAACGCTCTTTAGGTATCTGTGTAGAATTATCTGATAAATTACAATGACTAGCTGTTTTCCGTTGCAGGCTATTGGTTAGAATTTCGGTCACAAGAACTAATTTGATTAAAAGTTTCCCCGGTCTCCCCTGACCCAGCAGTTCTCGGATTTAAATCAGGGTTTGTTAGTTTTAATTGTGCCATGGAGAATTCATTATCTGAATTTACTATCGAATATTAGGGTTTCCAAATTCACCAAAGTGGTCAAAGTCAAATAATTTATTCATCAGTAGGCACTATTTAATGTTGTATAGAAGCAGGCGTTACTTTGCGGAAATCCATGATATTATACAATGAACTAAAAGCTTAGTTTGTATAATCTGCTGAAACAGATCAAATCTGTATGGTACAACATGCAGCATGCGACATGCACCGCCCGCCCTCCCACTGCTAAACATGCAGGGAAAGCCAACCACCAGGCAAGCAATACGCACCACCACCACGCAGCACCACACAAATCCCAAAACACACTCGATGCACCTTTCGCCCTGACACCGGAGCACAAAACAAAGCTGGTTTACATGAAATAAAAATAGGTACATAGGTATTTTGATTTTATACGCCATGGTTTTAAAAGTTCCAGCTCTGTAAACACGTTGTATCGTTGTTCACTAAAAAGGTTTAAATAATTCGCTTTGAAATAAATTGGTTACACATTGCTTTGAGAAAAAACATAATATATAAGTAGGTAAGTACTATTTTTCTTCACTTAAGAAGAAAATGTACATTAATGAGAAATCTTTGTAAGAAATACGCAAGGTTTTTTATAATATATTCTACATTATATTTTCATAATATCATATTATTAACAATTGTATCATTTTCCCAAAAAGGATTTCGCTTTGTTTTAATGTGTCTAAACTAAAACCCGACTACGATCGTCTTAATAAACGCTGAAATATTATAGTAAAATTGTTTTTCTGTCGTTTGGTATATTTTAATCCTGTAGTATATGTATATTTATGAACTCAAAATTTTCTCCTCTTTCATTTGACATATCCCACTCGATACAATAACAAAAAAAAGTTTTTGAGACTCCCATTTTTTGGCTGCAACATCCGCCATATTGATTTTGTTCATTTAAAATGTAGCCTATGTTACCTTATTCATTAAAATAATTCATTTAAAATGTAGCCTATGTTACCTTATTCATAAAAATGTAGCCTATGTTACCTTATTCAATAAAATAGGCTCAGTAGTTTAGGCGCTATGGTGGAAAATACGTAGATACTTACATACATACATACACTGCTAAAATCATAACCCTTCCTTTTAGCTTTGCCGTAGTTGGGTAAAACCTTAGGCTGAATCATTACTTGCCAGCAGTCGATTGCAGCCAAGCGCTAGTCTTTAGATTTAAAAAAATGCGTGCCACTGTCCAAAGACCAAAGTCACCTATTTGGCTTTGATATTATTGGATCTGGCAGTACCAGCATTATATTGTCCTTATAAGAACTAAATATACTCCTTTCGACGAAGACCTTTTAACGTTAATAGACGTCCGAATAAGGAAAGGGGTTTACTTTTCTTGGCGCGTCCCGCTCTAATAAGATTTACTGGTATCTATTTAAAAACAAACGAAACAAAAATGCGCTTCGACGCTCACAAGTTACTATTTGAGAGGAGCATTGTCTAAAACGGGAACGAAAAACACTGTTATACGTTAGATGTATCGTCACAAATAGGGTTTTCTTTTTAAAGTTTTTTAAAATGTAATCGACCATCAGAAATAGGTTTTTTATAGGAAGACACATTATAAAACTATTACCTGCTAATACTTAGGTACTTATTAAGTTTATTTCATAAAAGCTACATCATCATCATCATCATCATATAGCATCATCATTGCATCGCAAAAATAATAATAAACTAAAACAAATATAAGAGTAGGTACAATAATAATTAATTGCTACTGAAAGGCATTGCCATAAACTAAACGCGATTAAAGTTCAGTCTGCATATCTGTTTCTTGTCATTAAAAAAAAAGTTAATTTTATTACTGCCAAGTTACTCGACGACGCGACGTCTAATTCACTTATTCCATAAAATGTAACTTGTTTTCATATCCAGAAAAAATAAAATAAATTAATCATTTTAAACTTAATTTGTATAATACGTATATAAACTCTTCGGATGGAACAGAAACTATCGACAAATCACCATAATATTGTTCTGGTAATTTTACGATGTTTTTATGATAGTTTTCTATTTTTCTGATATATTTCTCCTAGCTGAGGTACTCTTGTCATATCTTTCTGTAGGTGCGTATGACAAACATAATTCCATAATTTAGACCATATTAATGTACAGCCGGATCACCGCAAATCTTCGTTCGGCATATGTTACTGACTTAAGGTGACCATCAATTCTTGCACATTTGGAAGATATATTATAGCCGCCATTTTATTAGCTTATGCTCGGTACTTCGTCCGCGTGGACTACACAAATTTCAACCCCCAATTTCATCCCCTTAGGGGTTAAATTCTCAAAAATCCTTTCTTAGCGGATGCCAACGTCATAATAGCATAGCTGCATGCCAAATTACCGCCCAATCCGTCCAGTAGTTTGAGCTGTGCGTTGATAGATCAGTCAGTCAGTCAGTCAGCCAGTCACCTTTTCCTTTTATATATAATTATATGGCTATTATAAGGTAATTAATAAATAATCTTCTTAGCTTGTTAAAACCTGTCGAAAGCTTAATCGAGTGATTAAAGACTAGCTAAATGAAATAAATACCATTACATACAGTACCAGGCAGAAAATATTGTACATCGACCTTTAGAAAGAAATAGCGGTTTTGTAGAGCATTGTCTCTGTCGTTGAGACCAGCGTGGAGCAACAGAACGTCACATAGGTATGAGTGATAGCGACAACGCTCTACGAAGCCGAAAACCTCTCTCTAATCGTAGATGTACAACATTTCCTGCCGGCGACTGTACTTGTATTTATTAACTTAAAACTTAATTACTCAGCTGGCATTTAGATAAATCTTCTCTCTTCTGAATAATGTACAATTTATAACCACGGGATATTCCACAGTATCCCATTATAATGGCGACTCTAGTCGGTTGCAATTTGCGGATCGTACTTAACATTAAGCACACGCGACGCACTGCGTTAAGTTGTATACACACGCATACATAGTATACTGGTTTTGAAAGTAGGTATAGGTATCGTATACTATACGAAACATCATGAGTTGTTTATGGGCTTCTTCTCAGATCCGGGTGCGTGTCGAATGCTTGCAGCTTTAACTTTTGAGGACGACAATAGTAATTATTTCATTATTTATCCTACTCCTAAGTACTAAACCTAAGCCCAAACTTTCATTACTTGTAGTTATCAACTTAAAAACTTATTTAGATGAATCTTCTTCCTTCTGAATAATGTACCATTTTTAATCCCGGGATATTCCACAGAATCTCATTATAATGGCGACTCTAGTCGGTTGCAATTTGCGGATCGTACTTAACATTAAGCACACGCGACGCACTGCGTTAAGCTGTATACACACGCATCCATACTGGTTTTTGAAAGTAGGTAGATATCGTATATTATGCAAAACATCGTGAGTTGTTTATAGGCTTCTTCTCAGATCAGGGTGCGTGTCGAATGCTTCCAGCTTCAGCTTTTGAGGACGACAAATGTAATTAAGTATTTCATTACTTATCATCAGGTATATTTTTTACAAATCAAAAAAAATATGTTTAAATAGTAGAGCGAGCAAGGCAAAATATAGACTTACGTATAGGTTTTTATTAAAGACATTTAACTCTTTAGTTACAACTTAAAATATTCCAACAAGTCATAATTAAAAATTTAAAAATTTGACTACCGTGAATTTTTTTCCTCATCCATCCGCTCCCCCCTCCGCTCCGCTCCATGGATGAGGAAGGCAGAGGACCGTGTTTGGTGGCGCGCTCTTGGAAAGGCCTATGTCCAGCAGTGGACACAAACAGGCTGATGGATTGGATTGGATTTTTTTTCAAAAATATTATAGGCAGTGTCTCTCTGGACGACATTGATGGAAGTTTCTAACGGTGCATACAAATATGTAAGTTATGGCGTAATAAAGAAACCCATACATCAATCGCGTACAAACAACATTAGCAAAAAAAAACTAATTTACACCAGACTTCTTTGAACTATTCGTTATAAGTATTTTTCTCATAAATATATACAGCATGTACAGGGCTTAAAACGTGGCATGAAAAATATGTAGCTTTCATTACAGACCTATATTACATCTAGATAATGACTACTAATTTACGCTTGTAGCTTTTTATATATCTATTTTTGAACTACACCGCTTTTTATAATAACCTGCGTGTTAATACCATATCATGTGCACTATTAAGTGGTAAGTATATATATATTATAATTTAAGAATAGCATTTTTAAATTTCTTAAAGTAGGTAACTATTTATTATCACAATATTGTACCGCAGAGAGATTAGATAAGCCCTTTGGTATATTTCTATTTTATTAGGTCTTTGTTCTTGTTTTATATGTTTAAATAAATGAAATGTTTTTTACTTTTAATTTAGATATATAAAAATATTTCTTTGTATACCGTTGGCTTCCTATTAAATAAAAAGTCTGTTTAGTAATAAAAAATTAAACAGGTTTTGCAAACATTACCTTAACTGACTATCACACGGTACATTTTTTATCGATAAAAATTTCCGATGGTGGACTTCACTATAGAAATTAATATTTTTACCATTTAATTTTTTTAATAACAATAATATTAACTAACGTATATTAATATGTATTTACAAGTTTTAAATATATTATGTGCATAATTTTCGAGTTTGATTTAAAGTTCAAATTAACAGAAATACCTTTAACAAATTAAAAAGGCGAAACTTTAAAATTGGTCGTAGAGATTATTTTGTTGATTGTTTTGTTTATGTCGGTCGACTAAGGTGAACCAAATGAATAAATAGCGATTTTGACTCGCACTTTTTTTTCAAGATTAATTAAAATTACTTAGTTTAGTAGGTTTATTTATGTTATGTAGGTAGGACGTCGTAACTTTTTTCATAGTTACCTATTAGATTTTTAATACTTATTATAAAAATATTCTGAAGTGTAAGAAACAACTTTGTGAAAGGGGAAAAGGCACGCGGCGGCCTTTGGTAGCCTTTTAAAAACTTGCGAATATTTCTTTCAGGCCGCTTTCAAACGAATAACGAAACGACTTTTGAAGAATTTTTTAACGAAATACTACCTGGGAACTTGTTTTGACGACTTTTTAACTGGAACGTTTTCAATTTTCATTGCATTTTCTCTGTGGGAACACTTTTCCGAGGACGTTCAGTACGCAACTTCTTTTTAGGGTTCCGTACCCAAAGAGTAAAACGGAGCACAGTGGCATAGCATTAAGTTAGTCGGTGTCGTCAGTATAATATTGTATTTTAATATAATAAGTATTGTAATATAGGTAATAGATAGAAAACCAACAGACTATTAACAAAATGACTATGCTTGGAGTTACTCTACGTGATCAAATCAGAACTGAGGAGATCCGTAGAACTAGAGTAACCGACATAGCTCAACGGGTGGTGAAGCTGAAGTGGCAATGGGCAGGGCACATAGTTCGATAGAAGTTGGGGTCCCAAGGTGCTGGAATGGCGACCTCGCACCGGAAAACGCTGCAGCGATCAAAGACCCTCAACAGGTGGACGGACGACATCAGGCGAGTCGGAGGGAGCCGCTGGATTCAGGCGGCGCAAGACCGTGGCGTGTGAAAGTCTCTACAAGAGACCTATGTCCAGCTGTGGACGTCTATTGGATGATGATGATGATGATTAACAAAATAGCATGTCACTGTTCTGTTAATAGAACTAACTAGTAACGATTCTTTCGTCTCCCCTTTGATTTTATAATTAAATCAAGGGTCAAAAATAATGAATCAGCCTGAAGTGAATCAGGGGAACGCATTGACTAACACGTGTAGGAGAGGACAAATCTACTCATCTGATACAAAGATATAATTACTAACCTACCTGACACTGGCGAAGTGCATTGTGCTGGTTAGGCACTACAAAAGCTACAAAACAAGAATAGAAAAACAAGAAGGATAACTATATGTATGAATTACTTCATTGTTTATTTCTAACAGTTTACGCATAAGTAGTATTCATTTTTATATGCATGTTTATTATAAAACCAGTGTATACTTACCAAAATAAAACAAATGTCATTTCTTAGGGGGAGACATTGCATCACGACATACTTTCCTAAAAAATTCAAAATTCAAATAATTTATTCAAAATAGGTAATAAATTACGCCTTTTGATAGTCGGTTGTTGGATTTGTAATATATAGTGGTGATAATTATTACGCGAACTTAAATCTAAAGCTACGAGGGTTCCAAACGCGCCCAGGAAAACTATGCCAAAATAAAAGCCATCGCTATCAACATCACATTAAAATAGTACGCCCGCACGCACATTTCTGTGTGGTGGCATACAATTCTTTGACCAAGTGGTCAGATAGCCGTGGGATGATATAGCGCCTCCCTATCAAGGGTGGGTTGATTTTTGGGGTAATAACTAGTTGTGGTATGATTCAGCAGATTTGTCTACGGTGCCATATGTGTGACTTGTCTATTATGATAAGAGAAATGAGTGGGATTGTGGTTTAAAATGATGGTATTATTTAGTTGTAGATACATGAGGGTTCAATAATTTTGCAACGTCATTAGTAGATAAGCCATAAGATAAAACTAACTATTTATTTTACTTTAGAGTTGAGAATACAGTTTTTTTGATTTTTTGGTACTTCTACGATTTATTGTATTTTTAAAATAAACAGTTCTTTCCATAATATATTTAAAATAAGTAATCAGTTTATTTTGAATAACTTATCACCATCATCGTCAACCGATAGCTGTCCACAGCTGGGCATAGGTCTCTTGTAAGGACTTTTACAAGCTAAGCTTGCGACGCCTGAATCCAGCGGTTCCCTGCGACTCGTTTGATATCTGTCTATCTATAAGAAGAGTCTACCAAACGCTGCGCTTTGCGGTGCGAGATCGCTATTCTACCATACCTTGGGACCCCAACGTCTATCGGTTTTTCAAACTATATGCTCTACCCGTTGAGCTAGGTTTCTCGGTTACTCTGGTTCTCCTACGGATCTCCTCACTTTTGATTATAATAACTACTTACATAATTAATATAATTATTAATATAGTCAAATTAATAAAATAAGAACTTACCTTTGATTCCTTTAGCAAGACATGAAAAGTGAAATATTGATAAATTAAAAGCCTTGTCGAAAACAAAATTTCAATAAACATGACCAGAGTGAACTAGAGTGAGAGAACTATCAGTTTGATTCTGAATCGACAATATTATGTCAAGTATTAGGCTATGGTGACTTAAAATTATAGAAAAACAGGGCTACATTCTCAGAATAATGAGAGTCAAATGTACTAACGCGGAGCGAGACCAATAAATAATTAATCTATGGTACTAACATTTGACGCCTGCTAGTGACGTCGAAGCCTCGATGTTTTGTTGGAAGGGCTGAGGGTGTTTGTGCACTCATCCGTGATTGTACGGATCCGTGAAAAAAATACGAATCGAATGTATGTATTTGTATGACGGCCACTTCGAAGAATCACGAATACGAACCGAATACGGATGAGTGCACAAACGCCCTAACTGTCGATGTCGTGAACTGTGACAATGAAAAATAGATTAAACTTAACGTTTTCTGCGTAAAATGTAACGAGAAAAAGCAATAATTTTGAAACTATTTAGAACGCTGTCAAACCTCGGAAAGTTCGGGAACTTCTTAAGAGCGTCCTTAAGATCAGCTCCTATTAGTGGGGCATGAATTCACACGAACTAGCAAAGGCCTTGCTTGGCTTAACCTGCGTGCCGCGTTTGAACTACTTGCCTGGTTCAAACTTCCTTAAAATCACATGCCAATTTAAATCTTAGTGACATTAGGATAATAGCTGTGCATATCTATTTTTTTCAAAATATATAAAAGGAAAAGGTGACTGACTGACTGGTCTATCAACGCACAGTTCAAACTACTGGACGGATCGGGCTGAAATTCGGCATGCAGATAGCCATTATGACATATTATACAAAAGTATTGCCTCTATCACGCTTCATTGGGAAGGAAGGCTCGCTGCGACCCATCTGATGTCGCCTATCTACCTGGTGGGAGGTTTGCCAAAGCTGCACTGTCCGGTGCGATGTCGCCATTTTAGCACCTTCAGACCCTGGGGTCTCTATCACCCATCCGTCTATCAGTTTTTCAAACTATATGCCCCACCCATTGCCACAAATTTGCAACCCGTTAAGCTATAAAAGTTCTCTGGTTCTCCTACGGATCTCCTCATTTCTATCTTCTATCTTTTATTTGAACTCGTATAGAGAAACTCCAAGCATAGCTCTCTCCATCGCCCGCTGTGTGACTCAGAGCTTTTAGCGATCATGTCTCAGGTCAATAAATTATGCCGTCACTGAGAACTTACACTGTTCGAAGACCTTGGTCTTAAAGCAGTGAGTTTTGGACGTGAGTGCAGACTGAGGATTACTAAAAATCTATAGTGGCAAGATCCATGCAAGTATCTAAACACGGCTCGTCGTCGTAAAGTTCAAAGCGACTTCCGTAGTTCAAATATTTAACTTGACACGCTCAAACGGACAGATTGTCTCGAATGAGATCGAACTTTTGTGTACCTACCCGCAAAAAGTATAGCCTCTATTACGCTTCATTGGGAAGGAAGGTTTGATTCACCTCTCTCCATTTGATGACTTGTCTAGGAGTGATTTTTGTATCTGGGTTAAATACTAGGTGTCTAGATTCTATATATAGTTTGGTTCTAGGAGTTGAGAATCATTAAATTCATTACCTATTAATATCATCAACCCATTACCGGCCCATTACTGAACACGGATCTTTTCTAAGAGTGAGAAGGGTTTAGGCCTTAGTCCGCCACGCTGACCAAGTGCGGATTAGCAGATTTCACAGACCTTCGCATAGTATAGTAAATTCAGTATTTGAAAAGAGCAATCACCGCGTTTCTTGCTGGTGTTTGTACCCGCGTTAAATACTAGGTTTCTACGCAAGTCAACATTTGGTTTGGGTCCAGGAGTTGAAATCGTTGATTGACATGTTAATATTCTACTTTCTTCTTCAGTTCAGAATAATGAAGCTTAAGGCACATTGGCGTAGGTAGAGTCAGATATGCGGACTGAAAAAAAACTTTTTAAATTCCTTATTATATGACTCGTATATTATCAGCTGATGATTCCCGCGACTTCATCCAGGTGTTTTTTTACACATTATGTAGGAGCTCTTTGATTTTCGGGATAAAAAGTAGCCTATACGTCTATCTCTGCGATGCAAGCATCTCTGACTGCTGTACCTACCTTTCTTAAAACGGATGGACCGTGGGTCTCTTTGATTTTCCGGGATCCTCCTTAATGTGCCTTGACCTTAAGTCTATAGCTGGTCCTTGTAGTAAAACTAGTAGTATAGTATGCGACAGGTAGAGATGGCGTTCGGGGAGGGAACGCCCCGCACACCCGCACAGCTCAGGCGCTAACCCGGTACGGGCAAGCGCGGGTGACGTGCGGGTGTGCGGGGCGTCCCCCTGCCTCATACCCCGTGGCGATCGGGAAGGGAACGCCCCACACACCCGCACAGCCCAGGCGCTAACCCGGTACGGGCAAGCGCGGGCGACATGCGGGTGTACCTGCCCTCATACCCCGATTGCAATCTCGACCTGTCGCATAGGTGTATCCCGAATATACACACTAGCTGTTCACATTTCACGTGCAATTCAAGAACAAATTGACCCGTCTATGTGATTCATACAACAGCGCTTGTGCTTGAGAAACTGTAGACAAGCATCTAAAGTGTCGCTTGGAATTTTGCTGACTGTAATACGAAACAGGAATTCAAGTCACTGGCAGCAAACGAGCCGTAGCTTAGTGGTCAGAGCGTCGTGCGCGATTCCACGAGACGCGGGTTCGATTCCTGCCGGTCCGCAATTTTTGATATAATAAGTATATTTAAAACTAGCTGATGCCCGCGACTTCGTCCACGTGGAATTAGGTTTTTTTAAAAATCCCGTGGGAACTCTTTGATTTTCCTGGATAAAAAGTAGCCTATGTCTCGCTCCAGGTCTTTATCTATACCCATGCAAAAAATCACGTCAAAACGTTGCACCGTTGCGACGTGATTGAAGGACAAACCAACAAACCAACAATCCAATAAACCAACAAACAAACACACTTTCGCATTTATAATAAGGGTACTGATTTCAAACATTCATCGTCATCAAAAACAAAAAAATTAAAACTCACTCGAACCGAATAAATAGTAGCTCTAATTTAACAACTAAACTTGATCTGAATATATTTTGGAACATCAAAAGATTTTATTTACAAAAAAAATCCTTTAATCCAAAACGCTGTCCTTACTAATATAAAAGTATCCCCTTTTACATTCCCCAAATCCTTTTAACGTTGTGCTAAGCCGATTACAGTTTTTACTCTATCCCCCCCTATCGAATTACCACTGTTTTTGTATCGGTTTACGGTTTAAATGCTACTCTTTGGCAAAAAGGTCTGTTTTGGAAAGGTCTCTTTTAGGAAAACTAGCTTATGCCCGCGACTTCATCCGCGTGGAATTAGGTTTTTTTAAAAGACCCGTGGGAAATCTTTGATTTTCCGGGATAAAAAGTAGCCTATGTCACTCTCCAGGTCTTTATCTATATCCATGCAAAAAATCAAATCAATTCGTTGCACCCGTTGCGACGTGATTGAAGGACAAGCCGACAAACCAATAAACCAACAAACAAACACACTTTCGCATTTATAATAAGGGTATACTGATAAGGGTACTGATAAAACTTTTTAAACAAAAGCTTGTTTGATTTTCAAAGCTCGATAACAATTTTGGGCGCTGGTTTTAAAAATTCATTACAGATTTTTTACTAAAGGACACCTTGATTTAAAAGGGGTCGTGAAATTTTATTTTTTTAATTACATAGGTACCTATTTTGTTAGTCATCATCATCATCATCATCACAATCAATCCATCGCCAGCTTACTATTGAGCACTGGTCTCCTCTCAAAATGAGAAGGGTTTGGCCATAGTCTACCACGCTGGCCAAGTGAGAATTGGCAGATTTCACACACCTTTGAGAACATTACTTATTTATGAACTCTCAGGCATGTAGGTTTCCTGACGATGTTTTCCTTCACCGCTAAAGCAAGTATTTTATTTAATGAAAATATTACAATAAAACTTAAAGCTAGCCTTATCTAATTACTATACAAAAAATGCCCGCGTGGAATGGTGCCAAGAATACTGGCTGCATTTCCGCGCTGGACAGCCAGGCTGATCCGTTGCGAAAAAATGAGCCAGTCCTTCTATCACCAGATGAGACTATTAATCGCAGTTTATTTTATTGTTTAAAATGTACATAGCTCCGATAAGTTAGAGGTGCTTGCCCGGGATCGAATCCCCAACCTCCCGAATACGAGGCGCATGTTTTAATTGGTTGTCACGGCTAATGGGTTGGTCTAATAACAGAATAAGCGCCAGTAGATAACAGTTTTGTAGTTAACTTATCTATCTAGTTTGAAGTTCATACTACTTAGATTAGTTATTCTAAACAAAAATTGTGTTCAAAAACTTCAAAGTTTGAACACAATTTTTACATAACATATTATGCAAGTATATGAAATAACTAAACTATGACTAAACCCTCAATTATTTCCGTTCCGTTAACTCAATCAAACAAAAAAATAAACTAAAAATTGAATTTACAATACATAGATACGTCAAAGATCCAAGTTCTCAAATTAACAAAAGTTAACAAATTAATCGCCTGGCTGATGTTATCAACACCCGATCAGTTCTAAGAAACTTTATAACGCCACTACAATGTAATTTCAACCCAATCACATCAAACATAAAGTTTGAAATTAATTGTAGTTGGATTTGTATACCTTATAGAAGGTTTCTACAGTGTAATTTCAACTCAATTGTATTAGAAATAAGTTTTATAATTAATTGCCTAGTTTGAATACCTCACGCAGGTATAAAATGATCTCAGGTTTATTAAACGTAAATGCATAGGTCCTTTTTCGATGCATCAGACCTGACGTAATGTGAATTACAATAAAACAATTGAAACTATGTACAAGACCTACTTGCTGGTAGGTAATTACATAGCATAAACTTCAAGTTTCGATGATCCTTCTGAGAACAACGTAGGTTTGCTTATTACTATGCGTTTTCATCATAATTGGTTAGGTCGCCACAGGCTGAAAGGCATGCAGATAGCTATTATGACGTAGGCATCTCCTAAGAAAGGATTTTTGAAAATTTAACCCCTAAGGGGGGAAATAGGGGTTTGAAATTTGTGTGAAGTCGCGAGTATAAGCTAGTGTAGGTATAAAATCTAGATTCTAGTAGCTCCGCTGTTCCGAAGACATTAATGATTTGTTATTTTATGGACCTAAAAGCGAAACGAGGTCATAGAAAGAAAGATACTCTTATCTAAACGTTCACTAACAGAGAGTTGTTGTATTGCTAGAGCAACAATCAATGTTACAAAAAATGGACTACCCATATCTGACTGGTGCACCTTCAAGTTCACTTTCAAGTTCAATAAAGGGGTTGATCTGTTTGTACTTTGACAGATAATAATCTTATTTATCACATGAGTACAGTTTACGACAGTTAGGGAACTTCTAACAAAACATCGAGGCTTCGACGTCATTGGCAGGCGTCAAATGTTCTAAACATTAATTTACGCATCCGGGATCCTGAGTCTCAGTCGCATCCGATATCCGGGATCCTGAGACGCCCTATACTTGACGCGGACGGTACCTACCGCTGGGTTTTTTTAGTGGGTATGCTGAAGGCTGTAAAAATCCAGTAAGTTCCACATACCCGCTCTTGTGCAGAATGCATAATTGCATTTTTACCAGCGGAAAAAAGGTAGTCCTAAAGTAGCCCTATAGCGGCATACTAATGAAGCAAAAAATTGCGTACTAATTAAGTATTTTAATATTGCTATTAACTATTTATGATAAAAAAAAAATGTGCTTTATCATGAATAGTACGCCGTCAAGTATATTTTAAATTCCGAACCACATAGATGCATTTGACGATTCAAAAGTACTTGTAAAAGTTTAATCGAATTTTTTTATTATTATTATTATTTTTTATTTTATTTTAAATGCTGGTACTTTATGGAGCTTTATGGAGCAGTAGTGGGCCGGCACGGCGCGCGCAGGCTGTAGGTTGAGATTTTCTGACCGCAGCATTTAGATTTTTTGACGACTGATGTTTGTTGTTCCATGATCTAACTCAATGCACATAGATAACAAACAAGGTATATTTACTTAGGTATTTACCTACTAGATAGACAAGAATTAGTTTGTTTTCGATTCAAATATTAGTCGTCCCGATTCCAAGGATGGGTAGATATCGACGTAGGAGTGGACCACACCTGAGCCACTTTACTCGAGCACACTTGGATTTTTATTTTGCGAATATAAGATTAAATAAAAATAGCTTTTTCACCGTTTGACTTTGACGACCTCCCTGGCGCAGTGGTAAGCGCTGTTGTCTTATTAGTAGTCAGGTTCAATTCCCGGCAGTGGCTTGGAATTTTATAATTTCTAAATTTCTGGTTTGGTCTGGTGGGAGGCTTCGGCCGTGGCTAACTAAACATCTTAAACTCGTGATTAACGGGCGCAGCCGTGGTGGTGGTGGCTTTTTTATTTTATTCAGATACAAGTTAGACCTTGACTGCAATCTCACCTGGTGGTAAGTGATGATGCAGTCTAAGATGGGAGCTGGCTAACCTGGAAGGGGTATGGCAGTTAAACCCACACCCCTTCGGTTTCTACACGGCATCGTACCGGAACGCTAAATCGCTTGGCGGCTCGGCTTTGCCGGTAGGGTGGTAACTAGCCGAAGCCTCCCGCCAAACCAGACCAGAAATTTAGAAATTATAAAATTCCAAACCCCTGCCGGGAATCGAACCCGGGACCTCCCGGCTCCCACTAATAAAACCACAGCGCTTACCACTGCGCCAGGGAAGTCGTCAACTACAGGTAGATAACTAGACCTAGCCGTAAAGAGTGATACCTAACCAATCTTAATTAGATTTCCAAAAGATTTTCCTGGGACCAAGTCGACAACCTAATATAAAACAAGTTAGGTATAGAAAATCATTTGAATACATTTATAATGTACTTAATTGTAATACAAATACCCCGGACGGGGTACTCAAAGGCATTCCTCCCCCCTCTGTACCCCCCGGGCCGACCTCAAACATTCCTGCCGTGTCTTCTACTTGAATTTTCTTTTATAATTCACGCAGAATTTTAATGGTCGAAGTGCGTAAGTTAAAATTGGAGCCTAAGTATATTTAACTTTTATAATTAAGGGTCCTTTACCCTTAACCTGTTATCGTGGTAATTTCCATTTATTCTTAACCGACTTCATGAAAGGAAGAGGTTTATTAATGGGGTCCTTAAGTAAGTAAGATGGGTATACCCAATCCAATATCTTGTTTATTTTTATTAAGACCAAAACCATACTTTTTCCTGAGGTGAAAATGCTTTCTGTGTTATACTTGACAGACAGACAACGAAGACGTATTTAAAATATACCTATTTGAAATGTATGTTGTATCCTGTAGGAATTATACTATGACATCTACGTATGAATTATGTGAATAACTAGCTTATTCCCGCGACGTCATTCGTGTGGACTACACCTCAATAGACAAACCCCTATTTTACCCCATTAGGGGTGGAATTTTCAAAAATCTTTTCTTAGCGGATGTCTACGTCATCATAATAGCTATCTGCATGCCAAATTTCAGCTTGATCCGTCCAGTAGTTTGAGCTGTGCGTTGTTAGATCAGCCAGCCAGTCAGTCAGTCAGCTTTTCCTTTTTACCCGACTACGGCAAAGAAGAGTTATTACTTTTATGTATATAGATTTCATGATTAGCTAAAAATAACTTATATTTTTCAATATAACAAACTTTACTTATTTACTTATAACAAAAGATCCATCCATCTCTATCTGGTTCGTTTTACCTGAAACAAGAGAAAAACATACTTATAAGTGTTTTTATCGTCCGAACAAATTGACCCCTCGCGCGCCATTTTAACTCTATGGGTCAACTGTCATGACAAAAGTCCGGTTTACCTTTAAAAGGACTAAAATCGTACTTTTGACATAAAGATAAATAGCGCGTAAGGAGTTAAATTTTACGCGTTATACTTAAAATTGACATAAATAAAGAGCATCATTAACCGACTTCAAAAAAGGAGGAGGTTCTCAATTCGTCGGAATTTTTTTTTATGTAAAAGTATGTACTGTACGCGGCCGAAAGTAATGTACATGGACCTTTAGAAGGAGATAGCAGATTTGTAGAGCACTCTGTCGTTGAGACCGACAAAACGTCATATAGGTATGAGTGACAGAGACAACGCTCTACAAAGCCGAAATGTCATTCTAAAGGCCGATGTACATTACTTTCGGCCGCGTACAGTATATAATATTTTATTTTGTGGCAAACCCACTCACATACTTAGAATCAAGTCAAACAATACAATAAGTAGGTACCTATTTCTTATCGCTCAGTGATATAGGTCTCCAACCTCGGTACACGTTCAAGGAAAAATGTAAATAATAGGTAAAGTTCGTGAATCACACTAATTAGCACGTGAGAAACAGCTATCTTTGTGACCCCTTTTGTGATTCATCGCATATACCTATTGTTTGTGATTGACAATTTGATATCGCAAAGGTATCTAACCATGTTAGAAGACCTCCCACTAGGAGGACGGACGACATCAGACAAGTCGCAGGGAGCCGCTGGATCCAGGCGGCGCAAGACCGTGACGTGTGGACTGTGGAAGTCCCTACAAGAGACGTTGAGAGATGTCCAGCAGTATAGAATAGAATAGAATAGCATAGAATAGAATAGAATGTTTTTTTATTCATGTAAACTTTTTAAAAGTGCTTATGAATAGTCAGGTAGTTTTAATTTACCACTGGAATACCGTGGACGTCTATTGATGATGATGATGATGAATCCTACCCATATTATAAACTAGCTGATGCCGGCGACTTCGACCGCGTGGATTTAGGTTTTCCAAATCCCGTGGGAACTGTTTAATTTCCCGGGATAAAAGTAGCCTATGTCACTCTCCAGGTCTTTATCTATGCCCATTGCCCATGCAAAAAATCACGTCAATGCGTTGCACCGTTGCGACGTGATTGAAGGACAATCCAACAAACTAATAAACCAACAAACAAACACACTTCCGCAATTATAATAAGGGTACCTACTGATGCGAAAGGCTAAACTTAAGAAAGAGACTAATCAAAAAAAATTCTCTATCACAGACATTGTTTTGTGTCCAATCCATACTAATATTATAAATGCGAAAGTGTGTCTGTCTGTCTGTCTTTTTTTCCGTTTTTTTTTTTTTAATAGATATAGCGAGCAAACGAGCAGGCGGGTCACCTGATGTTAAGTGATTACCGCCGCCCATGAACATGTGCAGCACCAGAGGAACCGCCGATGCGTTGCCGGCCTTTTAGGAATTTGTTGGTCCGCCCCTTGAATAACCCCATGTTATAATCTAGTGATAGTAGAATTTTGATGAAATTTAGTCCAGAATCCCCGTTTTATACCGAAAAACCAAGATTTCCCACGGGATTTCTACAAACCTTAATCCACGCGGACGAAGTTTGCAGGCATCATCTAGTTAAAAATAAATTTCGAATCGATTGACGAAACCGCTTTGCCGAAGCCAAAATTAATTGACAATATTATGCAGGCATTATGGTTTCCTAAGCCGGTTTAGTCGTTTTGAGTTGACCGGAAGCCATATAAAGGCGCCTTAATTATGGCTTTTATGATTAGTCGATTGAAATACGTACTCCAAATTAGGATCATGTCAAAAATTTTGCTTGCCTGGTACCATTAACTTATATGTTACTTCGTATGGACAGGGTTATTGAACAAACAAAATGGCACCGACTCTTTGGTGCTATAGCACCAATGGAATGTCTGTCTGTCTGTCTGTCTGTCTGTCTGTCTGTCAAGAAACCTACTGGGTATTTCGCGTTGACCTAGAATCATGAAATTTGGTAGGTAGGTAGATCTTATAGCTGACATTTGGGGAAAAATCTGAAAACCGTGAATTTAGGGTTAGATCACACAAAAAAAAATTAAATTGTAGTCATGAACTAATTAGTATTTTCAATTTTCTAAGTAAGATAACTATATCAAGTGGGGTATCATATTATGAAAGGTCTTCGAATTCGCTGTTTTCGAATTATCTTATTATCCTGCAAAATGTCGAAAAATACGACTGCAGTACGGAACCCTCAGTTCGCGAGTCTGACTCGCACTTGGCCGGTTTTTTTTTTCCTTATTGTTGAGTGCCAATTAGCTACCTACCCAATTGTATTACGATCTAGCCTAATTTTATGACTAATAAATAATTCCATTTTAACCTAAACTTATAAATTATCTTATATACTAAGAAATTGTCCATTGACGTATCTGTCTTTCTTGATTTGAGATACACTTTGTCCACGTGTTCTTTCAACACGTACGTACTATGTACACAGTGGCGGATTTGCAGTCTTGGCCGCCCTAGGGCCCGGTCATTTTGTAAGTACCAGCCGCCCTTTTCTTAACATCCATTAATCATTCCGTAGCCAAGAGTTGATGGGAGGGGGGGGGGGATTAAAAATTTACCTTTTGATCTGTCAGTAAAATACAATCCAATGATAAATAGGAGTGCGAGCGCAGCAGGCGCAATTTTTTTGTTACTAAATACAAAAAAAAAGGGATTTTGTCACGATTGGCCGCCACTAAAATCTAGCCGCCCTAGGCCAGGGCCTGCTGGGCCTTAGGGCAAATCCGCCACTGTATGTACACTATCACTTCTCGCTATACCCTAACTCAAAAGGTTTGGTCCGTTTTAGTCTTCTCACTGTTAAATATGCATGTGGAAAGGAAAAAGAGGAGAGGAAGATCAAAGAAGAGGATATGCGTGTAAATGGGGTGGATAATACGTTGACGGCTGAAAGAAGTGAGTGGAAGAAGAAGACAAGTTGTGCTGATCCAACGTAGCATGGGATTAGGTCAGGAAGAAGAAGAAGAAGAATAAGTCGCATCATATGCAAATCATCGTCTGAAATAATATGCAAATTAATTCTATTGTATAGTTTTAAACGAAATGTATCGTTCAATAATTAAAATCAATTAAAACTTTAGATCGTATTAATGCTAATTGAAATGGCCGCTCTGAGCTCAGCTCGTTTCCAATTTGTTAAGTGATTTGTGCGACCGAGGATTATTACAGTATCTATGAATTCTACACGTACATACGGTAAAATAATACAGTACTATAATACACATATAAAGTAATAATAATAATATGTGTGTTTTAAGCAATTAAATATCACGGTGAAGGAAAACATCGTGAGGAAACATGCATGCCTGAGAGTTCTCCATAATGTGCACAAAAAGTGTGTGAAGTCTGCCAATGAGCCTCAATAGCTCAACGGGTAAAGGAGTGGACTGAAAACCGAATGGTCGACGGTTCAAACTTCAAACCCCGCCCGTTGCACTATTGTCGTACCTACTCCTAGCACAAGCTTGACGCTTAGTTGGAGAGGAAAGGGGAATATTAGTCATTTAACATGGCTAAAAAAAAAAAAAAAAACCGCACTTGGCCAGCGTGGTAGAGGAGAAACCCGTGCTCAGTAGTGGGCCGGCGATGGGTTAATCATGAAAAGTAAATGTTTGAACATCCATAGACAGCGTATTTTATAAAATCAATATACCTAGGTAATACGACTTCCACGCGTACGAAGTCGCGAGAATAAGCTAGTTTCCCTATAAACCTCAATAGCTCAACGGGTAAAGAAGTGGACTGAAAACCGAAAGGTCGACGGTTCAAACCCCGCCCGTTGCACTATTGTCGTACCTACTCCTAGCACAAGCCTGACGCTTAGTTGGAGAGGAAAGGGGAATATTAGTCATTTAACATGGCTAATATTCTTTTTAAACAAAAAAAACACATATTATGTAACAAACAGTAAAATTTAAATCCTTCAGTAAGAGCCACGTACACAAAACCCGCAGCCTGGAACTGTCAAGCGCGAGTCGTAATCCGAGGTGGCAGCATTGTGCTATTTATTCCGCGTTTCGAAAAGATTTCCTCCAGGCTTTACGCCGGGACAGGTCGCCTTTGCCGTTCCCAGTCCCACGGTTAAATAAAGCCGCTCGACAACGAGAATCTATTGTGTCACTATAACGCTAGGCTTAGGCTGAGATCTATCGAGCTCACTTGCTCCGAGGCTCAGACTACTGTGTTTATTTTTATTTTTATTTTTATTTTGTTTATTTGAAAGTAATCAACAGCGTAAATACATAATTATTATTTAAATTTAAATCTAGTTATAACAGAAGGCCAAAAGAGATTACTTAAAATTATAATTAAAACTGTTTCATACCCGTTATAACCCGGGTATCTTTAAAGTAAGAGTGAATAGGCATCTTCTAGGTAAACGCGTCCCATGGCATGCAGATAGCTATTATGACGTAGACATCCGCTAAGAAAGGATGTTTGAAAATTCAGCCCCTAAGGGGGTGAAATAGGGGTTTGAAATTTGTGTAGACCACGCGGACAAAGTCGCGAGCATAAGCTAGTTTATAATTAAAATACTTTAAAACTCACTTGAAGAACGAAAGAAGCACATTGTACAATTTTATCCCTCAACAATAATTGATCCTCTATTGATTCCTTTGATTAATATGTTAATTTATTAAAATCGTATCGCATAGTTTGCAGACAGCCTATTATCAGCCGTTCAGTCATACCGTGAGCGAGATCCCTAGATACCGTTAAGTGATTGGTACACCCACCTTGCTCAGACAGACAGACGGGGTAAACAAGCTATTTATCATGCAGGTTTTTTAGGTTTATCTTCGGAGTCCGACACTATTGTGTTGTTACTTGTTACCTAATTGTAGAGTGTAGATGTGTTGACAATGTTTTGTGTTTCTGAAAGTATCTAGTTTCTAACACATCTACAGTACCCGTAGTACAAGATTTTACGTCTCACCAAACCAAACCAAATTCGAGAGTCGAAATACTTCCGCGTTACAGTAAAATGGACCTAAACAGCTTTGAATTGAAGTCAAATATTCAATGTCACTGATTTTAATTTCCCAATGTTTCCGCTTGGAGCGCTGGCTGTAGAAGTATAGACAAACTTGAGCTTTAAAACAAGGCATTTAAGATCCAGTTTACTGTAACGCGGAAGTATTTCGACTCTCGAATTTGGTTTGGTTTGGTGAGACGTAAAATCTTGTACTACGGGTACTGTTACAATTTGTACAGAATGTTTACAATCACGTTAGATTTATAATCTAACGGTAAGACGTAAGTACCTACCTACTTACAATTTTACGGGGCAATATATAAATTCTTCAGAAAGAACATCCATTAGGGATGAAAACACGATTAAAGCCTCACGACCGCTGGGCTTTCAAACTTTTCATGATAATGCTCTGTTTTTCTCTTTGGTATGCTGTAATTTTTTTTCAAAGAATATTAGTCAAGTTAATTACTGACTAATATTCCCCTTTCCCCTCCAATTAAGCTTGTGCTAGGAGTAGGTACGACAATAGTCTAACGGGTGGGGTATAAAAAAAGGCGTCTGCCTGTTTTGTAAATCCATCGAGCGACTGCAGCGTTACACCCGCGCTGCAGCTGCGCATCACTTCATCGATCGAAATTATATGGATTTACAAAGCAGCGCAGATGCAGCGCTGCAGCCGCACTGCCTCCGTGATGCACTTTGCGGCAATTTGGATGGCGCCCTATACTCGTAGGTAGACTCGTACCGTCCGCGTATCTTGCGCCGCCACCGCATGAATTCGAAATGTAGTACTTAAATGCGAAAATGTGTCTGTCTGTCTGTGTGGTAGCTTTTCACAGCTCATCAGTTTAACCAATTTTGACGAAAGGTACAGAGATAGCTTGCATCCCGGCTACTTTTTGTCACTCAAAATACAAGATTTACCATGGGATTTTTAAAGGCCTATTCGTTTAACTGATTTTGACGAAAGGTATTTCAAAATGGCACCGGAAGACGCAGTGTTGGAAGACCCCCACTAGGTGGACGGACGACATAAGACGAGTCGCAGGGAGCCGCTGGATTCAGGCGGCGCAAGACCGTGGCGTGTGGAAGTCCCTATAAGAGTGTGCATCTATCGGTTGATGATGATGATTATGATAAGTAGGAATCTAAAAAGCTGAGTTTAATTTGTTATTAAGAAGACTTTGCTTTAGTTCACTCCGTCTGTTTGTGCTGTCCCTTAGGGAGTACACAAGATGATCGCTAAATGGTAACAACGCCTACAGACAGTTATCTGAGTAACATAGATGACTGAACCTCTTCATAGTTCCTCTTCTAAGACGGACATGGGCAGATAGATATTTCCGCACTGAAATGGATATAATATTATCTATACAAGTACGATGGAAGAGGTGTGCCATACAGGATGACAGTTAGTTTTCGACAGACAGCCGATTTGAAGCGCCCTACCAGTGTACCAGAAATAGAAAGACACTTTGTGTCAAAGAGTTTTCGTGTTAGCCCTATGTTGAAAAATAATGCCATTGATGAGACATCTTATAGTTAACTAGCTTGTGCTCGCGACTTCGTTCGCGTGGACTACACATATTTCAAACCCCTATTTTACCCCCTTAGGGGTTGAATTTTCAAAAATCCTTTCTTAGCGGATGCCTACGTCATAATAGCTATCTGCGTGTCAAATTTCAGCCCAATTCGTCCAGTAGTTTGAGCAGTGCGTTGATAGATCAGTCAGTCAGTCAGTCAGTCACCTTTTCCTTTTATATGTTTAGATTCCAAGTACACTCACCAAAATGGAAAAAAAAAGTTGCTTCAAGGAAAGCTCGGCAATCGCAAGTCCAGCGCACTTGTAGTAGAGGTCAGTGCCGTACATCTTACTACATTTAGGTACATTTTGAAATTGGAACTATTATTGTCACTATCAAAACAAGAATCGAATAGCAAAAGCAGCCAACCGTAAATCTGTATACCCAATACCCAAGATATTAATTTCATAAGCATGAATAATTCCCAATTTGTAATAACAATAGGGTAGATATCACTCCGCCGTGGAAACTGGAATATACCTACTAGTTATTCAATGAACCAAAAGCTTAATTCGCTATAATCCCCAAGGTCTACACTCTACATCTCCTGAGGATGCGGTGTGTCGGGGCGAAACGTGCGTCGAGTGTGTTTGGGATTTGTGTGGTGCTGCGTGGTGGTGGTGCGTATTGCTTGCCTGGTGGCTGCTTCTTCCTGCATGTTTAGCAGTGCAGGCTAACTAGGGCGGGTGGTGCATTTCGCATGCTGCATGTTGCATCGTACAGATTCGACCTGTTTCAACGGATTATAGCGAATTAAGCTTTTGGTTCATTGTATACCATGGACTTCCGCAAAGTAACGCCTGCTTCTATACAACAATACTAGTTACTGCCAACACCCGATATCAGTTCATAGTAAGACCAGAATCTCATGGCAAATAGGCATAGGCAAATTTTCGGCATTGTCACGAAATTTATGTATTTAAAAAAACATACAATTTTCACTATGACACTGAGTACTGTACCCGTAGTACAAGATTTTACGTCTCACCAAACCAAACCAAATACTTCCGCGTTACAGTAAACTGGATCTTAAATGCCTTGTTTTAAAGCTCAAGTTTGTCTACACTTCTACAGCCAGCGCTCCAAGCGGAAACATTGCGAAATTAAAATCAGTGGCATTGAATATTTGACTTCAATTCAAGGCTGTTTAGGTCCATTTTACTGTAACGCGGAAGTATTTCGACTCTCGAATTTGGTTTGGTTTGGTGAGACGTAAAATCTTGTACTACGGGTACAGTTCTTGCAATTCACGAGGGCTAGTGAACTTTACTTGTGGTAACGTCGTTTACATGGTCATTGCGTAAGTGTGCGTGCATGTCGGACCAATCAGTCGCGAGCAAGCGCTGTCAAACGCACACATTTAGTGTGTACGTATACCGATACGACTTAAACACAAGAATGAGTCAGTGGCCTTCGTGAAATGCAAGTACTATAACAATATTCACCACAGAGTATTATGTACATAGGATATTCACAGATTTGGTACAGTGTTGCTAACTTTGGAATTTCATTTCCGTATTTTTCATGAGATTCTGATCTACCTACAACAGGTATTCAGTTGAGTAGATGAAGCTGAACGAAGGGATGAAGAAACGAGTCTCTTGTTGTACTTGTGGCATATAATTTTTTTTTATTTTTTATAAAGAATATTAGCCATTTTAAATGATTAATATTCCCCTTTCCTCTCCAACTAAGCATCGAGCTTGTGCTAGGAGTAGGTACGACAATAGTGCAACGGGCGGGGTTTGAACCGTCGACCTTTCGGTTTTCAGTCCACTCCTCTACCCGTTGAGCTATTGAGGCTCATAATATCATTATCCATTACTGAACTCGGGTCTCCTCTCAAAATGAAAAGGGTTCAGTTCAGGCCATAGTTAGTCCACGAAGTGCGGATTCAGATTTGCAGTATTTTATAATTTTTAGGGTTCCGTACCTCAAAAGGAAAAACGGAACCCTTATAGGATCACTTTGTTGTCTGTCTGTCGGTCTGTCAAGAAATCTACAGGGTACTTCCCGTTGACCTAGAATCATGAAATTTGGCAGGTAGGTAGGTCTTATAGCTGACCTTCGGGGGAAAATCTGAAAACCGTGAATTTGTGGTACAAACACACAAAAAAAATTAAACTGTAGTCATGAACTAATATTTAGTATTCTCAATTTTCGAAGTAAAATAACTATATCAAGTGGGGTATCATATGAAAGGTATTCACCTGTAAATTCTAAAACAGATTTTTATTTATTTTGATGCATCATAGTTTTTGAATTATCGTGCAAAATGTCGAAAAAATACGACTGTAGTACGGAACCCTTGTTGCGCGAGCATGACTCGCACTTGGCCGGTTTTTATTATGATAATGTTTTATTAGAAGGCCGATGTCCTAGCTCCAGCGGTGTAGGCTGTGCGTTTCAAATTCACAGCTATTCTAGTTTATTTTCAAAATGACTGACACAGACACACTGAGACAGACGGACAGACAGGCTCGACGAAACTATAAGGGTTCCTTGTTTTCCACGTCGCCGTCGCGCGTCGCTGTCGCCCAACGTCAGTGCAGGCCTTAACGAAGCAATTTGTGATAGTCCCTCCGCCTCCGCCTGCGGTCATATTCAAATCTGCACCTCTTACCACAATACACTATCGAAGAGGTTATTACACCACTATTACTCGATTTGCGATCCATTGCTGGCTGCAATAGAACGATCATTAATTAATCATCACAATCATCTTGAGAACGATATTTCGGAGAGTGTGCTTAGGAACTTTTCGACCTTGTCCCCCCTTCACCATTTCACCACCGAACCGCAAGACGTCGGGCGAGTTTCCATCCTTATGTCGTCGACATTCCATCTACACGCACGAAATGTAAGATAATATTTTACTTGAATTTTTATGAAGCGCAATGTAGGTGTGACATGTGAAGCTACAACATGAAGTTAGACAGATATTAGCGACACCGTAATAACAGGAAGGGGTAGCCGTC
This sequence comes from Maniola hyperantus, assembly GCF_902806685.2. Taxonomy (NCBI): domain Eukaryota; kingdom Metazoa; phylum Arthropoda; class Insecta; order Lepidoptera; family Nymphalidae; genus Maniola; species Maniola hyperantus. The sequence goes on from NC_048558.1 coordinate 7,136,737, forward strand.
CGCAAATGATCTGGAGGCTTTCCATGGCCGCCCTATTGATTGAGGATTACACTGAATATGGATTCTTAGTGATTGATAGTTGACTGAACTAAAGCTACCTTTGGAAATTGTTGCATGGTCATGATTTTTGAAGTCCTTGGTATGAAACTATTGTTGTAACGTGTATTTTTGCATTCGGCTTCTTACAATGCCCATATTGTTGAATGTTGTTGTATATACATCCATATTGTCCTATATACATCCATATTGTCACAGAATGTTGCAGGAAAATTCACAGTGCGGACTTACCCTTTTGTTCGCCTACATCTTATCATCACCATCAACCAACAGACTGTTACTATCGTCATCATCATCATCATGATCAACCCGTTACAGGCCCACTACAGAGCCGGGTCTCCTCTCAGAGTGAGAAGTTTAGATAATAGTCTGCCACGCTCGCTGGCCCAATGCGGATTTTGTTGCCCAGTTTCGCAACCAGTTTAGCTATGTCGGTTACCCATATTCTCCTACGGATCTCCTCATGTGCCCAGGGCACAAGTTAATTAAAAACCTAGTTATGTAATATTTCTTGTTAAATTAATTTCGCCCTCATACGAATACCTTTTATATATGGAATACAGTAGTTGGAATAGAATATTATAAAAATAATTTAAATCCAGACAGTGAGCATCTGGTTCGAATATGAGAAATTCTTTAGAAATTCATTTCAAAAATGAGATTTTCCTTTTCAAAATATATAAAAAGGTACACGTCCACGTTACTCGTACGTTGTAGTCTAAGACCCGGTGGAGGATTTGTTCAGTGTATTTTTACAACTTCAAATACTGTAAGTATTATTTAGCTGACTTATTAGTCAGCTAAATATTGGCAGTTAAAGACTAACAATCTAAACGCCTGACGCTTAGTTGTAGAGGTAAAGGGAATATTAGTCATTAAACATGGCTAATATTCTTTAAAAAAAAAAACAATATACAAGTGGAAACGGTGACTGACTGATCTATCAACACACAGCTCAAACATGCTGTGTTGAAAATGTATGTATAATTTTATATATAATATGTATAAATTTGCATAAAACGCTGGCCATCTCTGGGCCTATTAGTGATGTAAATAAAATGTTGTGTGCCTTTGAATTCTTACGGCATATCATACCATGTACTCAGTACCTAGGTCTAGTTGTAGAAGATTATTTAATTCATACTAATATTATAAATGCGAAAATGTGTCTGTCTGTCTGTCTGTCTGTCTGCTAGGTTTTCGCGGACCAACAGTTTAACCGATTTTGATGTTTGGAGATTGCCCATTTTCTTAGGAGCTTTAGGCCCCCCCTAATATAATTGTTATGTCACCATGGTTTTTATTTTATTTTGTAGACAAATAATTAACTCTTTATATTCTGGAAACGATTTCTATTTAATCACCCAGGTTATAAAGAAATCTCATTTTTTATATTGCTGATATTGAGGTTATATTTAATTAATACTTCTTCAAAATAAATGCATGTCTACGATTCTAACTGTAATTGTAGATATTTTTTTATAATAGAGTGAAAAAAGTCGTAATAAAACATAATCGTAAAAAAATAACACATTTTTTAAAAATTTAATTTAAGTTTTGACACGATGCCACAAAAGAGGGCCCGTTCACGGGCGATCTCCTTTGGTTCAAAATTAGCTTACATCCCGGGGAAGGACATAGGCTACTTCCTCCCTGTATCCCGGAAAGTTGAAGAGTTCCCAAGGGATTTTTATAAAACCTAAATCCACGTGGACGAAGTCGCGGGCATCCTCTAGTTTAATATACGTGTACCGGAGATAATATTATGTAAATCTTCAATAGCACATTACATTCACATAATCCCTACCTAAAAGCAGAATAAACAGTTATCAACGTACTGCTTAAGGGCCAATGCATACAGACGGAGTGGAGTGGTGCTTTGTTGTTTAATAACAACTTAAACTCAGCTGTATGTGTACTTAGACATTAGGTTGAAATTGGTAGGTAGGTATACTGGAACAAAAACACGGAGGACATGCGATGTTCCTGGGCATCATAGGGTTGTCGCCCACCGCCGTCGTTATTCCAAAGCACAGATCACCACTTATACACTCCTAATAGCCGGACACCCCCGATCGCCAAGCTTAGGCAGTTGCTTAGCATAAAAGTCGGCCCATGTCCGTTCAGTACCCTCATTCCGCACATTGTCTTGATTACATGACTTATGAGTCCACAAATCACAACAAAGCATTCTCCCCTGTCCCCCGCCAACATTTTACGATTTTACCTACTCTTGAGGCTCAAAAAGTGTTCGAAAGTAAATAAAGCTTAGTTTGAATGCAAACATTTCTTTGATAATATTATTGAACTCCAGATAGACAAAGCTCATACAAATTGTATTTTCAAAAGTGAAGACAAATTGGTTCGCTGGTGTGCGTGACATAATACTCGACATAGACTACAACGAATTAGCCAGCTGAAGTGGCAGTGGGTAGGCGGCAGGCCACGTCTGCCGCAGAACGATGGCCGTTGGGGCAGACGTGTTCTGGAGTGGAGACCGCGTATCGGCAAACGCAGTGTGGGACGACCTCCAACCCGCTAGACTGACGACCATAAGAACGTAGCAGGAAGTGGGTGTATGAGGAAGGCGGACGATCATGTGTGGTGGCGCGCTCTTGGGAAGGCCTATGTCCAGCAGTGGACGCAAACAGGCTGATTGACTACATAGATATTGGCGCAGAGTTTCGTTTTGACGCCTACGAGCGTGCTTCAAAAATGGTGGCCCGTTTCCAGGGTGTTTGTTAGAAGAATCTAAAAAAATCTTACGATGCAGGGTTTTTCATAACATTTTCAGTAATTCATTTCGAGCGAAGCCAAAGCAAATTAATTATCTACTACTACTAGAAAACTCTGTAGTTAAAAATGAAATCACATTTCTATTGGCTTTCTAAGAAGAATCTCTATCTGACACGCCGACATCAGAAGTCAATTAATTGTGATTAAAATATGAATAAAAAACATAATAAGCTGATCTAATCTAACTACGATAACGATAAAATCCTAATTGAATTTTGCCGCGCAATAAATCAAAATAAAAGCCAAACAATTTTGAACCTAAACCATTAACTATACGATTTAAAATCAACGTGTTTGATTACGGATCAAACGAAAAATTCGTCATCCTGAAATTCCGCTTTTCCTCGACGGCTTATTACGAGGGAAATTCAAAATTTGTTTAACTCCCGAATAGAGTATTAAAGAGCTGTGATTGGCAGTCGGTGAGTGGAGGGGGGAATACAAAAGACGGTGTAATGCATGTTTCATTAACACTATTGTGCGAGCTCGGTCGCCGTGCAGACGTCTAGGCGGCGTTTTATTGGATACTGGAAACGGGGGCGATTTAAAATGGGAATATGCAATGAGTTATCGATTGATGGAGACGGGTACCGTCTAGTTTCTGAATAATTTGTGTTTAAGATTCTAGAATAGAGGTGTTAGTAATGATTTATAAGGTATGGCTGCCGGGTGGAACGGATTTAATTTTATATCAACGCGCTGAGTAGGTATCCGTTCGGGTTCGCGATTTCCATTGAATATTTAGCGCCACATAGCAGGTTTTCATAAAGCTAGACGTATTCACGTATCTATAGATATACCTATACCTATGTATATAGTAGGTTCTCTCCTCTCTCTATAAGGTAGACCCCACTAAGAAATTCCACCAGAGGAAAGCCGGAGTGTCCTTTGACCGTTGAGCTATCGAGGCTCAGGCTTTTATTTAAAAAGAAGCTAATTATGAAGCCGGGGTTATGCACAATTAAAAGAGCCATGATACCCTAGTGGTTAAAACTTCCACCTCGAAAGGTCGGGGGATCGATCCCGGGATTGATTGGATTGCGTCTGGCTGAACTCAGAGAATAAGTTATTTATTTAGACAATAAATAATATGTAGATTTTTTAGCTAGAAGATTAGTTTCATGGTGATTTCAAAATATAATGGAAACTGGAATGCCAATACAACTTTTCTAATGCAATTCATAACTAGTTTGTATTGTTCCGCAGTTTATAACAATATGAAATTGCATCGACGTATGAAGGTAGTTCGCAATTCGCATGTTGTTCGATACTTTGTTATTTTAAAAGGCTGATGTTTTTTGACTCTAAAGTTTAGATCAGTTGCGGATTCATAGCCCTTTTTGGGTTCGGAACTGAATCAAGCCTGTACAATGTCTATTTGCACACCGCACACCATTGAGAATTGAGATAGACGCGAAAAAAAATCGATCGCATCTTACGTTTTAGCACCTATCCTAAAAAAAAAAAATTTTGATTTTATTTTATCACTTTGTCTGCGTAAAAAAATATTACAGCTTTTTAGTAAGTACTAACTAGTTTCAACTAAAAACTCATCAAAATATTTCACAATTTCATTAGATAGGCACAACATAAGGGCACAACACTTTTAATCAATTTAAAATATAGTACATATATCCAGAATAATTAGATAAACTAACACATGCGTATATAAATTAAATTTTAGCGCTATCCAATTTCACGATCAATTTACTATTCGGGACAACATTAAATTCTAAATATTTCGTATTCGGCCGAATTAAATAGTTTGTCGGTTGTTAGAGCTAATTTTATCCGAGCCAATGGGACAGTGTGTTAAAATTACATTACAAATTCAGATAACATGTTTTATTTGATTTGAAAATCCCTTTTTACATACTTTCTTTTTTAGGGTTCAGTACTTCAAAAGAAAAAACGGAGCCCAAAATTAGGATCATATTATTGTCTGTCTGTTTGAATTTGAATTAATATTATCAAATACTTAGGTCTTACTCCACGGTACCTTGCCTTGGAGCGGTAAAAAATCTGTTAACTCAATCAAAAAATGCAGCCATTTGTGTCGAAAAATTTTGAAACCAAAATCTATAGGATGTCTTAGAGGCATGAAATTTTGAGGGTGTCTTCTTAGTAAAAAGTAGGTGTCCACTAAGAAAGGATTATTCGAAATTCCCACCTCTAAGTGGGTTAAATGGGGGATGGAAGTTTGTATGAAAGTCCGTCATTTTTGAAGTTACATCGATGAAAATTGATAATTAAGCTTTCGATCAAAAGTAAAAAAATACATATTTCACGATTTTTGAAAATTCAACTACCAAGGGGGCTAAATAGGGGATGAAAGTTTGTATGAAAGTCCGTAATTTTTCAAGTTATTTGCATAAAAATATTTTGTATTTGGGTTTTCGGTCACAAAATGAAGAAATACGTGTTTCAGGATGTTTGGAAATACAACCTCCCACTCGATTTTCTAAATTCCACCCGAGCGAAGCCGGGGCGGGTCAGCTAGTGTGAAATAAAAAGGAGCAACCGATCCGTATAGTATTCTAGTAGGTACGTTCCACATTGGACAGCCATTTTACATACAATCGGAGCAGCATAGACAACAATATAATTTTGTTTTTGTCATGATAAATGTGTCATCTCGTCTTTCAAAAGTTTTTATTAGGATCTGTTTATGTCACCCTTCTGGAATGCGTAGAATCATCATCATCATCATCAACCCCCTCCACTGCTGGCCATTAATCTCTTGCAGGGTCTTCCACACGCCACGGCCTTGCGCCGCTTGAATCCCACGGCTCCCTGCGACTCACATAATTAACATTAAAGAAATGGGTAGAGTACGCTCTTTCGGTTCTACGATCCTCAAACCCAATCCTCTCATAATAATTTCCCTTATCGACAAAAATCATCAAATATCAAAATACAACACCCATAATATTGTCCCTATTCCAATATTTATCACATCCATAAACAATACTGGTAACCACAAAAACAGTAGATACATTACCTATTATAAAATTGACACATATAAAATTAAATCACATCCCGAAAAAAAAAAACATAAAAGGCCAACAGGCGACACTATTTTATACCTATACTAGCTGAACCGCCCCGGCTTCGCTCGGTGGAGTTTAGAAAATTGAAGGGGAGGTTGAATTAAATTTTTCTCTCCGTAAGAACCATCCTCGTACTTCAAGGAATATTATGAAAAAAGAATAATTATCGAAATCGGTTCAGCGGTTCTCGAGATTTGCGATGACCAACACATTTGGTGATTCATTTTTATATTATAGATATAGTACGCGACAGGTTGAGATAACAATCGGGGAGGGAACGCCCCGCACATCCGCACTAACCTGATGCGGACGAACGCGGGTGACGTGTGGGTGTATGGGGCGTTTCCCCGCACCTCATCTGTACCTCTAGATGACATCTAGCACAGACCTCTAGTTAAAGATCTAGGATTTATACACATTATTGATGTCAAAACTTCTTTCGCGTCAGGCGGTTTTGGGATGGCTAAAAACTTATCCGCAATCGATCAGATCGAGCACCTGCTCGAGTGCGGTAGAATGACAGCTACAATGTCACGATCGCAATCACCTCTGATTGGTTGGCGCTCGCTCACTATTGGCTGCATTATTGCAACAAGAATCGCACAAATTCAGCCAATCACAATTGAGATTGTAATAATGATTGATGCAGGTTTTACGAAATCGACCTACTGATTTGTATCGATAACAACATGTCAGATAAAAATAGGGTTGTAAAACAAAAAAAAACATAAAAGGAATACCTAACGAATTAAAAACAAACTCTAAAATATTTTATTCATAAAGCCGGCGTCTATAATAAATAATTAGGATTCGTGCCGGTTTTTGTCGGACGATTAAAATTTTCGGGGTATTTTCGAGAAAAAATAACAAATATGGGAAACAAAGAATCGCGGGACCTCAAATGGGAATGCCCATGGGATGTCGGGGTAGGAAAAAATCATACATATATTTAATATGTATTTTGAGCTTGTTGCATCGTTTGGGCGAAGCGATAGCTAGATTTAGCGTTTTTAGGGTCCCATAACCGAAGGGTGCCGACGGGACCCCATTACTAAGCCTGCGCCGTCCGTCCATCCGTCCATCTGTCCGTCTGTCTGTATGTATGTCTGTCAGCGGGCTAAAACTCATGAATCGTAATAGGTAGAGAGTTGAAAGTTTCACAGAGTCTGTATTTATATTGCCGCTTCGAGTGAACAGGCATCTTCTGGAAAACCACGACCTAATTCAGACCTCATAATTGCATTTTATTAAGCATGTCGCAGTCCGTCATTAACTTACAGTATTCTACATAAAATTGTTAGGTATAGGTATCTTGTACGATGGTATAGATGCAAACGAGCCCGACTCACACTTGGACGGTTTTTAGGGTCCCGTACCTAAAAAGGAAAAAGGAACCCTTATAGGATCACTTTGTTGTCTGTCTGTCTGTCTGTCAAGAAACCTATAGGGTACTTCCCGTTGATCTAGAATCATGAAATTTAGTAGGAAGGTAGGTCTTATAGCAGACATTAGAAAAAAAATCTGAAAACCGTAAATTTGTGGTTACATCACCAGAAAAAATTAAAATGTGTTCATGAACAAATATTGCTATATTCAACTTTCAAAGTAAGGTTACTATACCATGTAGGGTATCATATTATGAAAGGGCTTTACTTGTACATTCTAAAATAGATTTTAATTTATATGCATATATAGTTTTTGATTTATCGTGCAAAATGTCGATAAATTACGATTGTAGTACGGAACCCTCAGTGCATGAGTATGACTCGCACTTGACCGGTTTTTTCGTATTATTAGGTTTTGCTTGCGAAAATACAGCATTAGCTACGCTACTTATGCACCAGCGGTCTTACCAAAGAACCTTTTCCTTTTGTTATAGTGAAGGGCAAACATTCCTGCTACCTCAGAGAGTTCAGCGGAATTAATTAGTGAGGCATATTTATGTGAACGGGCAGACGTTTTGAAGATAGACATCTCGGGTAAGGCTGTAAACACACTGAGCTGTTTGTAGCTGCGTTTTAAAAGTAAAGTAAAAAGGAGCCTATGTCGTTCCCTGGGGTGTAAGCTAACTCTGCACCAAATTTCATCAAAATCGGTTAAACTGTTGGGCCGTGAAAAGCTAGCAGACAGACAGACACACTTTTGCATTTATAATATTATGGTTATGGATTATATGGATATATGGATATGGATTCTATTAAACTTTTACAAGTACTTTTGAATTGTTAAATGCATCTACCACTGGTTCGGAATGATTTTCCTGCCGAGAAGAACCAGCAAGAAACTCGGCGGTTGCTCTATTCAAAGATTTGATATGCAATATTATGCCATACTTACCTATATAAAAAAGTTATTGCAGTCCCGCGCATTGCTGGAACGAGATGCAGGGTAAATCCACGCTCTTTTATCATTTACATAATCTTCGATTGTGCAATATGTCTTTTTCAGGAGCATACTTTTAATAGATTTTTTTTAACTTGTGTAAAGGCAAGTCTACATCTTGTGACTTTACTCTTACTCTGTGGTATTAGCATAGAATACGTCACAATACCTTACAGTTACAAAATGCCCATTCCATAAAAATGTTTAAATAATAAACTACTCTAGTACGAAGCAATAAATTGCATATAGTTGTTTTATTTTTGATCTTTGGAACCGCAGCGGAATTCACCTTCATATGTCACCAGCCTAATTTTATTAAGCTCATTTTTATGTAAGTAAAACATTACAGAATCGATGCCTATCTGCCTAATTATAGCTAATCTTTGATGTCATCTCTGCTATTCGTTTTTTGAGAACGTTTGATATCGCCACGGGCTACACTCAAATATAAACGACACGAAAAATTGTATAATTAGTAAAGATTGTTCTTTTTGTTTATTTTGGAATTCGAAGTGCTTTGATGTGACAAAGGAAAGTTAATATTTTGAATCACTTAAACATGTTCTTCTAAATATATAAAAGGAAAAGGTGACTGACTGACTGACTGATTGATCTATCAACGCACAGCTCAAACTACTGGACGGATCGGGCTAAAATTTGGCATGGAGATAGCTATTATGACGTAGGCATCCGCTAAGAAAGGATTTTTGAAAATTCAACACCTAAGGGGGTGAAATAGAGGTTAGAAATTTGTGTAGTCCACGCGGACGAAGTCGCGAGCATAAGCTGGTTGAGAATAATAATCATCATCATCCTCATCATCAACCGATAGACGGGTCAATTTGAAGATACAGTCACTATAGCTGCTTATTCAATGGGGTGAATCATTGATACTATAGTGAGCGTAGATCTTAATTACATTTACATATTAAGTTTGCACTGACATATGCATTGTTCGTAAACAATTTCAGAATGCGCTTTGACGAAATGGGGGTTTAGAGAAACGTAACATATTAGTAACTAGCCGATGCCCGTGACTTCGTCCGCGTGGAATTACGTTTTTTAAAAATCCCGTGGGAGCTCTTTGATTTTCCGGGATAAAAAGTAGCCTATGTCACTCTCCAGGTCTTTATCTATACCCATGCAAAAAATCACGTCGATCCGTTGCTCCGTTGCGACGTGATTGAAGGACAAACCAACAAACAAACACACTTTTGCATTTATAATAAGGGTACTAATTAGACTACTAGCTGGTGCAGTCGACTTTTTGAAGTCGGTTAAAACTAAATCGCCGAAATGTATGTACGGGCGTAACTTCCGAACGACTGCACCAAATTGGTTAATTATTTTTAGGGTTCCATACCTCAAAAGGAAAAACGGAACCCTTATAGGATCACTTTGTTGTCTGTCTGTCTGTCAAGAAACCTACAGGGTACTTCCCGTTGACCTAGAATCATGAAATTTGGCAGGTAGGTAGATCTTGTAGCAGACATTCGGGGAAAAATCTGAAAACCGTGAATTTGTGGTTACATCACACAAAAAAAATTAAATTGTGGTCATGAACAAATATTGCTATTTTCAACTTTCAAAGTAACATTATCATACCAAGTGGGGTATCATATGAAAGGGCTTTACTTGTACATTCTAAAACAAAATTTTATTTATTTTTAGGGATAATAGTTTTTGATTTATCATGCAAAATGTCGATAAAATACGATTGTACTGCGGAACCCTCAGTGCGCTAGTCTGACTCGCACTTGGCCAGTTTTTTTGTTGTGTTTATAATGATTGTCAGGACAAGGTGTGTACGAAGGATTTTTTTTTTAGAAAATCCACGGGAAGTCGCAGGCAACAGCTAGTCACCACCCGTATCAATACCCCTATTATAAATACGAAAGTATGTTTGTTTGTTGGTTCGTTGGTTTATTGGTTTGTTGGTTTGTTGCTTTGTTGGTTTATCCTTCAATCACGTCGCAACCGAGCAACGGATCGACGTGATTTTTTTGCATTTTTTTGTGAGACGCGTAAAGTCTGCCAATCCACGCTTGGCCAGCGTGGTAGACTATGTCCTAAACCCATTATGATAGGAGACCCGTTCTCAGTAGTATGCCGGCGAGGGGTTGATAATTATGATGTACCAGTTAAAATCCTAACGTTAAATTCACTTGGCCTGGACAATCCGAATGTCGTGTAATGCCCGAGTGTCATGGGATTTGACATCAAAATACCATTCGTAGACAGACATATGTTAACATATTATAGCTCTTATTGTCTAGGTTGTAGAGTCTAGTATTACTGCGACTTTTGAGAATGTGGCCTACCGTGTATAATTAGAACGTCTAGGTTGGAGCTAGATTAGGTAGATTACAAACGTAGCAAACAATTTTAATATACGAACGTTCCATTTTGTACGCAGTATGGGTCAGTATGGGCAATACTCCCAAATGTATTAACTCGGGAGGGACTATGTCCAGCAGTGGACGCAAACAGGGAGATTGATTGATTGATTGATCAAAAAATGGCGTGTTCCCGCGCAGTAGAGATCCCTTCGCATCGCGTTCGTTTTTTTTTTTTATTGAGATACAAGTTAGCCCTTGACTGCAATCTCACCTGGTGGTAAGTGATGATGCAGTTCGTTTCGCTAAAGAGACTTAAAATTTGACTATGCGCATTTGCTCAAGTTATTTACCAGCCACTATGCTTTATTTTATATATTCCAAAATTGTACAGCATTATATCAACAGTCAATATTCAGTGCGAAAGTATGTGATTATTAACGGTTAAAAATCTAAATACATAAGAGGAAAAGCTGACTGACTGATTGACTGATCTATCAACTCACAGCTCAAACTCCTGGACGGATCGAACTGAAATTTGGCATGCAGATATAGCTAATATCCACTAAAAACGGGGTTTTGAATTCGGGGGAAAAAATTCACTCCTAAAAATTGCATCCACGCGGCCGAAGTCGCGAGCAAAAACTAGTCATGAATACTTTATTTAAATTATTGATGGTAAATTCAAAAAGAATTTACCATCATTAATGGGGTAAATCATTAACAGATTTGTACACTACATAAACATATTTAATTGTATTATATCAGCGAATATTTTGCAATTCTAGTCACTTAGTATGCAGCCTGTACATGCAATAGGGCCCTTGATTGATCACGTAGGGGGATGTTTACATATAATTGTATCGGATGAGTTTTAACCTGCATAATAATCAGTGGCGTGCACAGGGTTTGAAGCCAGGGTAGGCATTAGTTAGGTAGGAACCTGTTTACTGGCAGGTCATAATAAAAAATATGCATTGAGCTATTACAACTGGGGTAAGCAGTGCATTAATGCCTCTATGACTTGCACGCCACTGATAATAATGATAGTAACAAAGTCACAATAAACAAAATAGTAGTTCAAATACATCTTTTAATATAATTGGGGATAATTTGTCGCTAGTACATGCGAAGCTGGTAAAGCATTTTAAGCAATTAAATAGCACTTGCTTTAAAGATGAAGAAAAACATCGTGAGAAAACCTGCATGTCATTCTCCATAATGATTTCAAACGTGTTTGAAGATTGTCAAGGCGCACTTCGCCAGCATGGTGGACTATGGCGCTCATTCTGAGAGGAGACTCGTTCCCAGAAGTGTGCCGGCGATAGATTAAAATTATAATCACAACTGCACAATTACGACGCACAGTGTATAGGAGTCAGTTTAAGAAACAAATAAATCAAGAGTGGTCACTTAGTATGTAGTCCGCCTATACAGTTTAAGGGGCCGGGTCTAATTGGGCACGTAGCGAGGCATTTGCATTAACTAGAGGACTGTTTTGACCTGCATATTGACTCTTTGGTGATATGAGTCAAAAAGGAAACTGTTTTGTAGAAAACATAATATATAAAAAGTTTGAAGCGTCAGTAACCTGTATTGTATAGGTACCTAAACTTGAAACAATGACGAATAAAGAAAATTATAGACCTCTCTCGGGATTTTCAAAAACCTAAATGTGAAGCCGCGGGTATCATCTTCTCTAAATATACACTACTTATAAAAGGAAAAGGTGACTGACTGACTGACTGATCTATCAACGCACAGCTCAAACCACTGGACGGTTCGAGCTGATATTTGGCATGCAGATAGCTATTATGACGTAGGCATCCGCTAAGAAAGGATTTTTTGCGAATTCAATCCCTTAGGGGGTAAAATAGGGAGTTTTTTCGTTCACATGGACAAAGTCGCAGGCATGTGCTAGTGTGGTGCATAATATCATACTTGATTGTTTAGTAACTATTGGTGGTATAGTGTGTAGTCGGCCTAGTGACCGCAGGGGCCGCTCGTAATTGGGCACGTAGTGGGTCATTTGCATTAACTAGAGGACTGTTTTGACCTCCATATTGACTCTTTGGTGACATGAGTCAAAAAGGAAACTGTTTTGTAGAAAACATAATATATAAAAAGTTTGAAGCGTCAGTAACCTGTATTGTATAGGTACCTAAACTTGAAACAATGACGAATAAAGAAAATTATAGAGCTCTCTCGGGATTTTCAAAAACCTAAATGTGAAGCCGCGGGTATCATCTTCTCTAAATATACACTACTTATAAAAGGAAAAGGTGACTGACTGACTGACTGATCTATCAACGCACAGCTCAAACCACTGGACGGTTCGAGCTGATATTTGGCATGCAGATAGCTATTATGACGTAGGCATCCGCCAAGAAAGGATTTTTGCGAATTCAATCCCTTAGGGGGTAAAATAGGGAGTTTTTTCGTTCACATGGACAAAGTCGCAGGCATGTGCTAGTGTGGTGCATAATATCATACTTGATTGTTCAGTAACTATTGGTGGTTAAGTGTGTAGTCCGCCTAATGACCGCATTTTGATCAGCAACTATTGGTGGTATAGTGTGTAGTCGGCCTAATGACCGCATTTTGATCAGCAACTATTGGTGGTATAGTGTGTAGTCGGCCTAATGACAGCATTTTGATCAGCAACTATTGGTGGTATAGTGTGCAGTCGGCCTAATGACAGCATTTTGATCAGCAACTATTGGTGGTACCTATAGTGTGTAGTCGGCCTAATGACAGCATTTTGATCAGCAACTATTGGTGGTATAGTGTGCAGTCGGCCTAATGACAGCATTTTGATCAGCAACTATTGCTGGTATAGTGTGCAGTCGGCCTAATGACAGCATTTTGATCAGCAACTATTGGTGGTATAGTGTGTAGTCGGCCTAGTTACCGCAGGGGCCGCTGGTAATTGGGCACGTAGTGGGTCATTTGCATTAACTAGAGGACTGTTTTGACCCCCGGTATTGATTTCTGAGCGGCACTACACGTGGCTACGGGGTTTTGATTAAATTTCGCCCCTAGAGAGTTAGCTGTTGCGATTTAGGGTTAAGCATTAAGCTTTTAACCCCCTCCGTTTGGGGGAGACGTTATGGTCTTACGAGGGGTGAGATTGTATGGAATTTTATATTGCTACTTGCTTGTCATTTTGTGTATACGGTTACCTTTTAGTACATTTCAAAGTACATATTTCATTATTTTATTCGATTCTTAAAATTCTTTTACTGATAAATAAGTACTTAATAGAAAGGCATTCCCAACCCAACCAGTAAGATGCATTGACGATTCAAAAGTACTTGTAAAAGTTTAATTGAATATTTTTTTTAAAGGCAATATTTCATGAAGTTTTTTATTCTGATACAAGTTAGCCCTGGACTGCAATCTCACCTGGTGGTAAGTGATGATGCAGTCTAAGATGGAAGGCGGCTAACTTGGAAGGGGCTCCCACCAGACCAGACCAGAGACAATTCAGAAATTATAGATTGCCTCTGCTGGGAATCGAACTCGAGACCTCCATTCATATGACCACAGCGCTCACTAAATGCGCTAGGGACGAAGTTGCGGTCAAAACGTAGTAGGAAGACAAAAACATGACTATGAGTAGGCCCCCCTTGCATTTGATTTCATAATACTCAATTTAAGTATACCTACCTACCTATATTATAGCTATTAGTAGTTACTAGTAAGTGCATCGACTAAGTAATCCTATCCTTTAACAATGGACAATATGTTAATCACTCCGTTACTGACCGAATGACCTACTGATAACATCGTATTGCCGATAGGTTATAATATAACGAATTATTATATCTTATGGCGACCTCGCACCGGAAAACGCAGCGTTGAATGAGCTACTAGGTGGACGGACGACATCAGACTAGTCGCAGACAGCCGCTGGATTCAGGCGTCGGCTGGAGCCGCGCGGCGCAAGACCGTGGTGTGTGGAAGTCCCTACAAGAGACCTATGTCCAGCAGTGGATGTGTATCGGTTGATGATGATGATGATTGATCGGCTTAATAGGTACTACTATAATTAAAATTGTGATTAAAACTGATTAAAAATGACACTACGATGGAAGTCCAATCGCAAGGAAAAAACAACAATAGCATTAAAGAGTCTTAACAAATTAATACGACAGTCATAAACATAATTACAATTTTGTGCAGGCGTGAAAATCTTTGTACAACAATTTTATTACACGAAAGTATACCATAAGTCTATGACATAAGGTACATAATTCAAAATAAATTGATAAAATAAAAGAATGGTCGACCATTATTTTGAAAACAACGGCCACCGCAACAAAACGCTTTGTAGGACGTTCTAAGAAGGTACAGTCATTGACAAAAGGTACCTACTAGGTTATTTTTTTTCTTTTGTTTTTATAGTGTCACGGATTTTTTTGTTGCTGTCATTGAGTTGCCATTTTACTAGAGGCAGCAATGGCCTCAATCATTTCTCAAACATAATTTACTTGAATGTTTTTAAGCTTTACGTAGCTATAAAAAAGTAGTATTTAAGACGACTTTTAAAATAAGTAAAGTAGTCGCCATATAATTGAAAAGGACTGGCTCGTTCTTTAAATTCTTCCTTCTCTCCTTCCTGGGAAACTTCCTTTGAATATGAAGGAGTGTGAGTAAGAAAGCGGATAGAGTTGAGAAGAGAGATGATATGTATGAGGGTAAGCCAATTTTTAACCGATTTCCAAAATCTTAGATCAGGAGGCTCTTAATTCGGCGCAGTTTTTCTATCGAATACACCAATTTCACCGAGTTTCCGAATACCTAAGATTATAATATTATAGAGCATAAAATAAAACAGAAATCGTTGCGTGATTAGGCACTACATTATGACGTGTAAAAAAATCATACTTTGTAAACAAAGGCTTTGGAAGTCGATTTTTGAAAAGATTTTTTACCAAATGCTTTCGAATCTAAATATATAAAAGGATTGACTGACTGACTGACTGATATATCAACGCACAGCTTAACTACTGGACAGATCGGACTGAAATTTGGCATGCAGATAGTTAAGCGAATCTTCCACTCTGGTTTGGGATGCCCTGTAATTTATATTTAGGATTTGTTCCTCTAGGATTTTGACATCTCTGTTGTTGTAGGCTCGAAAGGACATTTTTTGTGGTGATTTATTCTTACTCGTAGCGTTATTCGTAGTGATGACAACAATTGGCTGCTATTTACTCCTTTTTTGTTTAGTAATTTATGATGATGTGCTTTAAGAGAAGCAGATTTTTCTTGTTGACACGTTGAAGGAACTTACGTTGTGTGAATATATTATATCCATCTAGATCTGTAATCTGTCGATAAGTTAAAGACACGTTGTTATATTTTGTCAAAAAATACCCTAATCGCAAAGCCTAGTTCAAAACTATATTTTTTATCTCGGAAACACTTTTTTTAGAAATTAAGAAAAGTATATTTTTTTAATCTACAGAAGATATTAAAATTATCAAAAAATAGAAGGTATCAGTGTGCTTTGAATATAAGATTATAAATGCGAAATTATGTCTGTCTGTCTGTCTGTTGGCGAGTTTTTCACGGCACCGATTTTGAACCGATTTTGATGAAATTTGGCACAGAGATAGCTTGCATCCCAGGGATTGACATAATAGGGTCTTGGACAATTTTTTTCAATTTTTAAACATAAAAATAGTAATTGTTGCAGGACAATATTTTTATGTTAAAAATTTAAAAATATTTAGCGTTTACGCCTTGTGACGTCATTAATAGCTTTTGATATAGCGTGACGTTAATTATTAATTACCTATTTTAAAATAAATAAAATTCATGATTTTTAAAATTATTTAGTCCACGCGGACGAAGTCGCGAGTATAACCTAGTACTTAATACAACTAAAATTTAGATAAATACCACTGTTATTTGACGAACAAACTTAGTTGGTTCAAACCATGTTAGGCAATTTTGAATGTTCTAGGATGGTGGGACATGCATTTCCATAATCATAGTCTTGGTCGGATAGGTAGTTGGTAAACCAAGTTGGTTCGTCTGTTAGCAGGTTAACAGAAACACGTTTGGTGGGAGTAAGTTCAGGGAAATGCAAAATCTCATCCATACTAATATTATAAATGAGAAAGTGTGTCTGTCTGTCTGTCTGCTAGCTTTTTACAGCCCAACAGTTCAACCGATTTTGATGAAATTTAGTACAAAGTAAGCTTACATCTCGGGGAAGGATATAGGCTTCTTTTTATCCCGCAAAATTAAAGAGTTCCCACGGGATTTGAATAAATCTATTTCCACGCGGACGAAGTCGCAGGCATCAGCTAGTTAATTAAAAATAAATAATCTGTGTTCCCAACAAGCTTTCCAAACCATTCGTCACAGTTAAACCAATACGGAATTTAGATCAACAAAGTATCCTGTTTCAGCACAAAAAGTTAAGATAGACCCGTTAAATCTCCTGTTCCTTCCAAAGAAATACACTTGCCAAGACACTTTCGACCTTATTGTATTAAAATAGAGTTTTGTTTTTCATAATAAGAATGTGTTACTTTTAAGCAAAGATTAAGTGCAAGACGAACCCCTGTTTTTTGTTAGAAAAAAATCTGTCCTCGACACAATAAATTGAAAGATTTTCTTCCTTTATCCATTGGAACCGTGATAGCCTAGCTTGGTAAATGGCCGAGTTGACATAAGTTGGTCAACGGTCAAGTTGAGAATGGTTCCAAGCTTCCATGATAAAATAATATACCGGTATATATCGGTACATATCGGTATATATTGGTAATATACTGGTATATATCCGTTCCATGATAAAATAATATACCAGATGTTGACCTAAGGGAGGAGACACTAACTGACTGACATACTAACGTACCTACGGCTACGGCTCTGATTCCAGAGACTTGAAATTTTGTATAGGTACTCATAAATTTTTTATATAACCCCACAAAGAAATGATTTTCATAGATTACATCCAAGTAAAGTCAGGACAGGCCAGCTAGCATTTTAAAAGGAAGGAGAAAGTGACTACTGAAAAAAAAGAAGAACAGAAATTTTCCGGGAGGTTACAAAAAATATAAATTATAGATTTTTTTTCTGGTTTAATTTATTACATAACAATTTTCACAGTAAATTGAGTCGGAAAGGAGATAATATGACTTGGGGGACATCTCGACCAAAAGAAAGTCGTCCGAATGGCTGAGTTGCCCCTTTGCAACTATCACTTTTTTTTTGGATGGAGCGGTTTTCGCTATAGATAGGGCTGCGCGAGCGCCAAAAATACAAGGTGGCAAAGTGAAAATTCGAAAAAAGCCCGTCGATAATTTTTAAAAACTACGGAAAGACTTTCCACGTCACTCCCTTTTTGATAATCAAATGATTTGTCCAAAATGAGTGATGAGACCATCAGTCTCAAGTACTTTCAGATCTCAAGTTCATTTACTTTTAAAAGGTAACCTTTTACAAGGCTTTTTTGTTCTCTGAAGTCTGTCTGTAATATAAATATTTAAGTAAAAACAAAGCTCTAGAAATGAAAGCGATTCCGAAAACTTAAAAAACCGACCAAGTGCAAGTCTGGCTTCGCTCTTTTAGGGTTCTGTACGTGATTATGAATAGGTATCATATTTTGGATGTATGAAATATTTCTTTTCCGAGCTAGAACATCGCTAAACCGTGAAACAAAAACCCAAAAAAAGATTTCTTTGTTTCGGTCACAGCTTACAAACCATTTTTCAGTATTTGTTGTATAAATCCATC
This sequence comes from Maniola hyperantus, assembly GCF_902806685.2. NCBI lineage: Eukaryota > Metazoa > Arthropoda > Insecta > Lepidoptera > Nymphalidae > Maniola > Maniola hyperantus. Next base: position 7,155,113 of record NC_048558.1, read on the forward strand.
ATTTTTCAGTATATGGTACTTACGTAATATACCACAATTTCATATTCCAAACTAGTTTTAGCGAATTCTATCTATCTATCTGTTCTTATGACCTTGATCACAGAAGATAAAATAGCACTAACGTACCTTGATCCACTCACCCCTCTGTCACCCGCATTTTTTGCTTGTTTTTTTTTCACCGAAATATCACTTTTTTCACACACAACCTGGCCCGAGCACGCAACCCGCACCTGCCGTGAGGCTTCCGTATTGTGTTACAGAACTTCAAGGGCTTTGACGGCTGTTGCATGGCGCGAGTTCGATTCCCGGATAAGCTTTTTTAATTGCTTCATTAATTTTTATGCTTTTTTGCTACCTGGTTGACGTAATTTAGGGACATACCTAATTGTTTTAGCTATAAAGAGGCTATCGCTTAGTGGTATAGGTGTTTTTTTTTAATTCACACACAATTTAGCTCTTGACTACAATCTCATCTGGTGGTAAGTGATGATGCAGTCTAAGATGGAAACGGGCAAACCTGGAAGGGGTATGGCAGTTTTTTTATTAAACTCTCACCCCTTTGGTTTAGCTACACGGCCGGCCGGCATTGTAACGGAGCGCTAAATCGCTTGGCGGCACGGCTTTGCCGGTTCGGTGGTAACTAGCCACGGCCGAAGCCCACCAGACTAGACCGGCGATTTAGAAATTATAAAATTCCAATCCCCTGCCTGGATTGGACCTCCCACTAATAAGACCACAGTGCTTACCACTGCGCCAGGGAGGTCGTGTGTTTCTATACTTACAACTTCTTATTCTGAGAGGAGACTAGTGCTCAGTAGTGGGCCAGAGATGGTTGATCATGACAATGGTGATAGCTGCAAGTCTCGGGTTCGAATACTGACCAGTAAAATTACATATTTTTGTCTTACTATTCGCACCTTTCTGTTTGCACCGTATAAAGAACTAGATGATACCCGCGATTTAGGTTTTTGAAAATCCTGCGGGAAATCTCCAATTTTCCGGGATAAAAAGTAGCCTATGCCCTTCCCCGGGAATCAAACTATCTCTGTACCAAATTTCGTTAAAATCGGTTGAACGGTTGAGCCGTGAAAAGCTAGCAGACAGATAGACAGACAGTCAGACAGACACACAGACACACCTTCGCATTTATAATATTAGTATGGAAGTATGGAAGTATGGATAGATACTAGATGAAAAAGAGAAATTAATATTTTATGCTGTCCTTACCTACTTGCTTGAATATTGTATTCATCATCATCATCATCAACCCACCGCCGGCTCAAAACTGAGTACGGGTGTCCTATCAGAATGAGAAAAGTTGGCCATTGTCTACCACGCTGATCAAGTGCGGATTGGCAGACTTCACACAATTTTAAGAACATTATGGAGGATTTTTAGGTATACAGATTTCCTCACGATATTTTTTTTAAAGCAAATGATACTTGGGTCCGACAGATTTCCTATACAAAAACTGTCAAAGCCTCAAATTTAATCCTCAGATAAAACTTTCTGATTTTGAGTTCAGACTATTGAAAAATCAGCTCTTGATTGCCTGAATCGCACATAACTCCGAAAAGTTAGAGGTGCGTGCTCGGGATTGAACCCTCGACCTTCCGAACAGCGAACGACTTAACCACTAGGCTATCACGGGGGTTTCGTATATTCCCATTTAAATATAGGTTGCTACATAAAGCGTTTAAAAAAATCTCTTCCATTTAAAGAAAACAAAGATTTTTCCCGACAAGCGATCTTAATTAGAAACTTGGTCCATTCGTTACAGCGGGCAGGTAGCTGTAAAGTTCAGGAGGTTTTGCATTTTAAATGAACTAACAGAATTAACCGATTGTGCGGGAAAAAGTGTAGCTTTTTATGCATTTCCTTGGTAGTCCGAGAGACGGCCTCAGTAATTAGTATGGAACCATTAATTACTTTTTCTTTAAACTGCTGGGTAATCGCTTTTTTATTAAATCGGTCAAGTGCGAGTCAGACTCGCACACTAAAGGTTCCGTACCGTCGTACAAGAATACAATTTTTATTTTTTTAAATTTTTATAGCGGCTCTATTGAAATTTTTATTATTTATAGTTTATTACGTTAAATTTCAGCTCTCTATCTATTACGGTTCACGAGATACAGTCCGCTGACATACAGACGGACGGACAGACAACGGAGGCTTAGTAATAATAGGATCCCGTTGGCACCCTTACGACACGCTTAAAAAAGATCATGCCCACGTTGAATGGTGCAAAGAATAGGTACGGGCTGCGTTTCTGCGCTGCACAGCCGGGCTGACTCTTTGTGCAACAAACGAGCCAGCCCTTCTATCAACAGATGAGGCTATTGAACGCGGTGAAATGTCTCGTATTTTTTTAGCACTAATGCTGAGATTAAAGAGCGCACTTTGACTTTGCTCAGACGTAAGACACTGTTAAAACGAGACAGATTTATATCTCTCAGATAAATCTGTCTTGTTTTGACTCAATCATAAGTCTGAGAAAAGTCAAAGTGCACTCTATAGATCTCAGCCTTAAGACTCCATAGCCTACCTTCGTATTATTAACTAGATGATGCCCGTGACTTTGTCTGCGTGGATTTAGGTTTTTGAATAATCCCGGGGGAACTCTTTGCTTTTCCGGGATGGAAAGTTGCCTATGTCGATTTCCGGGATGCATACTACCTATGTGTCAAATTTCGTATAAATCGGTTATCGTATGGGCCTTTAATTATCCCATGGGAACTCTTTGATTTTTCGGAATACAAAGTAACCTTTGTCCGTCCCCGGCATAAGCTAACTCTGTACCAAATTCCATCAAAATCGGTTGAACAATAACATTCACCAAAATCAATCACACATCAGCAAAATAATTATAAGATACATTGAACTTAAATTAATAAAGTAATCACCCTGTACCAGAAGTTAAAATATAATACACGAAGTAGTGTGAGTGAGCGTCTTACGCTCGTGGTATGTTACTACTCCGCTGTGATATTTAATAATGAACGTTTTCTTACCTACCTACATTATATAAATGATTGTGTTTTTTACCTATTATGTATATTAAGTTTAAAATAATTTTTTAATGTATAGTAAGTTTAAAATAACCCACATTTAGCTTAATGTTGTTAGTTTATATTAAGTAATTGTTAGTTAGCTGTCAAGTATTAAGTATAACAATAAATAATTAATGTTACGTGTAGGTACCTATCGACTGTCGACGGCACTGGTGTACGGAAAAACTTATTTAAAGTTTATGAATGCACCAAACTTGTTGTAACCTGCAAATATTCTTCTTTAATAAATAAATAAATAAAAATACAAAAACAGATGGGCCGTGAAAGGCTAGGCTAGGCAGTCAGTTAGACAGACGGACAGACACACTTTCACATTTATAGTATTAGTATGGGTTTGTTTAATTCAATGTAGAAAAAATAGCTGATCTCCTAGCCTATAAGTTAAAACGCGGTTCCTTCGTTAGAAAGGTTTTTATAAAATGTATGCGGAATTTCTATTGTTATATCTCGACGATTATCTTCCGTTCCAGAGATGGACGGTTTATCTTTTTTCCTTTTTTATCTTTTACTTTTATAATCAGTTTAGATTCCATTTTGCTAAGATTCGCTTCTTTTATGTTACACTAGCTGACGCCCGCGACTTCGCCCGTGTGGATTTAGTTTATTTTAATCCCGTGGGAACTCTTTGATTTTCCAGGATAAAAAGAAGCCTATGTCACTCTCCAGGTTTTTGACTATACCCATGCAAAAAATCACGGTGATCCGTTGCTACGTTGCGGCGTGATTGAAGGAAAAACTAACAAAGTAATCAACCAACAAACCAACAAACAAACACACTTTCGCTTTTATAATAAGGGTAGTGGTAATGACTAGCTTATACCCACAATTACGTCCGCGTGGATTACACAAATTTCAAACCCCTGTTTTACCCCTTTATGGATTGTATTTTCAAAAATCCTTTCTTAGCGGAGGTCTACGTCATAATAACTATCTGCATGCCCAGCCCGATTCATCCAGTAGTTTTTTTTTTTTTTAATAATATTAGCCATATTAAATGACTAATATTCCCCTTTCCTCTCCAATTAAGCGTCAGGCTTGTGCTAGGAGTAGGTACGACAATAGTGCAACGGGCGGGGTTTGAACCGTCGACCTTTCGGTTTTCAGTCCACTCCTATACCGGTTGAGCTATTGAGGCTCCTACAGTTTGAGCTGTACGTTGATAGATCAGTCAGTTCTATTAGTATGGACCATTTTGGTAGGTATAGTACGCGACAGATCGAGGTGGCAGTCGGGGAGGGAACGCCTCGCACACCTGTACAGCCTCCGCGCTAGCCCGGTGGCGGGTGACGTGCGAGTGTGTGGGGCATCCCTCCGCCTCATACCCCGATTGGCATCTCAGCCTGTCGCGGATTATACACATAGTTCCGATCGGTTGACTGCATGTAATTGTAACCGAAGTCTATGTACAACAAGGTGTCAACACAAGTTACAGTATCGCCCCATTAACGCATTATAATGTAAAACCGCGCGACGTCGCGCGTCGGTGCACGTTACATGTGCACTCGGATATGCAGGTCATGTTTGTACTACCTATTTAGTATCTGAGTATACCTACAGTACAGTAAGTAATGAACATAGATCTTTAGAATGAGATTTCGGCTTTGTAGAGCGTTTTCTCTGTCACTCATACCTATGTGACGTTTTGTCACGACATAGAGTTAGTTGCCTCTGTCGTTTAGACCGACAGAGAGTTGTCTCTGTCGTTGGGGCCGACAAAACGTCACATAGCTATAGGCATGAGTGACAGAGACAACGCTCTACAAAGCCAAAATCTCATTCTTAAGATCTATCTACATTATTTTCTGCCGCGTACTGTAGTTCCGATCGGTTGATCACTGCATGTAATTGTAACCGAAGTGTATGTACATTGTATAACAAGGTGTCAACACAAGTTACAGTATCGCCCCACTAACGCATTATAATGTAAAACCGCGCGACGTCGCGCGTCGGTGCACGTTACATGTGGACTCGGATATGCAGGTCATGTTTGTACATACGCGGCCAAAAGTGATGAACATCGATCTTTAGAAGAGAATCGATCTGCAGATGATAATGTTAGAAATTAGAAGCCTTTATATAGAAGTTATGAGGCCCTGGCAGATGGACAGACGGACAAATGTACCTATGGGTGTAACCAGAATGCTAGCAAAAACTTAGCGTTATTGTTATATCACCTAAACACAATTCAATAGTGGGGGATTCCAACATCAATCCCAATAACCATTTGCCTCATTTTGTAGTTTTAGTGATTTAATATTTTTCAAACCCGCAATGTATAATAGCGTACAAAACGGGGGTCAATGCCCCGCTTACGACGCGGCATTGAATCCGAGTGGCCTACTTACGCAACGTTCGTTGACCTCTAGCGTCAGTCAGATGTTTTATTTGCAATATATCGCGTTTTTAGGGTTCCGTACCTCAAAAGGAAAAACGGAACCCTTATAGGATCACTTTGTTGTCTGCCTGACTGTCTGTTTGTCTGTCAAGAAACCTACAGGGTACTTCCCGTTGACCTACAATCATGAAATTTGGTAGGTAGGTAGGTCTTATAGCTGGTATTAGGGGAAAAATTTGAAAACCGTGAATTTGTGGTTATATCACACAAAAAATATTTAATTGTGGTCATAAACTAATAATTAGTATTTTCAATTTTCTTAGTAAGATAACTATATCAAGTGGGGTATCATATAAAAGGTCTTCACCTGTGCATTCTACAACAGATTTTTATTTATTTTTATGCATCATAGCTTTTGAATTATCGTGCAAAATGTCGAAAAAATAAGACTGCAGTACGGAACCCTCATTGCGCGAGCCTGACTCGCACTTGGCCGGTTTTTTGTGATATCATATCTGTGATCATACATCACCACTGTTCCACAAATATACAGGACTGATCGCTACATATCGGTCAGTCGGTTAGTACTCAGTCCTAGTTGTATTTGTTCCTTTCCGTTCAAAGTTACAAAAGCTAGAACAACGTAGTATTATCAAAGGCAAGGCGTCACACTCACATACCGAAGCATTCCTCAGCATTCCGAAGCGGCGAAGCGCGAAGCGCGAAGCGTGAATACACTCGCGTCTCTAAACTTGTAATAGAGGAATAGTTTGTATTGGTGTCGAATCGAGAGGGAACTAAACCAAATTTAACTTGGGTGAATCAAATCCTTTCTGTTCCGGTTGGAAACGGAAAATAAGTTTAAATTTAGTTTAAAGTAACAGGCCCCGATTCTTTAGTCTCTCTCTAAACTAAATTTAGAGTATCTGCATCCTTTTCTTTTTACTAATGCTAAAAAGGAACGGAACATGATTTGGTTGTGCTTAGAATCGGTGCCGATTCTAAGCACAACCTAATTTTAGAGTATTCGCACCCTCTTCTTACTATTGTAATATGAAAAGGACAGAAGCAGTTTGACATTTCTAAATTTAATTTTTAGATGGCAAAACCCGTGATTGTAGCACGCAGTCGCGAACCTACTGTTTAAATTTGTATTGTGCACTAAAATTTAGAGTCTTTAAATGTGAAAGTCAAGTTCCGTTCCTTTTTTAGCATTGTTAAAAAGAAAAGGATGCAGATACTCTAAATTTAGTTTAGAGTAAGACAAAGGAATCGGTGCCATTGTTGCAATATAAAATCATTCCTAAAGGACTAAGAGCCAGCGCGTGCCAGACCTACGTTAATTTATAAAAGCTGAATGTTTCTCTGCGTATTGTCCCCAACACTGGGAGGAACGTTTGTTTGGATCATGGTGGCTTTGGGAGATTACAAGTAATAAAGGCGTAAAGAAAATCTTACGTCAAAGTATGAAGACGATTTTTAGTTAATATTTTCACCAGAATGCATGACGTGCAATGCATTCTCGTTCATATCTAATACTCTTCTGGAGAAAATAAAAAAAAAATAGTCTTTATACTTTGATGAATGATTTTTACACAGCCTCAATAGTCAATAGCTCAACGGGTAAAGGAGTGGACTGAAACCGAAAGGTCGACGGTTCAAACCCCGCCCGTTGCACTATTGTCGTACCTACTCCTAGCACAAGCTTCACGCTTAGTTGGAGAGGAAAGGGGAATATTAGTCATTTAACATGGCTAATATTCTTTATTAAAAAAAACACACACACATTTAGTAAAAAGGTAACAGACACACAGAGAGACAGACAATTTTTCGATTTTTTAAATACTAGCTTATGCTCGCGACTTCGTACGCGTGGGCTACACAAATTTCATACCCCTATTTCACCCCCTTAGGGGTTGCATTTTCAGAAATCCTGTCTTAGCGGATGCCTATGTCATAATATCTATCTGCATGCCGAATTTCAGCCTGATCCTTCCAGTACTTTGAGCTGTGCGTTGATAGATCAGTCAGTCAGTCAGTCAGTCAGTCACCTTTTCCTTTTATATATTTAGATTAGAATGGATCTGTAATGGATGTATTTGTGGTCCTGTTTTTCCAAGTCTGAACGCGGGAGGTCTAGGTATATGGACAGACTTGAGATAAAATCTGCTATAGATAACCTACCTTCAAATTGGCAGATGGCCACTATAGTATAACCCAATAAATAGCGGATGTTTGTCATCCCGGCACATTAATCTTAAGAAAAGGACGGAAAATACCAATACACAATGTGTAGAGTGAGACAAAAATACCAAAATACAATGGACAGAAGCGGGC